>NW_028123395.1:0-347628 GCF_965194805.1 Balaenoptera borealis | reverse complement strand
GGAAGTGGCCTCAAGCAGGAAGCTTATCTCCATTCCCATATCTGGGTACTAGGGCAGCAGAGCCTTTCTGGAAGTCGTGTTCCTAGTTTGTAAATTACATTGGAATGTGCATGGAGAAAGCCCCATAAGTTTATGTCTCATTATTTCTTCTTGGTTTTAAATTTTTTTTAAATTGGGGTAAAGCTTAGAATATTGTTTGTCCTAGGTGTACACCATCTGGTTCGTTTGTACATTATATATGTCTATTCAAGTACAGATCCTCTTCCCATGTAAAATGTTACTGAGGGTTCCGCAGACCTCCCTTGCTATATGGTTGGTCTTTTTGAGATATGTATATAATATGTGTTTGTATACGTATAGTAACACTAATCTTAATTTATCCATTCCCCCCACCTTTCCTTTTAGATGAGCATAGTTTGTTTTCTAAGTCTGTGAGTGTCTTTCTCTGTGGAAATATGTTCCTTTGTGTCAGTTATTAGATAACGCCTATAAGTGATATCATAGAATACAGGTCTTTTGCTTTCCGACGTACCTCATGTTTTGTGATTATCTCCAGACTCATTTGTGGTGCCTCAGAGAGCAGTGGTTCATTGTTTTCCATGGCTATTATTCCATTGTGTACATGGACCACTTCTTCTTTATCCATTTACCGGTTGTTGGACATTTTGATTGCTTCACTGTCTTGGCTATTGTGAATAAGGCTGCACTGCAACTTTTGCGGCCTGTGTCTTCTCGATTCTTGTCTTCTCAAGTGAGAGGTCCATTGGTGCGCCTGCTGGATTGAATGGTACCTCCATTTTTACTTTTAAACACAGCTCCTTTCTGTTCTCATTATTGGCTGTTACCCCTTTACGTCTCACCAGCAGGTAGAGGGTACACAGTTCCCTAAAACCCCTTCAGCATTTATTGTTTGTAGACTTTTTGCTCAAGGTCAGTCGACTGGTTGAAACTTTTTGTAGATTAGATTGCATGGGTCTAACACTCCCTGAGGTTGAGCTTTTATCCATTTTCCTTTTTTTTAAAAGAGCGTGAGTAAAACTTAACTCTTCCTACTCTCTTCTTGAAACATTTGCCTGTTTTGAATTGTTTTGTCCATTCCCTCCTTCAGCACAATTTTTTAGGGCAGGTGTCCTTTACAGCCCTGAGTCCTTGGGAATGTGAAGTGACCATTAGCTGTGAGTTTAAAGCTGTTCTTGCAGGAAACGGCCACAAGGTGGCAGCATTTCCCCTTTACCATATTTGGTTACTAGGGAAACAGAGCCTTAATGGAAGTGGTGTTCTAGGTTGTAAATTAGAATGGAATGTGCCAGGGAAAAGCCCTTTAAGTTTATGTCTCATTACTTCTTGTTCATATTTGTAGTTTACTTTTTATTTTTTTATCCCAGTAAATATGATTACAATGGTTTGTTTGTTCTAGGTGTGCAAGATGTGGTTCTTTCACACATATACATGTATCTATTCTTCCTCGCATCCTTTTCCCATGTAGGTTATGACACAATGTTGAGTAG
Organism: Balaenoptera borealis; assembly: GCF_965194805.1. Lineage (NCBI taxonomy): Eukaryota > Metazoa > Chordata > Mammalia > Artiodactyla > Balaenopteridae > Balaenoptera > Balaenoptera borealis. The sequence continues at coordinate 346,120 of NW_028123395.1, read as the reverse complement.
TCTTCTCCTGGTCTTCCGTACGTCTTTGGTGGTTATATATTTCACATGGTTTGTATATCTCTGTTAACCCCAATGTGGCAATGTATCCAATCCTCATCCCTTTCTATTTGGTGAACCATAAGTTTTTTAATGAATCTGTGATTGCCTTTCTCTGTGGAAATATCTTCATTGGTATCAATTTTTAAGTAACTCTTAAAAGTGATATGATAGGATATGTGCCTTTTGCTTTCTCACTTACTACACGTGGCGTGATTACGTCTAGACTCATCTATGGTGCTTCAAATAGCATTGTTTCATTTTTTTCACTAGCGAATATTCCATCTGTACATGGAGGAGTTCTTCTTTGTCCATCCATCTGTTGCTGGACTTTTTGGTTACTTCCATATCTTGGCTATTGTAATGGTGTGCAATGCAGATTTGCCTGCCTGTGTCTTTCCAATTCTCTCTTCTTAGGTTATACGTCGAGGAGTGGGCCTGCTGGATCATATGGTAGCTCAATGTTTACCTTTTTAAGGCACCTCCATTCTGTTCTCATTCGTGGCCCTTTCCAAGTTACGTCCCCTTTGATGTTGAGGGTATGCATTTCTCCACAACACCTTCAGCATTTATTGTTTGTAGTTTTCTTGCTGATGGTTATTCTGACAAGTGTGAGCTGATACCTCTCTGTGGTTGAATTCGAATGTGCCACATAATCTGTTGAAATTGAGCTTTAAGGCATGTCCTTTTCTATTTTTCAAGCTGTGATTACCCCTTAGTTCTTCAAAGTGTTCTCTTTAAGTATGTGTCACAGTTTGAAATGTTTTGGCCTTTACCTCCCTCAAGCCATTTTGAGGGCCTGTTTCATTTACAGTTCTGCAGTACTTGTTCCTATGAAGTGACCATTAGCACAGGCTTTAAAGCTGCTTTTGCAGGTAACTGCCAGAGGGCGGCAGCCTTTCTATGTCCCCCACCCTGGTAACTAGGGAAAAGCCCTTGCGGCCTGTGGTGTTTCTCGGTTATAAATTAGAGTGGAGTGTGCCCGGACAAACCCACACAAGCTGATGTCTCCTTACTTTTGTTGGATTTTTACATTTAATTTTTATTTTTTATTGGAGTAATTTTCCACTGTGTACGTGGACCACTTCTACTTTGTGCATTCCTCGGTTGATGGACATGTTCAATGCTTCCAAGTGTTGGCTATGGTAAATATTGTTGGAGTGCAGGATTGCCAGGCTGTGACTTTTCGATTCTCATTTTCTCAGGTGATAGGCCCAGCAGTGGGTGTGATTGATTGACTGGTAGCACCGTGTTTCCCTTTGCAAAGCACCTTCTTTGTGTTTTCATTAGTGGCTCTTACCACGTCCCCCTTAGAATCGAGGGTACGCATTTCTCCACAATCGCTTCAGCATTTATTGTTTGCAGCATTTATGCTAATGGCCCTTCTGGCTGCTGTGAGCTGATAGGTTTTTGTAATTTGGGTTTGCATGTCTTTGAAAATTCGTAAAACTCATCATTTTTCTCCACCGTTTTCTTTTCTGTTAAAAAAAAGGAAACAATTGGGAGTACAATAGAACTCTTGAAATTGTGTTCTTGGAAGGTTGCCCTCTTTTGAAATTTTTGGTCGATTTTCCACCCCAGAATTTTTTTAGAAAGCAGGTGTCTTTTACCGAACTGCAAGTTTGGTGAATATTTAGTGACCTTTAGCAATGGGTTTAAAGCTGCTGTTGGAGGAAGTGGCCTCAAGCAGGAAGCTTATCTCCATTCCCATATCTGGGTACTAGGGCAGCAGAGCCTTTCTGGAAGTCGTGTTCCTAGTTTGTAAATTACATTGGAATGTGCATGGAGAAAGCCCCATAAGTTTATGTCTCATTATTTCTTCTTGGTTTTAAATTTTTTTTAAATTGGGGTAAAGCTTAGAATATTGTTTGTCCTAGGTGTACACCATCTGGTTCGTTTGTACATTATATATGTCTATTCAAGTACAGATCCTCTTCCCATGTAAAATGTTACTGAGGGTTCCGCAGACCTCCCTTGCTATATGGTTGGTCTTTTTGAGATATGTATATAATATGTGTTTGTATACGTATAGTAACACTAATCTTAATTTATCCATTCCCCCCACCTTTCCTTTTAGATGAGCATAGTTTGTTTTCTAAGTCTGTGAGTGTCTTTCTCTGTGGAAATATGTTCCTTTGTGTCAGTTATTAGATAACGCCTATAAGTGATATCATAGAATACAGGTCTTTTGCTTTCCGACGTACCTCATGTTTTGTGATTATCTCCAGACTCATTTGTGGTGCCTCAGAGAGCAGTGGTTCATTGTTTTCCATGGCTATTATTCCATTGTGTACATGGACCACTTCTTCTTTATCCATTTACCGGTTGTTGGACATTTTGATTGCTTCACTGTCTTGGCTATTGTGAATAAGGCTGCACTGCAACTTTTGCGGCCTGTGTCTTCTCGATTCTTGTCTTCTCAAGTGAGAGGTCCATTGGTGCGCCTGCTGGATTGAATGGTACCTCCATTTTTACTTTTAAACACAGCTCCTTTCTGTTCTCATTATTGGCTGTTACCCCTTTACGTCTCACCAGCAGGTAGAGGGTACACAGTTCCCTAAAACCCCTTCAGCATTTATTGTTTGTAGACTTTTTGCTCAAGGTCAGTCGACTGGTTGAAACTTTTTGTAGATTAGATTGCATGGGTCTAACACTCCCTGAGGTTGAGCTTTTATCCATTTTCCTTTTTTTTAAAAGAGCGTGAGTAAAACTTAACTCTTCCTACTCTCTTCTTGAAACATTTGCCTGTTTTGAATTGTTTTGTCCATTCCCTCCTTCAGCACAATTTTTTAGGGCAGGTGTCCTTTACAGCCCTGAGTCCTTGGGAATGTGAAGTGACCATTAGCTGTGAGTTTAAAGCTGTTCTTGCAGGAAACGGCCACAAGGTGGCAGCATTTCCCCTTTACCATATTTGGTTACTAGGGAAACAGAGCCTTAATGGAAGTGGTGTTCTAGGTTGTAAATTAGAATGGAATGTGCCAGGGAAAAGCCCTTTAAGTTTATGTCTCATTACTTCTTGTTCATATTTGTAGTTTACTTTTTATTTTTTTATCCCAGTAAATATGATTACAATGGTTTGTTTGTTCTAGGTGTGCAAGATGTGGTTCTTTCACACATATACATGTATCTATTCTTCCTCGCATCCTTTTCCCATGTAGGTTATGACACAATGTTGAGTAGTCTTCTCCTGGTCTTCCGTACGTCTTTGGTGGTTATATATTTCACATGGTTTGTATATCTCTGTTAACCCCAATGTGGCAATGTATCCAATCCTCATCCCTTTCTATTTGGTGAACCATAAGTTTTTTAATGAATCTGTGATTGCCTTTCTCTGTGGAAATATCTTCATTGGTATCAATTTTTAAGTAACTCTTAAAAGTGATATGATAGGATATGTGCCTTTTGCTTTCTCACTTACTACACGTGGCGTGATTACGTCTAGACTCATCTATGGTGCTTCAAATAGCATTGTTTCATTTTTTTCACTAGCGAATATTCCATCTGTACATGGAGGAGTTCTTCTTTGTCCATCCATCTGTTGCTGGACTTTTTGGTTACTTCCATATCTTGGCTATTGTAATGGTGTGCAATGCAGATTTGCCTGCCTGTGTCTTTCCAATTCTCTCTTCTTAGGTTATACGTCGAGGAGTGGGCCTGCTGGATCATATGGTAGCTCAATGTTTACCTTTTTAAGGCACCTCCATTCTGTTCTCATTCGTGGCCCTTTCCAAGTTACGTCCCCTTTGATGTTGAGGGTATGCATTTCTCCACAACACCTTCAGCATTTATTGTTTGTAGTTTTCTTGCTGATGGTTATTCTGACAAGTGTGAGCTGATACCTCTCTGTGGTTGAATTCGAATGTGCCACATAATCTGTTGAAATTGAGCTTTAAGGCATGTCCTTTTCTATTTTTCAAGCTGTGATTACCCCTTAGTTCTTCAAAGTGTTCTCTTTAAGTATGTGTCACAGTTTGAAATGTTTTGGCCTTTACCTCCCTCAAGCCATTTTGAGGGCCTGTTTCATTTACAGTTCTGCAGTACTTGTTCCTATGAAGTGACCATTAGCACAGGCTTTAAAGCTGCTTTTGCAGGTAACTGCCAGAGGGCGGCAGCCTTTCTATGTCCCCCACCCTGGTAACTAGGGAAAAGCCCTTGCGGCCTGTGGTGTTTCTCGGTTATAAATTAGAGTGGAGTGTGCCCGGACAAACCCACACAAGCTGATGTCTCCTTACTTTTGTTGGATTTTTACATTTAATTTTTATTTTTTATTGGAGTAATTTTCCACTGTGTACGTGGACCACTTCTACTTTGTGCATTCCTCGGTTGATGGACATGTTCAATGCTTCCAAGTGTTGGCTATGGTAAATATTGTTGGAGTGCAGGATTGCCAGGCTGTGACTTTTCGATTCTCATTTTCTCAGGTGATAGGCCCAGCAGTGGGTGTGATTGATTGACTGGTAGCACCGTGTTTCCCTTTGCAAAGCACCTTCTTTGTGTTTTCATTAGTGGCTCTTACCACGTCCCCCTTAGAATCGAGGGTACGCATTTCTCCACAATCGCTTCAGCATTTATTGTTTGCAGCATTTATGCTAATGGCCCTTCTGGCTGCTGTGAGCTGATAGGTTTTTGTAATTTGGGTTTGCATGTCTTTGAAAATTCGTAAAACTCATCATTTTTCTCCACCGTTTTCTTTTCTGTTAAAAAAAAGGAAACAATTGGGAGTACAATAGAACTCTTGAAATTGTGTTCTTGGAAGGTTGCCCTCTTTTGAAATTTTTGGTCGATTTTCCACCCCAGAATTTTTTTAGAAAGCAGGTGTCTTTTACCGAACTGCAAGTTTGGTGAATATTTAGTGACCTTTAGCAATGGGTTTAAAGCTGCTGTTGGAGGAAGTGGCCTCAAGCAGGAAGCTTATCTCCATTCCCATATCTGGGTACTAGGGCAGCAGAGCCTTTCTGGAAGTCGTGTTCCTAGTTTGTAAATTACATTGGAATGTGCATGGAGAAAGCCCCATAAGTTTATGTCTCATTATTTCTTCTTGGTTTTAAATTTTTTTTAAATTGGGGTAAAGCTTAGAATATTGTTTGTCCTAGGTGTACACCATCTGGTTCGTTTGTACATTATATATGTCTATTCAAGTACAGATCCTCTTCCCATGTAAAATGTTACTGAGGGTTCCGCAGACCTCCCTTGCTATATGGTTGGTCTTTTTGAGATATGTATATAATATGTGTTTGTATACGTATAGTAACACTAATCTTAATTTATACATTCCCCCCACCTTTCCTTTTAGATGAGCATAGTTTGTTTTCTAAGTCTGTGAGTGTCTTTCTCTGTGGAAATATGTTCCTTTGTGTCAGTTATTAGATAACGCCTATAAGTGATATCATAGAATACAGGTCTTTTGCTTTCCGACGTACCTCATGTTTTGTGATTATCTCCAGACTCATTTGTGGTGCCTCAGAGAGCAGTGGTTCATTGTTTTCCATGGCTATTATTCCATTGTGTACATGGACCACTTCTTCTTTATCCATTTACCGGTTGTTGGACATTTTGATTGCTTCACTGTCTTGGCTATTGTGAATAAGGCTGCACTGCAACTTTTGCGGCCTGTGTCTTCTCGATTCTTGTCTTCTCAAGTGAGAGGTCCATTGGTGCGCCTGCTGGATTGAATGGTACCTCCATTTTTACTTTTAAACACAGCTCCTTTCTGTTCTCATTATTGGCTGTTACCCCTTTACGTCTCACCAGCAGGTAGAGGGTACACAGTTCCCTAAAACCCCTTCAGCATTTATTGTTTGTAGACTTTTTGCTCAAGTTCAGTCGACTGGTTGAAACTTTTTGTAGATTAGATTGCATGGGTCTAACACTCCCTGAGGTTGAGCTTTTATCCATTTTCCTTTTTTTTAAAAGAGCGTGAGTAAAACTTAACTCTTCCTACTCTCTTCTTGAAACATTTGCCTGTTTTGAATTGTTTTGTCCATTCCCTCCTTCAGCACAATTTTTTAGGGCAGGTGTCCTTTACAGCCCTGAGTCCTTGGGAATGTGAAGTGACCATTAGCTGTGAGTTTAAAGCTGTTCTTGCAGGAAACGGCCACAAGGTGGCAGCATTTCCCCTTTACCATATTTGGTTACTAGGGAAACAGAGCCTTAATGGAAGTGGTGTTCTAGGTTGTAAATTAGAATGGAATGTGCCAGGGAAAAGCCCTTTAAGTTTATGTCTCATTACTTCTTGTTCATATTTGTAGTTTACTTTTTATTTTTTTATCCCAGTAAATATGATTACAATGGTTTGTTTGTTCTAGGTGTGCAAGATGTGGTTCTTTCACACATATACATGTATCTATTCTTCCTCGCATCCTTTTCCCATGTAGGTTATGACACAATGTTGAGTAGTCTTCTCCTGGTCTTCCGTACGTCTTTGGTGGTTATATATTTCACATGGTTTGTATATCTCTGTTAACCCCAATGTGGCAATGTATCCAATCCTCATCCCTTTCTATTTGGTGAACCATAAGTTTTTTAATGAATCTGTGATTGCCTTTCTCTGTGGAAATATCTTCATTGGTATCAATTTTTAAGTAACTCTTAAAAGTGATATGATAGGATATGTGCCTTTTGCTTTCTCACTTACTACACGTGGCGTGATTACGTCTAGACTCATCTATGGTGCTTCAAATAGCATTGTTTCATTTTTTTCACTAGCGAATATTCCATCTGTACATGGAGGAGTTCTTCTTTGTCCATCCATCTGTTGCTGGACTTTTTGGTTACTTCCATATCTTGGCTATTGTAATGGTGTGCAATGCAGATTTGCCTGCCTGTGTCTTTCCAATTCTCTCTTCTTAGGTTATACGTCGAGGAGTGGGCCTGCTGGATCATATGGTAGCTCAATGTTTACCTTTTTAAGGCACCTCCATTCTGTTCTCATTCGTGGCCCTTTCCAAGTTACGTCCCCTTTGATGTTGAGGGTATGCATTTCTCCACAACACCTTCAGCATTTATTGTTTGTAGTTTTCTTGCTGATGGTTATTCTGACAAGTGTGAGCTGATACCTCTCTGTGGTTGAATTCGAATGTGCCACATAATCTGTTGAAATTGAGCTTTAAGGCATGTCCTTTTCTATTTTTCAAGCTGTGATTACCCCTTAGTTCTTCAAAGTGTTCTCTTTAAGTATGTGTCACAGTTTGAAATGTTTTGGCCTTTACCTCCCTCAAGCCATTTTGAGGGCCTGTTTCATTTACAGTTCTGCAGTACTTGTTCCTATGAAGTGACCATTAGCACAGGCTTTAAAGCTGCTTTTGCAGGTAACTGCCAGAGGGCGGCAGCCTTTCTATGTCCCCCACCCTGGTAACTAGGGAAAAGCCCTTGCGGCCTGTGGTGTTTCTCGGTTATAAATTAGAGTGGAGTGTGCCCGGACAAACCCACACAAGCTGATGTCTCCTTACTTTTGTTGGATTTTTACATTTAATTTTTATTTTTTATTGGAGTAATTTTCCACTGTGTACGTGGACCACTTCTACTTTGTGCATTCCTCGGTTGATGGACATGTTCAATGCTTCCAAGTGTTGGCTATGGTAAATATTGTTGGAGTGCAGGATTGCCAGGCTGTGACTTTTCGATTCTCATTTTCTCAGGTGATAGGCCCAGCAGTGGGTGTGATTGATTGACTGGTAGCACCGTGTTTCCCTTTGCAAAGCACCTTCTTTGTGTTTTCATTAGTGGCTCTTACCACGTCCCCCTTAGAATCGAGGGTACGCATTTCTCCACAATCGCTTCAGCATTTATTGTTTGCAGCATTTATGCTAATGGCCCTTCTGGCTGCTGTGAGCTGATAGGTTTTTGTAATTTGGGTTTGCATGTCTTTGAAAATTCGTAAAACTCATCATTTTTCTCCACCGTTTTCTTTTCTGTTAAAAAAAAGGAAACAATTGGGAGTACAATAGAACTCTTGAAATTGTGTTCTTGGAAGGTTGCCCTCTTTTGAAATTTTTGGTCGATTTTCCACCCCAGAATTTTTTTAGAAAGCAGGTGTCTTTTACCGAACTGCAAGTTTGGTGAATATTTAGTGACCTTTAGCAATGGGTTTAAAGCTGCTGTTGGAGGAAGTGGCCTCAAGCAGGAAGCTTATCTCCATTCCCATATCTGGGTACTAGGGCAGCAGAGCCTTTCTGGAAGTCGTGTTCCTAGTTTGTAAATTACATTGGAATGTGCATGGAGAAAGCCCCATAAGTTTATGTCTCATTATTTCTTCTTGGTTTTAAATTTTTTTTAAATTGGGGTAAAGCTTAGAATATTGTTTGTCCTAGGTGTACACCATCTGGTTCGTTTGTACATTATATATGTCTATTCAAGTACAGATCCTCTTCCCATGTAAAATGTTACTGAGGGTTCCGCAGACCTCCCTTGCTATATGGTTGGTCTTTTTGAGATATGTATATAATATGTGTTTGTATACGTATAGTAACACTAATCTTAATTTATCCATTCCCCCCACCTTTCCTTTTAGATGAGCATAGTTTGTTTTCTAAGTCTGTGAGTGTCTTTCTCTGTGGAAATATGTTCCTTTGTGTCAGTTATTAGATAACGCCTATAAGTGATATCATAGAATACAGGTCTTTTGCTTTCCGACGTACCTCATGTTTTGTGATTATCTCCAGACTCATTTGTGGTGCCTCAGAGAGCAGTGGTTCATTGTTTTCCATGGCTATTATTCCATTGTGTACATGGACCACTTCTTCTTTATCCATTTACCGGTTGTTGGACATTTTGATTGCTTCACTGTCTTGGCTATTGTGAATAAGGCTGCACTGCAACTTTTGCGGCCTGTGTCTTCTCGATTCTTGTCTTCTCAAGTGAGAGGTCCATTGGTGCGCCTGCTGGATTGAATGGTACCTCCATTTTTACTTTTAAACACAGCTCCTTTCTGTTCTCATTATTGGCTGTTACCCCTTTACGTCTCACCAGCAGGTAGAGGGTACACAGTTCCCTAAAACCCCTTCAGCATTTATTGTTTGTAGACTTTTTGCTCAAGGTCAGTCGACTGGTTGAAACTTTTTGTAGATTAGATTGCATGGGTCTAACACTCCCTGAGGTTGAGCTTTTATCCATTTTCCTTTTTTTTAAAAGAGCGTGAGTAAAACTTAACTCTTCCTACTCTCTTCTTGAAACATTTGCCTGTTTTGAATTGTTTTGTCCATTCCCTCCTTCAGCACAATTTTTTAGGGCAGGTGTCCTTTACAGCCCTGAGTCCTTGGGAATGTGAAGTGACCATTAGCTGTGAGTTTAAAGCTGTTCTTGCAGGAAACGGCCACAAGGTGGCAGCATTTCCCCTTTACCATATTTGGTTACTAGGGAAACAGAGCCTTAATGGAAGTGGTGTTCTAGGTTGTAAATTAGAATGGAATGTGCCAGGGAAAAGCCCTTTAAGTTTATGTCTCATTACTTCTTGTTCATATTTGTAGTTTACTTTTTATTTTTTTATCCCAGTAAATATGATTACAATGGTTTGTTTGTTCTAGGTGTGCAAGATGTGGTTCTTTCACACATATACATGTATCTATTCTTCCTCGCATCCTTTTCCCATGTAGGTTATGACACAATGTTGAGTAGTCTTCTCCTGGTCTTCCGTACGTCTTTGGTGGTTATATATTTCACATGGTTTGTATATCTCTGTTAACCCCAATGTGGCAATGTATCCAATCCTCATCCCTTTCTATTTGGTGAACCATAAGTTTTTTAATGAATCTGTGATTGCCTTTCTCTGTGGAAATATCTTCATTGGTATCAATTTTTAAGTAACTCTTAAAAGTGATATGATAGGATATGTGCCTTTTGCTTTCTCACTTACTACACGTGGCGTGATTACGTCTAGACTCATCTATGGTGCTTCAAATAGCATTGTTTCATTTTTTTCACTAGCGAATATTCCATCTGTACATGGAGGAGTTCTTCTTTGTCCATCCATCTGTTGCTGGACTTTTTGGTTACTTCCATATCTTGGCTATTGTAATGGTGTGCAATGCAGATTTGCCTGCCTGTGTCTTTCCAATTCTCTCTTCTTAGGTTATACGTCGAGGAGTGGGCCTGCTGGATCATATGGTAGCTCAATGTTTACCTTTTTAAGGCACCTCCATTCTGTTCTCATTCGTGGCCCTTTCCAAGTTACGTCCCCTTTGATGTTGAGGGTATGCATTTCTCCACAACACCTTCAGCATTTATTGTTTGTAGTTTTCTTGCTGATGGTTATTCTGACAAGTGTGAGCTGATACCTCTCTGTGGTTGAATTCGAATGTGCCACATAATCTGTTGAAATTGAGCTTTAAGGCATGTCCTTTTCTATTTTTCAAGCTGTGATTACCCCTTAGTTCTTCAAAGTGTTCTCTTTAAGTATGTGTCACAGTTTGAAATGTTTTGGCCTTTACCTCCCTCAAGCCATTTTGAGGGCCTGTTTCATTTACAGTTCTGCAGTACTTGTTCCTATGAAGTGACCATTAGCACAGGCTTTAAAGCTGCTTTTGCAGGTAACTGCCAGAGGGCGGCAGCCTTTCTATGTCCCCCACCCTGGTAACTAGGGAAAAGCCCTTGCGGCCTGTGGTGTTTCTCGGTTATAAATTAGAGTGGAGTGTGCCCGGACAAACCCACACAAGCTGATGTCTCCTTACTTTTGTTGGATTTTTACATTTAATTTTTATTTTTTATTGGAGTAATTTTCCACTGTGTACGTGGACCACTTCTACTTTGTGCATTCCTCGGTTGATGGACATGTTCAATGCTTCCAAGTGTTGGCTATGGTAAATATTGTTGGAGTGCAGGATTGCCAGGCTGTGACTTTTCGATTCTCATTTTCTCAGGTGATAGGCCCAGCAGTGGGTGTGATTGATTGACTGGTAGCACCGTGTTTCCCTTTGCAAAGCACCTTCTTTGTGTTTTCATTAGTGGCTCTTACCACGTCCCCCTTAGAATCGAGGGTACGCATTTCTCCACAATCGCTTCAGCATTTATTGTTTGCAGCATTTATGCTAATGGCCCTTCTGGCTGCTGTGAGCTGATAGGTTTTTGTAATTTGGGTTTGCATGTCTTCGAAAATTCGTAAAACTCATCATTTTTCTCCACCGTTTTCTTTTCTGTTAAAAAAAAGGAAACAATTGGGAGTACAATAGAACTCTTGAAATTGTGTTCTTGGAAGGTTGCCCTCTTTTGAAATTTTTGGTCGATTTTCCACCCCAGAATTTTTTTAGAAAGCAGGTGTCTTTTACCGAACTGCAAGTTTGGTGAATATTTAGTGACCTTTAGCAATGGGTTTAAAGCTGCTGTTGGAGGAAGTGGCCTCAAGCAGGAAGCTTATCTCCATTCCCATATCTGGGTACTAGGGCAGCAGAGCCTTTCTGGAAGTCGTGTTCCTAGTTTGTAAATTACATTGGAATGTGCATGGAGAAAGCCCCATAAGTTTATGTCTCATTATTTCTTCTTGGTTTTAAATTTTTTTTAAATTGGGGTAAAGCTTAGAATATTGTTTGTCCTAGGTGTACACCATCTGGTTCGTTTGTACATTATATATGTCTATTCAAGTACAGATCCTCTTCCCATGTAAAATGTTACTGAGGGTTCCGCAGACCTCCCTTGCTATATGGTTGGTCTTTTTGAGATATGTATATAATATGTGTTTGTATACGTATAGTAACACTAATCTTAATTTATCCCTTCCCCCCACCTTTCCTTTTAGATGAGCATAGTTTGTTTTCTAAGTCTGTGAGTGTCTTTCTCTGTGGAAATATGTTCCTTTGTGTCAGTTATTAGATAACGCCTATAAGTGATATCATAGAATACAGGTCTTTTGCTTTCCGACGTACCTCATGTTTTGTGATTATCTCCAGACTCATTTGTGGTGCCTCAGAGAGCAGTGGTTCATTGTTTTCCATGGCTATTATTCCATTGTGTACATGGACCACTTCTTCTTTATCCATTTACCGGTTGTTGGACATTTGGATTGCTTCACTGTCTTGGCTATTGTGAATAAGGCTGCACTGCAACTTTTGCGGCCTGTGTCTTCTCGATTCTTGTCTTCTCAAGTGAGAGGTCCATTGGCGCGCCTGCTGGATTGAATGGTACCTCCATTTTTACTTTTAAACACAGCTCCTTTCTGTTCTCATTATTGGCTGTTACCCCTTTACGTCTCACCAGCAGGTAGAGGGTACACAGTTCCCTAAAACCCCTTCAGCATTTATTGTTTGTAGACTTTTTGCTCAAGGTCAGTCGACTGGTGTAAGTTGAAACTTTTTGTAGATTAGATTGCATGGGTCTAACACTCCCTGAGGTTGAGCTTTTATCCATTTTCCTTTTTTTTAAAAGAGCGTGAGTAAAACTTAACTCTTCCTACTCTCTTCTTGAAACATTTGCCTGTTTTGAATTGTTTTGTCCATTCCCTCCTTCAGCACAATTTTTTAGGGCAGGTGTCCTTTACAGCCCTGAGTCCTTGGGAATGTGAAGTGACCATTAGCTGTGAGTTTAAAGCTGTTCTTGCAGGAAACGGCCACAAGGTGGCAGCATTTCCCCTTTACCATATTTGGTTACTAGGGAAACAGAGCCTTAATGGAAGTGGTGTTCTAGGTTGTAAATTAGAATGGAATGTGCCAGGGAAAAGCCCTTTAAGTTTATGTCTCATTACTTCTTGTTCATATTTGTAGTTTACTTTTTATTTTTTTATCCCAGTAAATATGATTACAATGGTTTGTTTGTTCTAGGTGTGCAAGATGTGGTTCTTTCACACATATACATGTATCTATTCTTCCTCGCATCCTTTTCCCATGTAGGTTATGACACAATGTTGAGTAGTCTTCTCCTGGTCTTCCGTACGTCTTTGGTGGTTATATATTTCACATGGTTTGTATATCTCTGTTAACCCCAATGTGGCAATGTATCCAATCCTCATCCCTTTCTATTTGGTGAACCATAAGTTTTTTAATGAATCTGTGATTGCCTTTCTCTGTGGAAATATCTTCATTGGTATCAATTTTTAAGTAACTCTTAAAAGTGATATGATAGGATATGTGCCTTTTGCTTTCTCACTTACTACACGTGGCGTGATTACGTCTAGACTCATCTATGGTGCTTCAAATAGCATTGTTTCATTTTTTTCACTAGCGAATATTCCATCTGTACATGGAGGAGTTCTTCTTTGTCCATCCATCTGTTGCTGGACTTTTTGGTTACTTCCATATCTTGGCTATTGTAATGGTGTGCAATGCAGATTTGCCTGCCTGTGTCTTTCCAATTCTCTCTTCTTAGGTTATACGTCGAGGAGTGGGCCTGCTGGATCATATGGTAGCTCAATGTTTACCTTTTTAAGGCACCTCCATTCTGTTCTCATTCGTGGCCCTTTCCAAGTTACGTCCCCTTTGATGTTGAGGGTATGCATTTCTCCACAACACCTTCAGCATTTATTGTTTGTAGTTTTCTTGCTGATGGTTATTCTGACAAGTGTGAGCTGATACCTCTCTGTGGTTGAATTCGAATGTGCCACATAATCTGTTGAAATTGAGCTTTAAGGCATGTCCTTTTCTATTTTTCAAGCTGTGATTACCCCTTAGTTCTTCAAAGTGTTCTCTTTAAGTATGTGTCACAGTTTGAAATGTTTTGGCCTTTACCTCCCTCAAGCCATTTTGAGGGCCTGTTTCATTTACAGTTCTGCAGTACTTGTTCCTATGAAGTGACCATTAGCACAGGCTTTAAAGCTGCTTTTGCAGGTAACTGCCAGAGGGCGGCAGCCTTTCTATGTCCCCCACCCTGGTAACTAGGGAAAAGCCCTTGCGGCCTGTGGTGTTTCTCGGTTATAAATTAGAGTGGAGTGTGCCCGGACAAACCCACACAAGCTGATGTCTCCTTACTTTTGTTGGATTTTTACATTTAATTTTTATTTTTTATTGGAGTAATTTTCCACTGTGTACGTGGACCACTTCTACTTTGTGCATTCCTCGGTTGATGGACATGTTCAATGCTTCCAAGTGTTGGCTATGGTAAATATTGTTGGAGTGCAGGATTGCCAGGCTGTGACTTTTCGATTCTCATTTTCTCAGGTGATAGGCCCAGCAGTGGGTGTGATTGATTGACTGGTAGCACCGTGTTTCCCTTTGCAAAGCACCTTCTTTGTGTTTTCATTAGTGGCTCTTACCACGTCCCCCTTAGAATCGAGGGTACGCATTTCTCCACAATCGCTTCAGCATTTATTGTTTGCAGCATTTATGCTAATGGCCCTTCTGGCTGCTGTGAGCTGATAGGTTTTTGTAATTTGGGTTTGCATGTCTTTGAAAATTCGTAAAACTCATCATTTTTCTCCACCGTTTTCTTTTCTGTTAAAAAAAAGGAAACAATTGGGAGTACAATAGAACTCTTGAAATTGTGTTCTTGGAAGGTTGCCCTCTTTTGAAATTTTTGGTCGATTTTCCACCCCAGAATTTTTTTAGAAAGCAGGTGTCTTTTACCGAACTGCAAGTTTGGTGAATATTTAGTGACCTTTAGCAATGGGTTTAAAGCTGCTGTTGGAGGAAGTGGCCTCAAGCAGGAAGCTTATCTCCATTCCCATATCTGGGTACTAGGGCAGCAGAGCCTTTCTGGAAGTCGTGTTCCTAGTTTGTAAATTACATTGGAATGTGCATGGAGAAAGCCCCATAAGTTTATGTCTCATTATTTCTTCTTGGTTTTAAATTTTTTTTAAATTGGGGTAAAGCTTAGAATATTGTTTGTCCTAGGTGTACACCATCTGGTTCGTTTGTACATTATATATGTCTATTCAAGTACAGATCCTCTTCCCATGTAAAATGTTACTGAGGGTTCCGCAGACCTCCCTTGCTATATGGTTGGTCTTTTTGAGATATGTATATAATATGTGTTTGTATACGTATAGTAACACTAATCTTAATTTATCCATTCCCCCCACCTTTCCTTTTAGATGAGCATAGTTTGTTTTCTAAGTCTGTGAGTGTCTTTCTCTGTGGAAATATGTTCCTTTGTGTCAGTTATTAGATAACGCCTATAAGTGATATCATAGAATACAGGTCTTTTGCTTTCCGACGTACCTCATGTTTTGTGATTATCTCCAGACTCATTTGTGGTGCCTCAGAGAGCAGTGGTTCATTGTTTTCCATGGCTATTATTCCATTGTGTGCATGGACCACTTCTTCTTTATCCATTTACCAGTTGTTGGACATTTTGATTGCTTCACTGTCTTGGCTATTGTGAATAAGGCTGCACTGCAACTTTTGCGGCCTGTGTCTTCTCGATTCTTGTCTTCTCAAGTGAGAGGTCCATTGGTGCGCCTGCTGGATTGAATGGTACCTCCATTTTTACTTTTAAACACAGCTCCTTTCTGTTCTCATTATTGGCTGTTACCCCTTTACGTCTCACCAGCAGGTAGAGGGTACACAGTTCCCTAAAACCCCTTCAGCATTTATTGTTTGTAGACTTTTTGCTCAAGGTCAGTCGACTGGTTGAAACTTTTTGTAGATTAGATTGCATGGGTCTAACACTCCCTGAGGTTGAGCTTTTATCCATTTTCCTTTTTTTTAAAAGAGCGTGAGTAAAACTTAACTCTTCATACTCTCTTCTTGAAACATTTGCCTGTTTTGAATTGTTTTGTCCATTCCCTCCTTCAGCACAATTTTTTAGGGCAGGTGTCCTTTACAGCCCTGAGTCCTTGGGAATGTGAAGTGACCATTAGCTGTGAGTTTAAAGCTGTTCTTGCAGGAAACGGCCACAAGGTGGCAGCATTTCCCCTTTACCATATTTGGTTACTAGGGAAACAGAGCCTTAATGGAAGTGGTGTTCTAGGTTGTAAATTAGAATGGAATGTGCCAGGGAAAAGCCCTTTAAGTTTATGTCTCATTACTTCTTGTTCATATTTGTAGTTTACTTTTTATTTTTTTATCCCAGTAAATATGATTACAATGGTTTGTTTGTTCTAGGTGTGCAAGATGTGGTTCTTTCACACATATACATGTATCTATTCTTCCTCGCATCCTTTTCCCATGTAGGTTATGACACAATGTTGAGTAGTCTTCTCCTGGTCTTCCGTACGTCTTTGGTGGTTATATATTTCACATGGTTTGTATATCTCTGTTAACCCCAATGCGGCAATGTATCCAATCCTCATCCCTTTCTATTTGGTGAACCATAAGTTTTTTAATGAATCTGTGATTGCCTTTCTCTGTGGAAATATCTTCATTGGTATCAATTTTTAAGTAACTCTTAAAAGTGATATGATAGGATATGTGCCTTTTGCTTTCTCACTTACTACACGTGGCGTGATTACGTCTAGACTCATCTATGGTGCTTCAAATAGCATTGTTTCATTTTTTTCACTAGCGAATATTCCATCTGTACATGGAGGAGTTCTTCTTTGTCCATCCATCTGTTGCTGGACTTTTTGGTTACTTCCATATCTTGGCTATTGTAATGGTGTGCAATGCAGATTTGCCTGCCTGTGTCTTTCCAATTCTCTCTTCTTAGGTTATACGTCGAGGAGTGGGCCTGCTGGATCATATGGTAGCTCAATGTTTACCTTTTTAAGGCACCTCCATTCTGTTCTCATTCGTGGCCCTTTCCAAGTTACGTCCCCTTTGATGTTGAGGGTATGCATTTCTCCACAACACCTTCAGCATTTATTGTTTGTAGTTTTCTTGCTGATGGTTATTCTGACAAGTGTGAGCTGATACCTCTCTGTGGTTGAATTCGAATGTGCCACATAATCTGTTGAAATTGAGCTTTAAGGCATGTCCTTTTCTATTTTTCAAGCTGTGATTACCCCTTAGTTCTTCAAAGTGTTCTCTTTAAGTATGTGTCACAGTTTGAAATGTTTTGGCCTTTACCTCCCTCAAGCCATTTTGAGGGCCTGTTTCATTTACAGTTCTGCAGTACTTGTTCCTATGAAGTGACCATTAGCACAGGCTTTAAAGCTGCTTTTGCAGGTAACTGCCAGAGGGCGGCAGCCTTTCTATGTCCCCCACCCTGGTAACTAGGGAAAAGCCCTTGCGGCCTGTGGTGTTTCTCGGTTATAAATTAGAGTGGAGTGTGCCCGGACAAACCCACACAAGCTGATGTCTCCTTACTTTTGTTGGATTTTTACATTTAATTTTTATTTTTTATTGGAGTAATTTTCCACTGTGTACGTGGACCACTTCTACTTTGTGCATTCCTCGGTTGATGGACATGTTCAATGCTTCCAAGTGTTGGCTATGGTAAATATTGTTGGAGTGCAGGATTGCCAGGCTGTGACTTTTCGATTCTCATTTTCTCAGGTGATAGGCCCAGCAGTGGGTGTGATTGATTGACTGGTAGCACCGTGTTTCCCTTTGCAAAGCACCTTCTTTGTGTTTTCATTAGTGGCTCTTACCACGTCCCCCTTAGAATCGAGGGTACGCATTTCTCCACAATCGCTTCAGCATTTATTGTTTGCAGCATTTATGCTAATGGCCCTTCTGGCTGCTGTGAGCTGATAGGTTTTTGTAATTTGGGTTTGCATGTCTTTGAAAATTCGTAAAACTCATCATTTTTCTCCACCGTTTTCTTTTCTGTTAAAAAAAAGGAAACAATTGGGAGTACAATAGAACTCTTGAAATTGTGTTCTTGGAAGGTTGCCCTCTTTTGAAATTTTTGGTCGATTTTCCACCCCAGAATTTTTTTAGAAAGCAGGTGTCTTTTACCGAACTGCAAGTTTGGTGAATATTTAGTGACCTTTAGCAATGGGTTTAAAGCTGCTGTTGGAGGAAGTGGCCTCAAGCAGGAAGCTTATCTCCATTCCCATATCTGGGTACTAGGGCAGCAGAGCCTTTCTGGAAGTCGTGTTCCTAGTTTGTAAATTACATTGGAATGTGCATGGAGAAAGCCCCATAAGTTTATGTCTCATTATTTCTTCTTGGTTTTAAATTTTTTTTAAATTGGGGTAAAGCTTAGAATATTGTTTGTCCTAGGTGTACACCATCTGGTTCGTTTGTACATTATATATGTCTATTCAAGTACAGATCCTCTTCCCATGTAAAATGTTACTGAGGGTTCCGCAGACCTCCCTTGCTATATGGTTGGTCTTTTTGAGATATGTATATAATATGTGTTTGTATACGTATAGTAACACTAATCTTAATTTATCCATTCCCCCCACCTTTCCTTTTAGATGAGCATAGTTTGTTTTCTAAGTCTGTGAGTGTCTTTCTCTGTGGAAATATGTTCCTTTGTGTCAGTTATTAGATAACGCCTATAAGTGATATCATAGAATACAGGTCTTTTGCTTTCCGACGTACCTCATGTTTTGTGATTATCTCCAGACTCATTTGTGGTGCCTCAGAGAGCAGTGGTTCATTGTTTTCCATGGCTATTATTCCATTGTGTGCATGGACCACTTCTTCTTTATCCATTTACCAGTTGTTGGACATTTTGATTGCTTCACTGTCTTGGCTATTGTGAATAAGGCTGCACTGCAACTTTTGCGGCCTGTGTCTTCTCGATTCTTGTCTTCTCAAGTGAGAGGTCCATTGGTGCGCCTGCTGGATTGAATGGTACCTCCATTTTTACTTTTAAACACAGCTCCTTTCTGTTCTCATTATTGGCTGTTACCCCTTTACGTCTCACCAGCAGGTAGAGGGTACACAGTTCCCTAAAACCCCTTCAGCATTTATTGTTTGTAGACTTTTTGCTCAAGGTCAGTCGACTGGTTGAAACTTTTTGTAGATTAGATTGCATGGGTCTAACACTCCCTGAGGTTGAGCTTTTATCCATTTTCCTTTTTTTTAAAAGAGCGTGAGTAAAACTTAACTCTTCCTACTCTCTTCTTGAAACATTTGCCTGTTTTGAATTGTTTTGTCCATTCCCTCCTTCAGCACAATTTTTTAGGGCAGGTGTCCTTTACAGCCCTGAGTCCTTGGGAATGTGAAGTGACCATTAGCTGTGAGTTTAAAGCTGTTCTTGCAGGAAACGGCCACAAGGTGGCAGCATTTCCCCTTTACCATATTTGGTTACTAGGGAAACAGAGCCTTAATGGAAGTGGTGTTCTAGGTTGTAAATTAGAATGGAATGTGCCAGGGAAAAGCCCTTTAAGTTTATGTCTCATTACTTCTTGTTCATATTTGTAGTTTACTTTTTATTTTTTTATCCCAGTAAATATGATTACAATGGTTTGTTTGTTCTAGGTGTGCAAGATGTGGTTCTTTCACACATATACATGTATCTATTCTTCCTCGCATCCTTTTCCCATGTAGGTTATGACACAATGTTGAGTAGTCTTCTCCTGGTCTTCCGTACGTCTTTGGTGGTTATATATTTCACATGGTTTGTATATCTCTGTTAACCCCAATGTGGCAATGTATCCAATCCTCATCCCTTTCTATTTGGTGAACCATAAGTTTTTTAATGAATCTGTGATTGCCTTTCTCTGTGGAAATATCTTCATTGGTATCAATTTTTAAGTAACTCTTAAAAGTGATATGATAGGATATGTGCCTTTTGCTTTCTCACTTACTACACGTGGCGTGATTACGTCTAGACTCATCTATGGTGCTTCAAATAGCATTGTTTCATTTTTTTCACTAGCGAATATTCCATCTGTACATGGAGGAGTTCTTCTTTGTCCATCCATCTGTTGCTGGACTTTTTGGTTACTTCCATATCTTGGCTATTGTAATGGTGTGCAATGCAGATTTGCCTGCCTGTGTCTTTCCAATTCTCTCTTCTTAGGTTATACGTCGAGGAGTGGGCCTGCTGGATCATATGGTAGCTCAATGTTTACCTTTTTAAGGCACCTCCATTCTGTTCTCATTCGTGGCCCTTTCCAAGTTACGTCCCCTTTGATGTTGAGGGTATGCATTTCTCCACAACACCTTCAGCATTTATTGTTTGTAGTTTTCTTGCTGATGGTTATTCTGACAAGTGTGAGCTGATACCTCTCTGTGGTTGAATTCGAATGTGCCACATAATCTGTTGAAATTGAGCTTTAAGGCATGTCCTTTTCTATTTTTCAAGCTGTGATTACCCCTTAGTTCTTCAAAGTGTTCTCTTTAAGTATGTGTCACAGTTTGAAATGTTTTGGCCTTTACCTCCCTCAAGCCATTTTGAGGGCCTGTTTCATTTACAGTTCTGCAGTACTTGTTCCTATGAAGTGACCATTAGCACAGGCTTTAAAGCTGCTTTTGCAGGTAACTGCCAGAGGGCGGCAGCCTTTCTATGTCCCCCACCCTGGTAACTAGGGAAAAGCCCTTGCGGCCTGTGGTGTTTCTCGGTTATAAATTAGAGTGGAGTGTGCCCGGACAAACCCACACAAGCTGATGTCTCCTTACTTTTGTTGGATTTTTACATTTAATTTTTATTTTTTATTGGAGTAATTTTCCACTGTGTACGTGGACCACTTCTACTTTGTGCATTCCTCGGTTGATGGACATGTTCAATGCTTCCAAGTGTTGGCTATGGTAAATATTGTTGGAGTGCAGGATTGCCAGGCTGTGACTTTTCGATTCTCATTTTCTCAGGTGATAGGCCCAGCAGTGGGTGTGATTGATTGACTGGTAGCACCGTGTTTCCCTTTGCAAAGCACCTTCTTTGTGTTTTCATTAGTGGCTCTTACCACGTCCCCCTTAGAATCGAGGGTACGCATTTCTCCACAATCGCTTCAGCATTTATTGTTTGCAGCATTTATGCTAATGGCCCTTCTGGCTGCTGTGAGCTGATAGGTTTTTGTAATTTGGGTTTGCATGTCTTTGAAAATTCGTAAAACTCATCATTTTTCTCCACCGTTTTCTTTTCTGTTAAAAAAAAGGAAACAATTGGGAGTACAATAGAACTCTTGAAATTGTGTTCTTGGAAGGTTGCCCTCTTTTGAAATTTTTGGTCGATTTTCCACCCCAGAATTTTTTTAGAAAGCAGGTGTCTTTTACCGAACTGCAAGTTTGGTGAATATTTAGTGACCTTTAGCAATGGGTTTAAAGCTGCTGTTGGAGGAAGTGGCCTCAAGCAGGAAGCTTATCTCCATTCCCATATCTGGGTACTAGGGCAGCAGAGCCTTTCTGGAAGTCGTGTTCCTAGTTTGTAAATTACATTGGAATGTGCATGGAGAAAGCCCCATAAGTTTATGTCTCATTATTTCTTCTTGGTTTTAAATTTTTTTTAAATTGGGGTAAAGCTTAGAATATTGTTTGTCCTAGGTGTACACCATCTGGTTCGTTTGTACATTATATATGTCTATTCAAGTACAGATCCTCTTCCCATGTAAAATGTTACTGAGGGTTCCGCAGACCTCCCTTGCTATATGGTTGGTCTTTTTGAGATATGTATATAATATGTGTTTGTATACGTATAGTAACACTAATCTTAATTTATCCATTCCCCCCACCTTTCCTTTTAGATGAGCATAGTTTGTTTTCTAAGTCTGTGAGTGTCTTTCTCTGTGGAAATATGTTCCTTTGTGTCAGTTATTAGATAACGCCTATAAGTGATATCATAGAATACAGGTCTTTTGCTTTCCGACGTACCTCATGTTTTGTGATTATCTCCAGACTCATTTGTGGTGCCTCAGAGAGCAGTGGTTCATTGTTTTCCATGGCTATTATTCCATTGTGTACATGGACCACTTCTTCTTTATCCATTTACCGGTTGTTGGACATTTTGATTGCTTCACTGTCTTGGCTATTGTGAATAAGGCTGCACTGCAACTTTTGCGGCCTGTGTCTTCTCGATTCTTGTCTTCTCAAGTGAGAGGTCCATTGGTGCGCCTGCTGGATTGAATGGTACCTCCATTTTTACTTTTAAACACAGCTCCTTTCTGTTCTCATTATTGGCTGTTACCCCTTTACGTCTCACCAGCAGGTAGAGGGTACACAGTTCCCTAAAACCCCTTCAGCATTTATTGTTTGTAGACTTTTTGCTCAAGGTCAGTCGACTGGTTGAAACTTTTTGTAGATTAGATTGCATGGGTCTAACACTCCCTGAGGTTGAGCTTTTATCCATTTTCCTTTTTTTTAAAAGAGCGTGAGTAAAACTTAACTCTTCCTACTCTCTTCTTGAAACATTTGCCTGTTTTGAATTGTTTTGTCCATTCCCTCCTTCAGCACAATTTTTTAGGGCAGGTGTCCTTTACAGCCCTGAGTCCTTGGGAATGTGAAGTGACCATTAGCTGTGAGTTTAAAGCTGTTCTTGCAGGAAACGGCCACAAGGTGGCAGCATTTCCCCTTTACCATATTTGGTTACTAGGGAAACAGAGCCTTAATGGAAGTGGTGTTCTAGGTTGTAAATTAGAATGGAATGTGCCAGGGAAAAGCCCTTTAAGTTTATGTCTCATTACTTCTTGTTCATATTTGTAGTTTACTTTTTATTTTTTTATCCCAGTAAATATGATTACAATGGTTTGTTTGTTCTAGGTGTGCAAGATGTGGTTCTTTCACACATATACATGTATCTATTCTTCCTCGCATCCTTTTCCCATGTAGGTTATGACACAATGTTGAGTAGTCTTCTCCTGGTCTTCCGTACGTCTTTGGTGGTTATATATTTCACATGGTTTGTATATCTCTGTTAACCCCAATGTGGCAATGTATCCAATCCTCATCCCTTTCTATTTGGTGAACCATAAGTTTTTTAATGAATCTGTGATTGCCTTTCTCTGTGGAAATATCTTCATTGGTATCAATTTTTAAGTAACTCTTAAAAGTGATATGATAGGATATGTGCCTTTTGCTTTCTCACTTACTACACGTGGCGTGATTACGTCTAGACTCATCTATGGTGCTTCAAATAGCATTGTTTCATTTTTTTCACTAGCGAATATTCCATCTGTACATGGAGGAGTTCTTCTTTGTCCATCCATCTGTTGCTGGACTTTTTGGTTACTTCCATATCTTGGCTATTGTAATGGTGTGCAATGCAGATTTGCCTGCCTGTGTCTTTCCAATTCTCTCTTCTTAGGTTATACGTCGAGGAGTGGGCCTGCTGGATCATATGGTAGCTCAATGTTTACCTTTTTAAGGCACCTCCATTCTGTTCTCATTCGTGGCCCTTTCCAAGTTACGTCCCCTTTGATGTTGAGGGTATGCATTTCTCCACAACACCTTCAGCATTTATTGTTTGTAGTTTTCTTGCTGATGGTTATTCTGACAAGTGTGAGCTGATACCTCTCTGTGGTTGAATTCGAATGTGCCACATAATCTGTTGAAATTGAGCTTTAAGGCATGTCCTTTTCTATTTTTCAAGCTGTGATTACCCCTTAGTTCTTCAAAGTGTTCTCTTTAAGTATGTGTCACAGTTTGAAATGTTTTGGCCTTTACCTCCCTCAAGCCATTTTGAGGGCCTGTTTCATTTACAGTTCTGCAGTACTTGTTCCTATGAAGTGACCATTAGCACAGGCTTTAAAGCTGCTTTTGCAGGTAACTGCCAGAGGGCGGCAGCCTTTCTATGTCCCCCACCCTGGTAACTAGGGAAAAGCCCTTGCGGCCTGTGGTGTTTCTCGGTTATAAATTAGAGTGGAGTGTGCCCGGACAAACCCACACAAGCTGATGTCTCCTTACTTTTGTTGGATTTTTACATTTAATTTTTATTTTTTATTGGAGTAATTTTCCACTGTGTACGTGGACCACTTCTACTTTGTGCATTCCTCGGTTGATGGACATGTTCAATGCTTCCAAGTGTTGGCTATGGTAAATATTGTTGGAGTGCAGGATTGCCAGGCTGTGACTTTTCGATTCTCATTTTCTCAGGTGATAGGCCCAGCAGTGGGTGTGATTGATTGACTGGTAGCACCGTGTTTCCCTTTGCAAAGCACCTTCTTTGTGTTTTCATTAGTGGCTCTTACCACGTCCCCCTTAGAATCGAGGGTACGCATTTCTCCACAATCGCTTCAGCATTTATTGTTTGCAGCATTTATGCTAATGGCCCTTCTGGCTGCTGTGAGCTGATAGGTTTTTGTAATTTGGGTTTGCATGTCTTTGAAAATTCGTAAAACTCATCATTTTTCTCCACCGTTTTCTTTTCTGTTAAAAAAAAGGAAACAATTGGGAGTACAATAGAACTCTTGAAATTGTGTTCTTGGAAGGTTGCCCTCTTTTGAAATTTTTGGTCGATTTTCCACCCCAGAATTTTTTTAGAAAGCAGGTGTCTTTTACCGAACTGCAAGTTTGGTGAATATTTAGTGACCTTTAGCAATGGGTTTAAAGCTGCTGTTGGAGGAAGTGGCCTCAAGCAGGAAGCTTATCTCCATTCCCATATCTGGGTACTAGGGCAGCAGAGCCTTTCTGGAAGTCGTGTTCCTAGTTTGTAAATTACATTGGAATGTGCATGGAGAAAGCCCCATAAGTTTATGTCTCATTATTTCTTCTTGGTTTTAAATTTTTTTTAAATTGGGGTAAAGCTTAGAATATTGTTTGTCCTAGGTGTACACCATCTGGTTCGTTTGTACATTATATATGTCTATTCAAGTACAGATCCTCTTCCCATGTAAAATGTTACTGAGGGTTCCGCAGACCTCCCTTGCTATATGGTTGGTCTTTTTGAGATATGTATATAATATGTGTTTGTATACGTATAGTAACACTAATCTTAATTTATCCATTCCCCCCACCTTTCCTTTTAGATGAGCATAGTTTGTTTTCTAAGTCTGTGAGTGTCTTTCTCTGTGGAAATATGTTCCTTTGTGTCAGTTATTAGATAACGCCTATAAGTGATATCATAGAATACAGGTCTTTTGCTTTCCGACGTACCTCATGTTTTGTGATTATCTCCAGACTCATTTGTGGTGCCTCAGAGAGCAGTGGTTCATTGTTTTCCATGGCTATTATTCCATTGTGTACATGGACCACTTCTTCTTTATCCATTTACCGGTTGTTGGACATTTTGATTGCTTCACTGTCTTGGCTATTGTGAATAAGGCTGCACTGCAACTTTTGCGGCCTGTGTCTTCTCGATTCTTGTCTTCTCAAGTGAGAGGTCCATTGGTGCGCCTGCTGGATTGAATGGTACCTCCATTTTTACTTTTAAACACAGCTCCTTTCTGTTCTCATTATTGGCTGTTACCCCTTTACGTCTCACCAGCAGGTAGAGGGTACACAGTTCCCTAAAACCCCTTCAGCATTTATTGTTTGTAGACTTTTTGCTCAAGGTCAGTCGACTGGTTGAAACTTTTTGTAGATTAGATTGCATGGGTCTAACACTCCCTGAGGTTGAGCTTTTATCCATTTTCCTTTTTTTTAAAAGAGCGTGAGTAAAACTTAACTCTTCCTACTCTCTTCTTGAAACATTTGCCTGTTTTGAATTGTTTTGTCCATTCCCTCCTTCAGCACAATTTTTTAGGGCAGGTGTCCTTTACAGCCCTGAGTCCTTGGGAATGTGAAGTGACCATTAGCTGTGAGTTTAAAGCTGTTCTTGCAGGAAACGGCCACAAGGTGGCAGCATTTCCCCTTTACCATATTTGGTTACTAGGGAAACAGAGCCTTAATGGAAGTGGTGTTCTAGGTTGTAAATTAGAATGGAATGTGCCAGGGAAAAGCCCTTTAAGTTTATGTCTCATTACTTCTTGTTCATATTTGTAGTTTACTTTTTATTTTTTTATCCCAGTAAATATGATTACAATGGTTTGTTTGTTCTAGGTGTGCAAGATGTGGTTCTTTCACACATATACATGTATCTATTCTTCCTCGCATCCTTTTCCCATGTAGGTTATGACACAATGTTGAGTAGTCTTCTCCTGGTCTTCCGTACGTCTTTGGTGGTTATATATTTCACATGGTTTGTATATCTCTGTTAACCCCAATGTGGCAATGTATCCAATCCTCATCCCTTTCTATTTGGTGAACCATAAGTTTTTTAATGAATCTGTGATTGCCTTTCTCTGTGGAAATATCTTCATTGGTATCAATTTTTAAGTAACTCTTAAAAGTGATATGATAGGATATGTGCCTTTTGCTTTCTCACTTACTACACGTGGCGTGATTACGTCTAGACTCATCTATGGTGCTTCAAATAGCATTGTTTCATTTTTTTCACTAGCGAATATTCCATCTGTACATGGAGGAGTTCTTCTTTGTCCATCCATCTGTTGCTGGACTTTTTGGTTACTTCCATATCTTGGCTATTGTAATGGTGTGCAATGCAGATTTGCCTGCCTGTGTCTTTCCAATTCTCTCTTCTTAGGTTATACGTCGAGGAGTGGGCCTGCTGGATCATATGGTAGCTCAATGTTTACCTTTTTAAGGCACCTCCATTCTGTTCTCATTCGTGGCCCTTTCCAAGTTACGTCCCCTTTGATGTTGAGGGTATGCATTTCTCCACAACACCTTCAGCATTTATTGTTTGTAGTTTTCTTGCTGATGGTTATTCTGACAAGTGTGAGCTGATACCTCTCTGTGGTTGAATTCGAATGTGCCACATAATCTGTTGAAATTGAGCTTTAAGGCATGTCCTTTTCTATTTTTCAAGCTGTGATTACCCCTTAGTTCTTCAAAGTGTTCTCTTTAAGTATGTGTCACAGTTTGAAATGTTTTGGCCTTTACCTCCCTCAAGCCATTTTGAGGGCCTGTTTCATTTACAGTTCTGCAGTACTTGTTCCTATGAAGTGACCATTAGCACAGGCTTTAAAGCTGCTTTTGCAGGTAACTGCCAGAGGGCGGCAGCCTTTCTATGTCCCCCACCCTGGTAACTAGGGAAAAGCCCTTGCGGCCTGTGGTGTTTCTCGGTTATAAATTAGAGTGGAGTGTGCCCGGACAAACCCACACAAGCTGATGTCTCCTTACTTTTGTTGGATTTTTACATTTAATTTTTATTTTTTATTGGAGTAATTTTCCACTGTGTACGTGGACCACTTCTACTTTGTGCATTCCTCGGTTGATGGACATGTTCAATGCTTCCAAGTGTTGGCTATGGTAAATATTGTTGGAGTGCAGGATTGCCAGGCTGTGACTTTTCGATTCTCATTTTCTCAGGTGATAGGCCCAGCAGTGGGTGTGATTGATTGACTGGTAGCACCGTGTTTCCCTTTGCAAAGCACCTTCTTTGTGTTTTCATTAGTGGCTCTTACCACGTCCCCCTTAGAATCGAGGGTACGCATTTCTCCACAATCGCTTCAGCATTTATTGTTTGCAGCATTTATGCTAATGGCCCTTCTGGCTGCTGTGAGCTGATAGGTTTTTGTAATTTGGGTTTGCATGTCTTTGAAAATTCGTAAAACTCATCATTTTTCTCCACCGTTTTCTTTTCTGTTAAAAAAAAGGAAACAATTGGGAGTACAATAGAACTCTTGAAATTGTGTTCTTGGAAGGTTGCCCTCTTTTGAAATTTTTGGTCGATTTTCCACCCCAGAATTTTTTTAGAAAGCAGGTGTCTTTTACCGAACTGCAAGTTTGGTGAATATTTAGTGACCTTTAGCAATGGGTTTAAAGCTGCTGTTGGAGGAAGTGGCCTCAAGCAGGAAGCTTATCTCCATTCCCATATCTGGGTACTAGGGCAGCAGAGCCTTTCTGGAAGTCGTGTTCCTAGTTTGTAAATTACATTGGAATGTGCATGGAGAAAGCCCCATAAGTTTATGTCTCATTATTTCTTCTTGGTTTTAAATTTTTTTTAAATTGGGGTAAAGCTTAGAATATTGTTTGTCCTAGGTGTACACCATCTGGTTCGTTTGTACATTATATATGTCTATTCAAGTACAGATCCTCTTCCCATGTAAAATGTTACTGAGGGTTCCGCAGACCTCCCTTGCTATATGGTTGGTCTTTTTGAGATATGTATATAATATGTGTTTGTATACGTATAGTAACACTAATCTTAATTTATACATTCCCCCCACCTTTCCTTTTAGATGAGCATAGTTTGTTTTCTAAGTCTGTGAGTGTCTTTCTCTGTGGAAATATGTTCCTTTGTGTCAGTTATTAGATAACGCCTATAAGTGATATCATAGAATACAGGTCTTTTGCTTTCCGACGTACCTCATGTTTTGTGATTATCTCCAGACTCATTTGTGGTGCCTCAGAGAGCAGTGGTTCATTGTTTTCCATGGCTATTATTCCATTGTGTACATGGACCACTTCTTCTTTATCCATTTACCGGTTGTTGGACATTTTGATTGCTTCACTGTCTTGGCTATTGTGAATAAGGCTGCACTGCAACTTTTGCGGCCTGTGTCTTCTCGATTCTTGTCTTCTCAAGTGAGAGGTCCATTGGTGCGCCTGCTGGATTGAATGGTACCTCCATTTTTACTTTTAAACACAGCTCCTTTCTGTTCTCATTATTGGCTGTTACCCCTTTACGTCTCACCAGCAGGTAGAGGGTACACAGTTCCCTAAAACCCCTTCAGCATTTATTGTTTGTAGACTTTTTGCTCAAGGTCAGTCGACTGGTTGAAACTTTTTGTAGATTAGATTGCATGGGTCTAACACTCCCTGAGGTTGAGCTTTTATCCATTTTCCTTTTTTTTAAAAGAGCGTGAGTAAAACTTAACTCTTCCTACTCTCTTCTTGAAACATTTGCCTGTTTTGAATTGTTTTGTCCATTCCCTCCTTCAGCACAATTTTTTAGGGCAGGTGTCCTTTACAGCCCTGAGTCCTTGGGAATGTGAAGTGACCATTAGCTGTGAGTTTAAAGCTGTTCTTGCAGGAAACGGCCACAAGGTGGCAGCATTTCCCCTTTACCATATTTGGTTACTAGGGAAACAGAGCCTTAATGGAAGTGGTGTTCTAGGTTGTAAATTAGAATGGAATGTGCCAGGGAAAAGCCCTTTAAGTTTATGTCTCATTACTTCTTGTTCATATTTGTAGTTTACTTTTTATTTTTTTATCCCAGTAAATATGATTACAATGGTTTGTTTGTTCTAGGTGTGCAAGATGTGGTTCTTTCACACATATACATGTATCTATTCTTCCTCGCATCCTTTTCCCATGTAGGTTATGACACAATGTTGAGTAGTCTTCTCCTGGTCTTCCGTACGTCTTTGGTGGTTATATATTTCACATGGTTTGTATATCTCTGTTAACCCCAATGCGGCAATGTATCCAATCCTCATCCCTTTCTATTTGGTGAACCATAAGTTTTTTAATGAATCTGTGATTGCCTTTCTCTGTGGAAATATCTTCATTGGTATCAATTTTTAAGTAACTCTTAAAAGTGATATGATAGGATATGTGCCTTTTGCTTTCTCACTTACTACACGTGGCGTGATTACGTCTAGACTCATCTATGGTGCTTCAAATAGCATTGTTTCATTTTTTTCACTAGCGAATATTCCATCTGTACATGGAGGAGTTCTTCTTTGTCCATCCATCTGTTGCTGGACTTTTTGGTTACTTCCATATGTTGGCTATTGTAATGGTGTGCAATGCAGATTTGCCTGCCTGTGTCTTTCCAATTCTCTCTTCTTAGGTTATACGTCGAGGAGTGGGCCTGCTGGATCATATGGTAGCTCAATGTTTACCTTTTTAAGGCACCTCCATTCTGTTCTCATTCGTGGCCCTTTCCAAGTTACGTCCCCTTTGATGTTGAGGGTATGCATTTCTCCACAACACCTTCAGCATTTATTGTTTGTAGTTTTCTTGCTGATGGTTATTCTGACAAGTGTGAGCTGATACCTCTCTGTGGTTGAATTCGAATGTGCCACATAATCTGTTGAAATTGAGCTTTAAGGCATGTCCTTTTCTATTTTTCAAGCTGTGATTACCCCTTAGTTCTTCAAAGTGTTCTCTTTAAGTATGTGTCACAGTTTGAAATGTTTTGGCCTTTACCTCCCTCAAGCCATTTTGAGGGCCTGTTTCATTTACAGTTCTGCAGTACTTGTTCCTATGAAGTGACCATTAGCACAGGCTTTAAAGCTGCTTTTGCAGGTAACTGCCAGAGGGTGGCAGCCTTTCTATGTCCCCCACCCTGGTAACTAGGGAAAAGCCCTTGCGGCCTGTGGTGTTTCTCGGTTATAAATTAGAGTGGAGTGTGCCCGGACAAACCCACACAAGCTGATGTCTCCTTACTTTTGTTGGATTTTTACATTTAATTTTTATTTTTTATTGGAGTAATTTTCCACTGTGTACGTGGACCACTTCTACTTTGTGCATTAATCGGTTGATGGACATTTTCATTGCTTCCAAGTGTTGGCTATGGTAAATATTGTTGGAGTGCAGGATTGCCAGGCTGTGACTTTTCGATTCTCATTTTCTCAGGTGATAGGCCCAGCAGTGGGTGTGATTGATTGACTGGTAGCACCGTGTTTCCCTTTGCAAAGCACCTTCTTTGTGTTTTCATTAGTGGCTCTTACCACGTCCCCCTTAGAATCGAGGGTACGCATTTCTCCACAATCGCTTCAGCATTTATTGTTTGCAGCATTTATGCTAATGGCCCTTCTGGCTGCTGTGAGCTGATAGGTTTTTGTAATTTGGGTTTGCATGTCTTTGAAAATTCGTAAAACTCATCATTTTTCTCCACCGTTTTCTTTTCTGTTAAAAAAAAGGAAACAATTGGGAGTACAATAGAACTCTTGAAATTGTGTTCTTGGAAGGTTGCCCTCTTTTGAAATTTTTGGTCGATTTTCCACCCCAGAATTTTTTTAGAAAGCAGGTGTCTTTTACCGAACTGCAAGTTTGGTGAATATTTAGTGACCTTTAGCAATGGGTTTAAAGCTGCTGTTGGAGGAAGTGGCCTCAAGCAGGAAGCTTATCTCCATTCCCATATCTGGGTACTAGGGCAGCAGAGCCTTTCTGGAAGTCGTGTTCCTAGTTTGTAAATTACATTGGAATGTGCATGGAGAAAGCCCCATAAGTTTATGTCTCATTATTTCTTCTTGGTTTTAAATTTTTTTTAAATTGGGGTAAAGCTTAGAATATTGTTTGTCCTAGGTGTACACCATCTGGTTCGTTTGTACATTATATATGTCTATTCAAGTACAGATCCTCTTCCCATGTAAAATGTTACTGAGGGTTCCGCAGACCTCCCTTGCTATATGGTTGGTCTTTTTGAGATATGTATATAATATGTGTTTGTATACGTATAGTAACACTAATCTTAATTTATCCATTCCCCCCACCTTTCCTTTTAGATGAGCATAGTTTGTTTTCTAAGTCTGTGAGTGTCTTTCTCTGTGGAAATATGTTCCTTTGTGTCAGTTATTAGATAACGCCTATAAGTGATATCATAGAATACAGGTCTTTTGCTTTCCGACGTACCTCATGTTTTGTGATTATCTCCAGACTCATTTGTGGTGCCTCAGAGAGCAGTGGTTCATTGTTTTCCATGGCTATTATTCCATTGTGTACATGGACCACTTCTTCTTTATCCATTTACCGGTTGTTGGACATTTGGATTGCTTCACTGTCTTGGCTATTGTGAATAAGGCTGCACTGCAACTTTTGCGGCCTGTGTCTTCTCGATTCTTGTCTTCTCAAGTGAGAGGTCCATTGGTGCGCCTGCTGGATTGAATGGTACCTCCATTTTTACTTTTAAACACAGCTCCTTTCTGTTCTCATTATTGGCTGTTACCCCTTTACGTCTCACCAGCAGGTAGAGGGTACACAGTTCCCTAAAACCCCTTCAGCATTTATTGTTTGTAGACTTTTTGCTCAAGGTCAGTCGACTGGTGTAAGTTGAAACTTTTTGTAGATTAGATTGCATGGGTCTAACACTCCCTGAGGTTGAGCTTTTATCCATTTTCCTTTTTTTTAAAAGAGCGTGAGTAAAACTTAACTCTTCCTACTCTCTTCTTGAAACATTTGCCTGTTTTGAATTGTTTTGTCCATTCCCTCCTTCAGCACAATTTTTTAGGGCAGGTGTCCTTTACAGCCCTGAGTCCTTGGGAATGTGAAGTGACCATTAGCTGTGAGTTTAAAGCTGTTCTTGCAGGAAACGGCCACAAGGTGGCAGCATTTCCCCTTTACCATATTTGGTTACTAGGGAAACAGAGCCTTAATGGAAGTGGTGTTCTAGGTTGTAAATTAGAATGGAATGTGCCAGGGAAAAGCCCTTTAAGTTTATGTCTCATTACTTCTTGTTCATATTTGTAGTTTACTTTTTATTTTTTTATCCCAGTAAATATGATTACAATGGTTTGTTTGTTCTAGGTGTGCAAGATGTGGTTCTTTCACACATATACATGTATCTATTCTTCCTCGCATCCTTTTCCCATGTAGGTTATGACACAATGTTGAGTAGTCTTCTCCTGGTCTTCCGTACGTCTTTGGTGGTTATATATTTCACATGGTTTGTATATCTCTGTTAACCCCAATGCGGCAATGTATCCAATCCTCATCCCTTTCTATTTGGTGAACCATAAGTTTTTTAATGAATCTGTGATTGCCTTTCTCTGTGGAAATATCTTCATTGGTATCAATTTTTAAGTAACTCTTAAAAGTGATATGATAGGATATGTGCCTTTTGCTTTCTCACTTACTACACGTGGCGTGATTACGTCTAGACTCATCTATGGTGCTTCAAATAGCATTGTTTCATTTTTTTCACTAGCGAATATTCCATCTGTACATGGAGGAGTTCTTCTTTGTCCATCCATCTGTTGCTGGACTTTTTGGTTACTTCCATATCTTGGCTATTGTAATGGTGTGCAATGCAGATTTGCCTGCCTGTGTCTTTCCAATTCTCTCTTCTTAGGTTATACGTCGAGGAGTGGGCCTGCTGGATCATATGGTAGCTCAATGTTTACCTTTTTAAGGCACCTCCATTCTGTTCTCATTCGTGGCCCTTTCCAAGTTACGTCCCCTTTGATGTTGAGGGTATGCATTTCTCCACAACACCTTCAGCATTTATTGTTTGTAGTTTTCTTGCTGATGGTTATTCTGACAAGTGTGAGCTGATACCTCTCTGTGGTTGAATTCGAATGTGCCACATAATCTGTTGAAATTGAGCTTTAAGGCATGTCCTTTTCTATTTTTCAAGCTGTGATTACCCCTTAGTTCTTCAAAGTGTTCTCTTTAAGTATGTGTCACAGTTTGAAATGTTTTGGCCTTTACCTCCCTCAAGCCATTTTGAGGGCCTGTTTCATTTACAGTTCTGCAGTACTTGTTCCTATGAAGTGACCATTAGCACAGGCTTTAAAGCTGCTTTTGCAGGTAACTGCCAGAGGGCGGCAGCCTTTCTATGTCCCCCACCCTGGTAACTAGGGAAAAGCCCTTGCGGCCTGTGGTGTTTCTCGGTTATAAATTAGAGTGGAGTGTGCCCGGACAAACCCACACAAGCTGATGTCTCCTTACTTTTGTTGGATTTTTACATTTAATTTTTATTTTTTATTGGAGTAATTTTCCACTGTGTACGTGGACCACTTCTACTTTGTGCATTAATCGGTTGATGGACATGTTCATTGCTTCCAAGTGTTGGCTATGGTAAATATTGTTGGAGTGCAGGATTGCCAGGCTGTGACTTTTCGATTCTCATTTTCTCAGGTGATAGGCCCAGCAGTGGGTGTGATTGATTGACTGGTAGCACCGTGTTTCCCTTTGCAAAGCACCTTCTTTGTGTTTTCATTAGTGGCTCTTACCACGTCCCCCTTAGAATCGAGGGTACGCATTTCTCCACAATCGCTTCAGCATTTATTGTTTGCAGCATTTATGCTAATGGCCCTTCTGGCTGCTGTGAGCTGATAGGTTTTTGTAATTTGGGTTTGCATGTCTTTGAAAATTCGTAAAACTCATCATTTTTCTCCACCGTTTTCTTTTCTGTTAAAAAAAAGGAAACAATTGGGAGTACAATAGAACTCTTGAAATTGTGTTCTTGGAAGGTTGCCCTCTTTTGAAATTTTTGGTCGATTTTCCACCCCAGAATTTTTTTAGAAAGCAGGTGTCTTTTACCGAACTGCAAGTTTGGTGAATATTTAGTGACCTTTAGCAATGGGTTTAAAGCTGCTGTTGGAGGAAGTGGCCTCAAGCAGGAAGCTTATCTCCATTCCCATATCTGGGTACTAGGGCAGCAGAGCCTTTCTGGAAGTCGTGTTCCTAGTTTGTAAATTACATTGGAATGTGCATGGAGAAAGCCCCATAAGTTTATGTCTCATTATTTCTTCTTGGTTTTAAATTTTTTTTAAATTGGGGTAAAGCTTAGAATATTGTTTGTCCTAGGTGTACACCATCTGGTTCGTTTGTACATTATATATGTCTATTCAAGTACAGATCCTCTTCCCATGTAAAATGTTACTGAGGGTTCCGCAGACCTCCCTTGCTATATGGTTGGTCTTTTTGAGATATGTATATAATATGTGTTTGTATACGTATAGTAACACTAATCTTAATTTATCCATTCCCCCCACCTTTCCTTTTAGATGAGCATAGTTTGTTTTCTAAGTCTGTGAGTGTCTTTCTCTGTGGAAATATGTTCCTTTGTGTCAGTTATTAGATAACGCCTATAAGTGATATCATAGAATACAGGTCTTTTGCTTTCCGACGTACCTCATGTTTTGTGATTATCTCCAGACTCATTTGTGGTGCCTCAGAGAGCAGTGGTTCATTGTTTTCCATGGCTATTATTCCATTGTGTACATGGACCACTTCTTCTTTATCCATTTACCGGTTGTTGGACATTTGGATTGCTTCACTGTCTTGGCTATTGTGAATAAGGCTGCACTGCAACTTTTGCGGCCTGTGTCTTCTCGATTCTTGTCTTCTCAAGTGAGAGGTCCATTGGTGCGCCTGCTGGATTGAATGGTACCTCCATTTTTACTTTTAAACACAGCTCCTTTCTGTTCTCATTATTGGCTGTTACCCCTTTACGTCTCACCAGCAGGTAGAGGGTACACAGTTCCCTAAAACCCCTTCAGCATTTATTGTTTGTAGACTTTTTGCTCAAGGTCAGTCGACTGGTGTAAGTTGAAACTTTTTGTAGATTAGATTGCATGGGTCTAACACTCCCTGAGGTTGAGCTTTTATCCATTTTCCTTTTTTTTAAAAGAGCGTGAGTAAAACTTAACTCTTCCTACTCTCTTCTTGAAACATTTGCCTGTTTTGAATTGTTTTGTCCATTCCCTCCTTCAGCACAATTTTTTACGGCAGGTGTCCTTTACAGCCCTGAGTCCTTGGGAATGTGAAGTGACCATTAGCTGTGAGTTTAAAGCTGTTCTTGCAGGAAACGGCCACAAGGTGGCAGCATTTCCCCTTTACCATATTTGGTTACTAGGGAAACAGAGCCTTAATGGAAGTGGTGTTCTAGGTTGTAAATTAGAATGGAATGTGCCAGGGAAAAGCCCTTTAAGTTTATGTCTCATTACTTCTTGTTCATATTTGTAGTTTACTTTTTATTTTTTTATCCCAGTAAATATGATTACAATGGTTTGTTTGTTCTAGGTGTGCAAGATGTGGTTCTTTCACACATATACATGTATCTATTCTTCCTCGCATCCTTTTCCCATGTAGGTTATGACACAATGTTGAGTAGTCTTCTCCTGGTCTTCCGTACGTCTTTGGTGGTTATATATTTCACATGGTTTGTATATCTCTGTTAACCCCAATGCGGCAATGTATCCAATCCTCATCCCTTTCTATTTGGTGAACCATAAGTTTTTTAATGAATCTGTGATTGCCTTTCTCTGTGGAAATATCTTCATTGGTATCAATTTTTAAGTAACTCTTAAAAGTGATATGATAGGATATGTGCCTTTTGCTTTCTCACTTACTACACGTGGCGTGATTACGTCTAGACTCATCTATGGTGCTTCAAATAGCATTGTTTCATTTTTTTCACTAGCGAATATTCCATCTGTACATGGAGGAGTTCTTCTTTGTCCATCCATCTGTTGCTGGACTTTTTGGTTACTTCCATATCTTGGCTATTGTAATGGTGTGCAATGCAGATTTGCCTGCCTGTGTCTTTCCAATTCTCTCTTCTTAGGTTATACGTCGAGGAGTGGGCCTGCTGGATCATATGGTAGCTCAATGTTTACCTTTTTAAGGCACCTCCATTCTGTTCTCATTCGTGGCCCTTTCCAAGTTACGTCCCCTTTGATGTTGAGGGTATGCATTTCTCCACAACACCTTCAGCATTTATTGTTTGTAGTTTTCTTGCTGATGGTTATTCTGACAAGTGTGAGCTGATACCTCTCTGTGGTTGAATTCGAATGTGCCACATAATCTGTTGAAATTGAGCTTTAAGGCATGTCCTTTTCTATTTTTCAAGCTGTGATTACCCCTTAGTTCTTCAAAGTGTTCTCTTTAAGTATGTGTCACAGTTTGAAATGTTTTGGCCTTTACCTCCCTCAAGCCATTTTGAGGGCCTGTTTCATTTACAGTTCTGCAGTACTTGTTCCTATGAAGTGACCATTAGCACAGGCTTTAAAGCTGCTTTTGCAGATAACTGCCAGAGGGCGGCAGCCTTTCTATGTCCCCCACCCTGGTAACTAGGGAAACGCCCTTGCGGCCTGTGGTGTTTCTCGGTTATAAATTAGAGTGGAGTGTGCCTGGACAAACCCACACAAGCTGATGTCTCCTTACTTTTGTTGGATTTTTACATTTAATTTTTACTTTTTATTGGAGTAATTTTTCACTGTGTACGTGGACCACTTCTACTTTGTGCATTCTCGGTTGATGGACATTTTCATTGCTTCCAAGCGTTGGCTATGGTAAATATTGTTGGAGTGCAGGATTGCCAGGCTGTGACTTTTCGATTCTCATTTTCTCAGGTGATAGGCCCAGCAGTGGGTGTGATTGATTGACTGGTAGCACCGTGTTTCCCTTTGCAAAGCACCTTCTTTGTGTTTTCATTAGTGGCTCTTACCACGTCCCCCTTAGAATCGAGGGTACGCATTTCTCCACAATCGCTTCAGCATTTATTGTTTGCAGCATTTATGCTAATGGCCCTTCTGGCTGCTGTGAGCTGATAGGTTTTTGTAATTTGGGTTTGCATGTCTTTGAAAATTCGTAAAACTCATCATTTTTCTCCACCGTTTTCTTTTCTGTTAAAAAAAAGGAAACAATTGGGAGTACAATAGAACTCTTGAAATTGTGTTCTTGGAAGGTTGCCCTCTTTTGAAATTTTTGGTCGATTTTCCACCGCAGAATTTTTTTAGAAAGCAGGTGTCTTTTACCGAACTGCAAGTTTGGTGAATATTTAGTGACCTTTAGCAATGGGTTTAAAGCTGCTGTTGTAGGAAGTGGCCTCAAGCAGGAAGCATGTCTCCATTCCCATATCTGGGTACTAGGGCAGCAGAGCCTTTCTGGAAGTCGTGTTCCTAGTTTGTAAATTACATTGGAATGTGCATGGAGAAAGCCCCATAAGTTTATGTCTCATTATTTCTTCTTGGTTTTAAATTTTTTTTAAATTGGGGTAAAGCTTAGAATATTGTTTGTCCTAGGTGTACACCATCTGGTTCGTTTGTACATTATATATGTCTATTCAAGTACAGATCCTCTTCCCATGTAAAATGTTACTGAGGGTTCCGCAGACCTCCCTTGCTATATGGTTGGTCTTTTTGAGATATGTATATAATATGTGTTTGTATACGTATAGTAACACTAATCTTAATTTATACATTCCCCCCACCTTTCCTTTTAGATGAGCATAGTTTGTTTTCTAAGTCTGTGAGTGTCTTTCTCTGTGGAAATATGTTCCTTTGTGTCAGTTATTAGATAACGCCTATAAGTGATATCATAGAATACAGGTCTTTTGCTTTCCGACGTACCTCATGTTTTGTGATTATCTCCAGACTCATTTGTGGTGCCTCAGAGAGCAGTGGTTCATTGTTTTCCATGGCTATTATTCCATTGTGTACATGGACCACTTCTTCTTTATCCATTTACCGGTTGTTGGACATTTGGATTGCTTCACTGTCTTGGCTATTGTGAATAAGGCTGCACTGCAACTTTTGCGGCCTGTGTCTTCTCGATTCTTGTCTTCTCAAGTGAGAGGTCCATTGGTGCGCCTGCTGGATTGAATGGTACCTCCATTTTTACTTTTAAACACAGCTCCTTTCTGTTCTCATTATTGGCTGTTACCCCTTTACGTCTCACCAGCAGGTAGAGGGTACACAGTTCCCTAAAACCCCTTCAGCATTTATTGTTTGTAGACTTTTTGCTCAAGGTCAGTCGACTGGTGTAAGTTGAAACTTTTTGTAGATTAGATTGCATGGGTCTAACACTCCCTGAGGTTGAGCTTTTATCCATTTTCCTTTTTTTTAAAAGAGCGTGAGTAAAACTTAACTCTTCCTACTCGCTTCTTGAAACATTTGCCTGTTTTGAATTGTTTTGTCCATTCCCTCCTTCAGCACAATTTTTTAGGGCAGGTGTCCTTTACAGCCCTGAGTCCTTGGGAATGTGAAGTGACCATTAGCTGTGAGTTTAAAGCTGTTCTTGCAGGAAACGGCCACAAGGTGGCAGCATTTCCCCTTTACCATATTTGGTTACTAGGGAAACAGAGCCTTAATGGAAGTGGTGTTCTAGGTTGTAAATTAGAATGGAATGTGCCAGGGAAAAGCCCTTTAAGTTTATGTCTCATTACTTCTTGTTCATATTTGTAGTTTACTTTTTATTTTTTTATCCCAGTAAATATGATTACAATGGTTTGTTTGTTCTAGGTGTGCAAGATGTGGTTCTTTCACACATATACATGTATCTATTCTTCCTCGCATCCTTTTCCCATGTAGGTTATGACACAATGTTGAGTAGTCTTCTCCTGGTCTTCCGTACGTCTTTGGTGGTTATATATTTCACATGGTTTGTATATCTCTGTTAACCCCAATGCGGCAATGTATCCAATCCTCATCCCTTTCTATTTGGTGAACCATAAGTTTTTTAATGAATCTGTGATTGCCTTTCTCTGTGGAAATATCTTCATTGGTATCAATTTTTAAGTAACTCTTAAAAGTGATATGATAGGATATGTGCCTTTTGCTTTCTCACTTACTACACGTGGCGTGATTACGTCTAGACTCATCTATGGTGCTTCAAATAGCATTGTTTCATTTTTTTCACTAGCGAATATTCCATCTGTACATGGAGGAGTTCTTCTTTGTCCATCCATCTGTTGCTGGACTTTTTGGTTACTTCCATATCTTGGCTATTGTAATGGTGTGCAATGCAGATTTGCCTGCCTGTGTCTTTCCAATTCTCTCTTCTTAGGTTATACGTCGAGGAGTGGGCCTGCTGGATCATATGGTAGCTCAATGTTTACCTTTTTAAGGCACCTCCATTCTGTTCTCATTCGTGGCCCTTTCCAAGTTACGTCCCCTTTGATGTTGAGGGTATGCATTTCTCCACAACACCTTCAGCATTTATTGTTTGTAGTTTTCTTGCTGATGGTTATTCTGACAAGTGTGAGCTGATACCTCTCTGTGGTTGAATTCGAATGTGCCACATAATCTGTTGAAATTGAGCTTTAAGGCATGTCCTTTTCTATTTTTCAAGCTGTGATTACCCCTTAGTTCTTCAAAGTGTTCTCTTTAAGTATGTGTCACAGTTTGAAATGTTTTGGCCTTTACCTCCCTCAAGCCATTTTGAGGGCCTGTTTCATTTACAGTTCTGCAGTACTTGTTCCTATGAAGTGACCATTAGCACAGGCTTTAAAGCTGCTTTTGCAGATAACTGCCAGAGGGCGGCAGCCTTTCTATGTCCCCCACCCTGGTAACTAGGGAAACGCCCTTGCGGCCTGTGGTGTTTCTCGGTTATAAATTAGAGTGGAGTGTGCCTGGACAAACCCACACAAGCTGATGTCTCCTTACTTTTGTTGGATTTTTACATTTAATTTTTACTTTTTATTGGAGTAATTTTTCACTGTGTACGTGGACCACTTCTACTTTGTGCATTCTCGGTTGATGGACATTTTCATTGCTTCCAAGCGTTGGCTATGGTAAATATTGTTGGAGTGCAGGATTGCCAGGCTGTGACTTTTCGATTCTCATTTTCTCAGGTGATAGGCCCAGCAGTGGGTGTGATTGATTGACTGGTAGCACCGTGTTTCCCTTTGCAAAGCACCTTCTTTGTGTTTTCATTAGTGGCTCTTACCACGTCCCCCTTAGAATCGAGGGTACGCATTTCTCCACAATCGCTTCAGCATTTATTGTTTGCAGCATTTATGCTAATGGCCCTTCTGGCTGCTGTGAGCTGATAGGTTTTTGTAATTTGGGTTTGCATGTCTTTGAAAATTCGTAAAACTCATCATTTTTCTCCACCGTTTTCTTTTCTGTTAAAAAAAAGGAAACAATTGGGAGTACAATAGAACTCTTGAAATTGTGTTCTTGGAAGGTTGCCCTCTTTTGAAATTTTTGGTCGATTTTCCACCGCAGAATTTTTTTAGAAAGCAGGTGTCTTTTACCGAACTGCAAGTTTGGTGAATATTTAGTGACCTTTAGCAATGGGTTTAAAGCTGCTGTTGTAGGAAGTGGCCTCAAGCAGGAAGCATGTCTCCATTCCCATATCTGGGTACTAGGGCAGCAGAGCCTTTCTGGAAGTCGTGTTCCTAGTTTGTAAATTACATTGGAATGTGCATGGAGAAAGCCCCATAAGTTTATGTCTCATTATTTCTTCTTGGTTTTAAATTTTTTTTAAATTGGGGTAAAGCTTAGAATATTGTTTGTCCTAGGTGTACACCATCTGGTTCGTTTGTACATTATATATGTCTATTCAAGTACAGATCCTCTTCCCATGTAAAATGTTACTGAGGGTTCCGCAGACCTCCCTTGCTATATGGTTGGTCTTTTTGAGATATGTATATAATATGTGTTTGTATACGTATAGTAACACTAATCTTAATTTATACATTCCCCCCACCTTTCCTTTTAGATGAGCATAGTTTGTTTTCTAAGTCTGTGAGTGTCTTTCTCTGTGGAAATATGTTCCTTTGTGTCAGTTATTAGATAACGCCTATAAGTGATATCATAGAATACAGGTCTTTTGCTTTCCGACGTACCTCATGTTTTGTGATTATCTCCAGACTCATTTGTGGTGCCTCAGAGAGCAGTGGTTCATTGTTTTCCATGGCTATTATTCCATTGTGTACATGGACCACTTCTTCTTTATCCATTTACCGGTTGTTGGACATTTTGATTGCTTCACTGTCTTGGCTATTGTGAATAAGGCTGCACTGCAACTTTTGCGGCCTGTGTCTTCTCGATTCTTGTCTTCTCAAGTGAGAGGTCCATTGGTGCGCCTGCTGGATTGAATGGTACCTCCATTTTTACTTTTAAACACAGCTCCTTTCTGTTCTCATTATTGGCTGTTACCCCTTTACGTCTCACCAGCAGGTAGAGGGTACACAGTTCCCTAAAACCCCTTCAGCATTTATTGTTTGTAGACTTTTTGCTCAAGGTCAGTCGACTGGTGTAAGTTGAAACTTTTTGTAGATTAGATTGCATGGGTCTAACACTCCCTGAGGTTGAGCTTTTATCCATTTTCCTTTTTTTTAAAAGAGCGTGAGTAAAACTTAACTCTTCCTACTCGCTTCTTGAAACATTTGCCTGTTTTGAATTGTTTTGTCCATTCCCTCCTTCAGCACAATTTTTTAGGGCAGGTGTCCTTTACAGCCCTGAGTCCTTGGGAATGTGAAGTGACCATTAGCTGTGAGTTTAAAGCTGTTCTTGCAGGAAACGGCCACAAGGTGGCAGCATTTCCCCTTTACCATATTTGGTTACTAGGGAAACAGAGCCTTAATGGAAGTGCTGTTCTAGGTTGTAAATTAGAATGGAATGTGCCAGGGAAAAGCCCTTTAAGTTTATGTCTCATTACTTCTTGTTCATATTTGTAGTTTACTTTTTATTTTTTTATCCCAGTAAATATGATTACAATGGTTTGTTTGTTCTAGGTGTGCAAGATGTGGTTCTTTCACACATATACATGTATCTATTCTTCCTCGCATCCTTTTCCCATGTAGGTTATGACACAATGTTGAGTAGTCTTCTCCTGGTCTTCCGTACGTCTTTGGTGGTTATATATTTCACATGGTTTGTATATCTCTGTTAACCCCAATGTGGCAATGTATCCAATCCTCATCCCTTTCTATTTGGTGAACCATAAGTTTTTTAATGAATCTGTGATTGCCTTTCTCTGTGGAAATATCTTCATTGGTATCAATTTTTAAGTAACTCTTAAAAGTGATATGATAGGATATGTGCCTTTTGCTTTCTCACTTACTACACGTGGCGTGATTACGTCTAGACTCATCTATGGTGCTTCAAATAGCATTGTTTCATTTTTTTCACTAGCGAATATTCCATCTGTACATGGAGGAGTTCTTCTTTGTCCATCCATCTGTTGCTGGACTTTTTGGTTACTTCCATATGTTGGCTATTGTAATGGTGTGCAATGCAGATTTGCCTGCCTGTGTCTTTCCAATTCTCTCTTCTTAGGTTATACGTCGAGGAGTGGGCCTGCTGGATCATATGGTAGCTCAATGTTTACCTTTTTAAGGCACCTCCATTCTGTTCTCATTCATGGCCCTTTCCAAGTTACGTCCCCTTTGATGTTGAGGGTATGCATTTCTCCACAACACCTTCAGCATTTATTGTTTGTAGTTTTCTTGCTGATGGTTATTCTGACAAGTGTGAGCTGATACCTCTCTGTGGTTGAATTCGAATGTGCCACATAATCTGTTGAAATTGAGCTTTAAGGCATGTCCTTTTCTATTTTTCAAGCTGTGATTACCCCTTAGTTCTTCAAAGTGTTCTCTTTAAGTATGTGTCACAGTTTGAAATGTTTTGGCCTTTACCTCCCTCAAGCCATTTTGAGGGCCTGTTTCATTTACAGTTCTGCAGTACTTGTTCCTAT
This sequence comes from Balaenoptera borealis, assembly GCF_965194805.1. NCBI lineage: Eukaryota > Metazoa > Chordata > Mammalia > Artiodactyla > Balaenopteridae > Balaenoptera > Balaenoptera borealis. The sequence continues at coordinate 303,413 of NW_028123395.1, read as the reverse complement.
GAAGTGACCATTAGCACAGGCTTTAAAGCTGCTTTTGCAGGTAACTGCCAGAGGGTGGCAGCCTTTCTATGTCCCCCACCCTGGTAACTAGGGAAAAGCCCTTGCGGCCTGTGGTGTTTCTCGGTTATAAATTAGAGTGGAGTGTGCCCGGACAAACCCACACAAGCTGATGTCTCCTTACTTTTGTTGGATTTTTACATTTAATTTTTATTTTTTATTGGAGTAATTTTCCACTGTGTACGTGGACCACTTCTACTTTGTGCATTAATCGGTTGATGGACATTTTCATTGCTTCCAAGTGTTGGCTATGGTAAATATTGTTGGAGTGCAGGATTGCCAGGCTGTGACTTTTCGATTCTCATTTTCTCAGGTGATAGGCCCAGCAGTGGGTGTGATTGATTGACTGGTAGCACCGTGTTTCCCTTTGCAAAGCACCTTCTTTGTGTTTTCATTAGTGGCTCTTACCACGTCCCCCTTAGAATCGAGGGTACGCATTTCTCCACAATCGCTTCAGCATTTATTGTTTGCAGCATTTATGCTAATGGCCCTTCTGGCTGCTGTGAGCTGATAGGTTTTTGTAATTTGGGTTTGCATGTCTTTGAAAATTCGTAAAACTCATCATTTTTCTCCACCGTTTTCTTTTCTGTTAAAAAAAAGGAAACAATTGGGAGTACAATAGAACTCTTGAAATTGTGTTCTTGGAAGGTTGCCCTCTTTTGAAATTTTTGGTCGATTTTCCACCCCAGAATTTTTTTAGAAAGCAGGTGTCTTTTACCGAACTGCAAGTTTGGTGAATATTTAGTGACCTTTAGCAATGGGTTTAAAGCTGCTGTTGGAGGAAGTGGCCTCAAGCAGGAAGCATGTCTCCATTCCCATATCTGGGTACTAGGGCAGCAGAGCCTTTCTGGAAGTCGTGTTCCTAGTTTGTAAATTACATTGGAATGTGCATGGAGAAAGCCCCATAAGTTTATGTCTCATTATTTCTTCTTGGTTTTAAAATTTTTTTTTTTGGGGGTAAAGCTTAGAATATTGTTTGTCCTAGGTGTACACCATCTGGTTCGTTTGTACATTATATATGTCTATTCAAGTACAGATCCTCTTCCCATGTAAAATGTTACTGAGGGTTCCGCAGACCTCCCTTGCTATATGGTTGGTCTTTTTGAGATATGTATATAATATGTGTTTGTATACATATAGTAACACTAATCTTAATTTATCCATTCCCCCCACCTTTCCTTTTAGATGAGCATAGTTTGTTTTCTAAGTCTGTGAGTGTCTTTCTCTGTGGAAATATGTTCCTTTGTGTCAGTTATTAGATAACGCCTATAAGTGATATCATAGAATACAGGTCTTTTGCTTTCCGACGTACCTCATGTTTTGTGATTATCTCCAGACTCATTTGTGGTGCCTCAGAGAGCAGTGGTTCATTGTTTTCCATGGCTATTATTCCATTGTGTGCATGGACCACTTCTTCTTTATCCATTTACCGGTTGTTGGACATTTTGATTGCTTCACTGTCTTGGCTATTGTGAATAAGGCTGCACTGCAACTTTTGCGGCCTGTGTCTTCTCGATTCTTGTCTTCTCAAGTGAGAGGTCCATTGGTGCGCCTGCTGGATTGAATGGTACCTCCATTTTTACTTTTAAACACAGCTCCTTTCTGTTCTCATTATTGGCTGTTACCCCTTTACGTCTCACCAGCAGGTAGAGGGTACACAGTTCCCTAAAACCCCTTCAGCATTTATTGTTTGTAGACTTTTTGCTCAAGGTCAGTCGACTGGTTGAAACTTTTTGTAGATTAGATTGCATGGGTCTAACACTCCCTGAGGTTGAGCTTTTATCCATTTTCCTTTTTTTTAAAAGAGCGTGAGTAAAACTTAACTCTTCATACTCTCTTCTTGAAACATTTGCCTGTTTTGAATTGTTTTGTCCATTCCCTCCTTCAGCACAATTTTTTAGGGCAGGTGTCCTTTACAGCCCTGAGTCCTTGGGAATGTGAAGTGACCATTAGCTGTGAGTTTAAAGCTGTTCTTGCAGGAAACGGCCACAAGGTGGCAGCATTTCCCCTTTACCATATTTGGTTACTAGGGAAACAGAGCCTTAATGGAAGTGGTGTTCTAGGTTGTAAATTAGAATGGAATGTGCCAGGGAAAAGCCCTTTAAGTTTATGTCTCATTACTTCTTGTTCATATTTGTAGTTTACTTTTTATTTTTTTATCCCAGTAAATATGATTACAATGGTTTGTTTGTTCTAGGTGTGCAAGATGTGGTTCTTTCACACATATACATGTATCTATTCTTCCTCGCATCCTTTTCCCATGTAGGTTATGACACAATGTTGAGTAGTCTTCTCCTGGTCTTCCGTACGTCTTTGGTGGTTATATATTTCACATGGTTTGTATATCTCTGTTAACCCCAATGTGGCAATGTATCCAATCCTCATCCCTTTCTATTTGGTGAACCATAAGTTTTTTAATGAATCTGTGATTGCCTTTCTCTGTGGAAATATCTTCATTGGTATCAATTTTTAAGTAACTCTTAAAAGTGATATGATAGGATATGTGCCTTTTGCTTTCTCACTTACTACACGTGGCGTGATTACGTCTAAACTCATCTATGGTGCTGCAAATAGCATTGTTTCATTTTTTTCACTAGCGAATATTCCATCTGTACATGGAGGAGTTCTTCTTTGTCCATCCATCTGTTGCTGGACTTTTTGGTTACTTCCATATCTTGGCTATTGTAATGGTGTGCAATGCAGATTTGCCTGCCTGTGTCTTTCCAATTCTCTCTTCTTACGTTATACGTCGAGGAGTGGGCCTGCTGGATCATATGGTAGCTCAATGTTTACCTTTTTAAGGCACCTCCATTCTGTTCTCATTCGTGGCCCTTTCCAAGTTACGTCCCCTTTGATGTTGAGGGTATGCATTTCTCCACAACACCTTCAGCATTTATTGTTTGTAGTTTTCTTGCTGATGGTTATTCTGACAAGTGTGAGCTGATACCTCTCTGTGGTTGAATTCGAATGTGCCACATAATCTGTTGAAATTGAGCTTTAAGGCATGTCCTTTTCTATTTTTCAAGCTGTGATTACCCCTTAGTTCTTCAAAGTGTTCTCTTTAAGTATGTGTCACAGTTTGAAATGTTTTGGCCTTTACCTCCCTCAAGCCATTTTGAGGGCCTGTTTCATTTACAGTTCTGCAGTACTTGTTCCTATGAAGTGACCATTAGCACAGGCTTTAAAGCTGCTTTTGCAGGTAACTGCCAGAGGGCGGCAGCCTTTCTATGTCCCCCACCCTGGTAACTAGGGAAAAGCCCTTGCGGCCTGTGGTGTTTCTCGGTTATAAATTAGAGTGGAGTGTGCCCGGACAAACCCACACAAGCTGATGTCTCCTTACTTTTGTTGGATTTTTACATTTAATTTTTATTTTTTATTGGAGTAATTTTCCACTGTGTACGTGGACCACTTCTACTTTGTGCATTCCTCGGTTGATGGACATGTTCAATGCTTCCAAGTGTTGGCTATGGTAAATATTGTTGGAGTGCAGGATTGCCAGGCTGTGACTTTTCGATTCTCATTTTCTCAGGTGATAGGCCCAGCAGTGGGTGTGATTGATTGACTGGTAGCACCGTGTTTCCCTTTGCAAAGCACCTTCTTTGTGTTTTCATTAGTGGCTCTTACCACGTCCCCCTTAGAATCGAGGGTACGCATTTCTCCACAATCGCTTCAGCATTTATTGTTTGCAGCATTTATGCTAATGGCCCTTCTGGCTGCTGTGAGCTGATAGGTTTTTGTAATTTGGGTTTGCATGTCTTTGAAAATTCGTAAAACTCATCATTTTTCTCCACCGTTTTCTTTTCTGTTAAAAAAAAGGAAACAATTGGGAGTACAATAGAACTCTTGAAATTGTGTTCTTGGAAGGTTGCCCTCTTTTGAAATTTTTGGTCGATTTTCCACCCCAGAATTTTTTTAGAAAGCAGGTGTCTTTTACCGAACTGCAAGTTTGGTGAATATTTAGTGACCTTTAGCAATGGGTTTAAAACTGCTGTTGGAGGAAGTGGCCTCAAGCAGGAAGCTTATCTCCATTCCCATATCTGGGTACTAGGGCAGCAGAGCCTTTCTGGAAGTCGTGTTCCTAGTTTGTAAATTACATTGGAATGTGCATGGAGAAAGCCCCATAAGTTTATGTCTCATTATTTCTTCTTGGTTTTAAATTTTTTTTAAATTGGGGTAAAGCTTAGAATATTGTTTGTCCTAGGTGTACACCATCTGGTTCGTTTGTACATTATATATGTCTATTCAAGTACAGATCCTCTTCCCATGTAAAATGTTACTGAGGGTTCCGCAGACCTCCCTTGCTATATGGTTGGTCTTTTTGAGATATGTATATAATATGTGTTTGTATACGTATAGTAACACTAATCTTAATTTATACATTCCCCCCACCTTTCCTTTTAGATGAGCATAGTTTGTTTTCTAAGTCTGTGAGTGTCTTTCTCTGTGGAAATATGTTCCTTTGTGTCAGTTATTAGATAACGCCTATAAGTGATATCATAGAATACAGGTCTTTTGCTTTCCGACGTACCTCATGTTTTGTGATTATCTCCAGACTCATTTGTGGTGCCTCAGAGAGCAGTGGTTCATTGTTTTCCATGGCTATTATTCCATTGTGTACATGGACCACTTCTTCTTTATCCATTTACCGGTTGTTGGACATTTTGATTGCTTCACTGTCTTGGCTATTGTGAATAAGGCTGCACTGCAACTTTTGCGGCCTGTGTCTTCTCGATTCTTGTCTTCTCAAGTGAGAGGTCCATTGGTGCGCCTGCTGGATTGAATGGTACCTCCATTTTTACTTTTAAACACAGCTCCTTTCTGTTCTCATTATTGGCTGTTACCCCTTTACGTCTCACCAGCAGGTAGAGGGTACACAGTTCCCTAAAACCCCTTCAGCATTTATTGTTTGTAGACTTTGTGCTCATGGTCAGTCGACTGGTGTAAGTTGAAACTTTTTGTAGATTAGATTGCATGGGTCTAACACTCCCTGAGGTTGAGCTTTTATCCATTTTCCTTTTTTTTAAAAGAGCGTGAGTAAAACTTAACTCTTCATACTCGCTTCTTGAAACATTTGCCTGTTTTGAATTGTTTTGTCCATTCCCTCCTTCAGCACAATTTTTTAGGGCAGGTGTCCTTTACAGCCCTGAGTCCTTGGGAATGTGAAGTGACCATTAGCTGTGAGTTTAAAGCTGTTCTTGCAGGAAACGGCCACAAGGTGGCAGCATTTCCCCTTTACCATATTTGGTTACTAGGGAAACAGAGCCTTAATGGAAGTGGTGTTCTAGGTTGTAAATTAGAATGGAATGTGCCAGGGAAAAGCCCTTTAAGTTTATGTCTCATTACTTCTTGTTCATATTTGTAGTTTACTTTTTATTTTTTATCCCAGTAAATATGATTACAATGGTTTGTTTGTTGTAGGTGTGCAAGATGTGGTTCTTTCACACATATACATGTATCTATTCTTCCTCGCATCCTTTTCCCATGTAGGTTATGACACAATGTTGAGTAGTCTTCTCCTGGTCTGCCGTACGTCTTTGGTGGTTATATATTTCACATGGTTTGTATATCTCTGTTAACCCCAATGTGGCAATGTATCCAATCCTCATCCCTTTCTATTTGGTGAATCATAAGTTTTTTAATGAATCTGTGATTGCCTTTCTCTGTGGAAATATCTTCATTGGTATCAATTTTTAAGTAACTCTTAAAAGTGATATGATAGGATATGTGTCTTTTGCTTTCTCACTTACTACACGTGGCGTGATTACGTCTAGACTCATCTATGGTGCTGCAAATAGCATTGTTTCATTTTTTTCACTAGCGAATATTCCATCTGTACATGGAGGAGTTCTTCTTTGTCCATCCATCTGTTGCTGGACTTTTTGGTTACTTCCATATCTTGGCTATTGTAATGGTGTGCAGTGCAGATTTGCCTGCCTGTGTCTTTCCAATTCTCTCTTCTTAGGTTATACGTCGAGGAGTGGGCCTGCTGGATCATATGGTAGCTCAATGTTTACCTTTTTAAGGCACCTCCATTCTGTTCTCATTCGTGGCCCTTTCCAAGTTACGTCCCCTTTGATGTTGAGGGTATGCATTTCTCCACAACACCTTCAGCATTTATTGTTTGTAGTTTTCTTGCTGATGGTTATTCTGACAAGTGTGAGCTGATACCTCTCTGTGGTTGAATTCGAATGTGCCACATAATCTGTTGAAATTGAGCTTTAAGGCATGTCCTTTTCTATTTTTCAAGCTGTGATTACCCCTTAGTTCTTCAAAGTGTTCTCTTTAAGTATGTGTCACAGTTTGAAATGTTTTGGCCTTTACCTCCCTCAAGCCATTTTGAGGGCCTGTTTCATTTACAGTTCTGCAGTACTTGTTCCTATGAAGTGACCATTAGCACAGGCTTTAAAGCTGCTTTTGCAGGTAACTGCCAGAGGGCGGCAGCCTTTCTATGTCCCCCACCCTGGTAACTAGGGAAAAGCCCTTGCGGCCTGTGGTGTTTCTCGGTTATAAATTAGAGTGGAGTGTGCCCGGACAAACCCACACAAGCTGATGTCTCCTTACTTTTGTTGGATTTTTACATTTAATTTTTATTTTTTATTGGAGTAATTTTCCACTGTGTACGTGGACCACTTCTACTTTGTGCATTAATCGGTTGATGGACATTTTCATTGCTTCCAAGTGTTGGCTATGGTAAATATTGTTGGAGTGCAGGATTGCCAGGCTGTGACTTTTCGATTCTCATTTTCTCAGGTGATAGGCCCAGCAGTGGGTGTGATTGATTGACTGGTAGCACCGTGTTTCCCTTTGCAAAGCACCTTCTTTGTGTTTTCATTAGTGGCTCTTACCACGTCCCCCTTAGAATCGAGGGTACGCATTTCTCCACAATCGCTTCAGCATTTATTGTTTGCAGCATTTATGCTAATGGCCCTTCTGGCTGCTGTGAGCTGATAGGTTTTTGTAATTTGGGTTTGCATGTCTTTGAAAATTCGTAAAACTCATCATTTTTCTCCACCGTTTTCTTTTCTGTTAAAAAAAAGGAAACAATTGGGAGTACAATAGAACTCTTGAAATTGTGTTCTTGGAAGGTTGCCCTCTTTTGAAATTTTTGGTCGATTTTCCACCCCAGAATTTTTTTAGAAAGCAGGTGTCTTTTACCGAACTGCAAGTTTGGTGAATATTTAGTGACCTTTAGCAATGGGTTTAAAGCTGCTGTTGGAGGAAGTGGCCTCAAGCAGGAAGCATGTCTCCATTCCCATATCTGGGTACTAGGGCAGCAGAGCCTTTCTGGAAGTCGTGTTCCTAGTTTGTAAATTACATTGGAATGTGCATGGAGAAAGCCCCATAAGTTTATGTCTCATTATTTCTTCTTGGTTTTAAAATTTTCTTTTTTTGGGGTAAAGCTTAGAATATTGTTTGTCCTAGGTGTACACCATCTGGTTCGTTTGTACATTATATATGTCTATTCAAGTACAGATCCTCTTCCCATGTAAAATGTTACTGAGGGTTCCGCAGACCTCCCTTGCTATATGGTTGGTCTTTTTGAGATATGTATATAATATGTGTTTGTATACATATAGTAACACTAATCTTAATTTATCCATTCCCCCCACCTTTCCTTTTAGATGAGCATAGTTTGTTTTCTAAGTCTGTGAGTGTCTTTCTCTGTGGAAATATGTTCCTTTGTGTCAGTTATTAGATAACGCCTATAAGTGATATCATAGAATACAGGTCTTTTGCTTTCCGACGTACCTCATGTTTTGTGATTATCTCCAGACTCATTTGTGGTGCCTCAGAGAGCAGTGGTTCATTGTTTTCCATGGCTATTATTCCATTGTGTGCATGGACCACTTCTTCTTTATCCATTTACCGGTTGTTGGACATTTTGATTGCTTCACTGTCTTGGCTATTGTGAATAAGGCTGCACTGCAACTTTTGCGGCCTGTGTCTTCTCGATTCTTGTCTTCTCAAGTGAGAGGTCCATTGGTGCGCCTGCTGGATTGAATGGTACCTCCATTTTTACTTTTAAACACAGCTCCTTTCTGTTCTCATTATTGGCGGTTACCCCTTTACGTCTCACCAGCAGGTAGAGGGTACACAGTTCCCTAAAACCCCTTCAGCATTTATTGTTTGTAGACTTTTTGCTCAAGGTCAGTCGACTGGTTGAAACTTTTTGTAGATTAGATTGCATGGGTCTAACACTCCCTGAGGTTGAGCTTTTATCCATTTTCCTTTTTTTTAAAAGAGCGTGAGTAAAACTTAACTCTTCCTACTCTCTTCTTGAAACATTTGCCTGTTTTGAATTGTTTTGTCCATTCCCTCCTTCAGCACAATTTTTTAGGGCAGGTGTCCTTTACAGCCCTGAGTCCTTGGGAATGTGAAGTGACCATTAGCTGTGAGTTTAAAGCTGTTCTTGCAGGAAACGGCCACAAGGTGGCAGCATTTCCCCTTTACCATATTTGGTTACTAGGGAAACAGAGCCTTAATGGAAGTGGTGTTCTAGGTTGTAAATTAGAATGGAATGTGCCAGGGAAAAGCCCTTTAAGTTTATGTCTCATTACTTCTTGTTCATATTTGTAGTTTACTTTTTATTTTTTTATCCCAGTAAATATGATTACAATGGTTTGTTTGTTCTAGGTGTGCAAGATGTGGTTCTTTCACACATATACATGTATCTATTCTTCCTCGCATCCTTTTCCCATGTAGGTTATGACACAATGTTGAGTAGTCTTCTCCTGGTCTTCCGTACGTCTTTGGTGGTTATATATTTCACATGGTTTGTATATCTCTGTTAACCCCAATGTGGCAATGTATCCAATCCTCATCCCTTTCTATTTGGTGAACCATAAGTTTTTTAATGAATCTGTGATTGCCTTTCTCTGTGGAAATATCTTCATTGGTATCAATTTTTAAGTAACTCTTAAAAGTGATATGATAGGATATGTGCCTTTTGCTTTCTCACTTACTACACGTGGCGTGATTACGTCTAGACTCATCTATGGTGCTTCAAATAGCATTGTTTCATTTTTTTCACTAGCGAATATTCCATCTGTACATGGAGGAGTTCTTCTTTGTCCATCCATCTGTTGCTGGACTTTTTGGTTACTTCCATATCTTGGCTATTGTAATGGTGTGCAATGCAGATTTGCCTGCCTGTGTCTTTCCAATTCTCTCTTCTTAGGTTATACGTCGAGGAGTGGGCCTGCTGGATCATATGGTAGCTCAATGTTTACCTTTTTAAGGCACCTCCATTCTGTTCTCATTCGTGGCCCTTTCCAAGTTACGTCCCCTTTGATGTTGAGGGTATGCATTTCTCCACAACACCTTCAGCATTTATTGTTTGTAGTTTTCTTGCTGATGGTTATTCTGACAAGTGTGAGCTGATACCTCTCTGTGGTTGAATTCGAATGTGCCACATAATCTGTTGAAATTGAGCTTTAAGGCATGTCCTTTTCTATTTTTCAAGCTGTGATTACCCCTTAGTTCTTCAAAGTGTTCTCTTTAAGTATGTGTCACAGTTTGAAATGTTTTGGCCTTTACCTCCCTCAAGCCATTTTGAGGGCCTGTTTCATTTACAGTTCTGCAGTACTTGTTCCTATGAAGTGACCATTAGCACAGGCTTTAAAGCTGCTTTTGCAGGTAACTGCCAGAGGGTGGCAGCCTTTCTATGTCCCCCACCCTGGTAACTAGGGAAAAGCCCTTGCGGCCTGTGGTGTTTCTCGGTTATAAATTAGAGTGGAGTGTGCCCGGACAAACCCACACAAGCTGATGTCTCCTTACTTTTGTTGGATTTTTACATTTAATTTTTATTTTTTATTGGAGTAATTTTCCACTGTGTACGTGGACCACTTCTACTTTGTGCATTCCTCGGTTGATGGACATGTTCAATGCTTCCAAGTGTTGGCTATGGTAAATATTGTTGGAGTGCAGGATTGCCAGGCTGTGACTTTTCGATTCTCATTTTCTCAGGTGATAGGCCCAGCAGTGGGTGTGATTGATTGACTGGTAGCACCGTGTTTCCCTTTGCAAAGCACCTTCTTTGTGTTTTCATTAGTGGCTCTTACCACGTCCCCCTTAGAATCGAGGGTACGCATTTCTCCACAATCGCTTCAGCATTTATTGTTTGCAGCATTTATGCTAATGGCCCTTCTGGCTGCTGTGAGCTGATAGGTTTTTGTAATTTGGGTTTGCATGTCTTTGAAAATTCGTAAAACTCATCATTTTTCTCCACCGTTTTCTTTTCTGTTAAAAAAAAGGAAACAATTGGGAGTACAATAGAACTCTTGAAATTGTGTTCTTGGAAGGTTGCCCTCTTTTGAAATTTTTGGTCGATTTTCCACCCCAGAATTTTTTTAGAAAGCAGGTGTCTTTTACCGAACTGCAAGTTTGGTGAATATTTAGTGACCTTTAGCAATGGGTTTAAAGCTGCTGTTGGAGGAAGTGGCCTCAAGCAGGAAGCTTATCTCCATTCCCATATCTGGGTACTAGGGCAGCAGAGCCTTTCTGGAAGTCGTGTTCCTAGTTTGTAAATTACATTGGAATGTGCATGGAGAAAGCCCCATAAGTTTATGTCTCATTATTTCTTCTTGGTTTTAAATTTTTTTTAAATTGGGGTAAAGCTTAGAATATTGTTTGTCCTAGGTGTACACCATCTGGTTCGTTTGTACATTATATATGTCTATTCAAGTACAGATCCTCTTCCCATGTAAAATGTTACTGAGGGTTCCGCAGACCTCCCTTGCTATATGGTTGGTCTTTTTGAGATATGTATATAATATGTGTTTGTATACGTATAGTAACACTAATCTTAATTTATACATTCCCCCCACCTTTCCTTTTAGATGAGCATAGTTTGTTTTCTAAGTCTGTGAGTGTCTTTCTCTGTGGAAATATGTTCCTTTGTGTCAGTTATTAGATAACGCCTATAAGTGATATCATAGAATACAGGTCTTTTGCTTTCCGACGTACCTCATGTTTTGTGATTATCTCCAGACTCATTTGTGGTGCCTCAGAGAGCAGTGGTTCATTGTTTTCCATGGCTATTATTCCATTGTGTACATGGACCACTTCTTCTTTATCCATTTACCGGTTGTTGGACATTTTGATTGCTTCACTGTCTTGGCTATTGTGAATAAGGCTGCACTGCAACTTTTGCGGCCTGTGTCTTCTCGATTCTTGTCTTCTCAAGTGAGAGGTCCATTGGTGCGCCTGCTGGATTGAATGGTACCTCCATTTTTACTTTTAAACACAGCTCCTTTCTGTTCTCATTATTGGCTGTTACCCCTTTACGTCTCACCAGCAGGTAGAGGGTACACAGTTCCCTAAAACCCCTTCAGCATTTATTGTTTGTAGACTTTGTGCTCATGGTCAGTCGACTGGTGTAAGTTGAAACTTTTTGTAGATTAGATTGCATGGGTCTAACACTCCCTGAGGTTGAGCTTTTATCCATTTTCCTTTTTTTTAAAAGAGCGTGAGTAAAACTTAACTCTTCATACTCGCTTCTTGAAACATTTGCCTGTTTTGAATTGTTTTGTCCATTCCCTCCTTCAGCACAATTTTTTAGGGCAGGTGTCCTTTACAGCCCTGAGTCCTTGGGAATGTGAAGTGACCATTAGCTGTGAGTTTAAAGCTGTTCTTGCAGGAAACGGCCACAAGGTGGCAGCATTTCCCCTTTACCATATTTGGTTACTAGGGAAACAGAGCCTTAATGGAAGTGGTGTTCTAGGTTGTAAATTAGAATGGAATGTGCCAGGGAAAAGCCCTTTAAGTTTATGTCTCATTACTTCTTGTTCATATTTGTAGTTTACTTTTTATTTTTTATCCCAGTAAATATGATTACAATGGTTTGTTTGTTGTAGGTGTGCAAGATGTGGTTCTTTCACACATATACATGTATCTATTCTTCCTCGCATCCTTTTCCCATGTAGGTTATGACACAATGTTGAGTAGTCTTCTCCTGGTCTGCCGTACGTCTTTGGTGGTTATATATTTCACATGGTTTGTATATCTCTGTTAACCCCAATGTGGCAATGTATCCAATCCTCATCCCTTTCTATTTGGTGAATCATAAGTTTTTTAATGAATCTGTGATTGCCTTTCTCTGTGGAAATATCTTCATTGGTATCAATTTTTAAGTAACTCTTAAAAGTGATATGATAGGATATGTGTCTTTTGCTTTCTCACTTACTACACGTGGCGTGATTACGTCTAGACTCATCTATGGTGCTGCAAATAGCATTGTTTCATTTTTTTCACTAGCGAATATTCCATCTGTACATGGAGGAGTTCTTCTTTGTCCATCCATCTGTTGCTGGACTTTTTGGTTACTTCCATATCTTGGCTATTGTAATGGTGTGCAGTGCAGATTTGCCTGCCTGTGTCTTTCCAATTCTCTCTTCTTAGGTTATACGTCGAGGAGTGGGCCTGCTGGATCATATGGTAGCTCAATGTTTACCTTTTTAAGGCACCTCCATTCTGTTCTCATTCGTGGCCCTTTCCAAGTTACGTCCCCTTTGATGTTGAGGGTATGCATTTCTCCACAACACCTTCAGCATTTATTGTTTGTAGTTTTCTTGCTGATGGTTATTCTGACAAGTGTGAGCTGATACCTCTCTGTGGTTGAATTCGAATGTGCCACATAATCTGTTGAAATTGAGCTTTAAGGCATGTCCTTTTCTATTTTTCAAGCTGTGATTACCCCTTAGTTCTTCAAAGTGTTCTCTTTAAGTATGTGTCACAGTTTGAAATGTTTTGGCCTTTACCTCCCTCAAGCCATTTTGAGGGCCTGTTTCATTTACAGTTCTGCAGTACTTGCTCCTATGAAGTGACCATTAGCACAGGCTTTAAAGCTGCTTTTGCAGGTAACTGCCAGAGGGCGGCAGCCTTTCTATGTCCCCCACCCTGGTAACTAGGGAAAAGCCCTTGCGGCCTGTGGTGTTTCTCGGTTATAAATTAGAGTGGAGTGTGCCCGGACAAACCCACACAAGCTGATGTCTCCTTACTTTTGTTGGATTTTTACATTTAATTTTTATTTTTTATTGGAGTAATTTTCCACTGTGTACGTGGACCACTTCTACTTTGTGCATTAATCGGTTGATGGACATTTTCATTGCTTCCAAGTGTTGGCTATGGTAAATATTGTTGGAGTGCAGGATTGCCAGGCTGTGACTTTTCGATTCTCATTTTCTCAGGTGATAGGCCCAGCAGTGGGTGTGATTGATTGACTGGTAGCACCGTGTTTCCCTTTGCAAAGCACCTTCTTTGTGTTTTCATTAGTGGCTCTTACCACGTCCCCCTTAGAATCGAGGGTACGCATTTCTCCACAATCGCTTCAGCATTTATTGTTTGCAGCATTTATGCTAATGGCCCTTCTGGCTGCTGTGAGCTGATAGGTTTTTGTAATTTGGGTTTGCATGTCTTTGAAAATTCGTAAAACTCATCATTTTTCTCCACCGTTTTCTTTTCTGTTAAAAAAAAGGAAACAATTGGGAGTACAATAGAACTCTTGAAATTGTGTTCTTGGAAGGTTGCCCTCTTTTGAAATTTTTGGTCGATTTTCCACCCCAGAATTTTTTTAGAAAGCAGGTGTCTTTTACCGAACTGCAAGTTTGGTGAATATTTAGTGACCTTTAGCAATGGGTTTAAAGCTGCTGTTGGAGGAAGTGGCCTCAAGCAGGAAGCATGTCTCCATTCCCATATCTGGGTACTAGGGCAGCAGAGCCTTTCTGGAAGTCGTGTTCCTAGTTTGTAAATTACATTGGAATGTGCATGGAGAAAGCCCCATAAGTTTATGTCTCATTATTTCTTCTTGGTTTTAAAATTTTCTTTTTTTGGGGTAAAGCTTAGAATATTGTTTGTCCTAGGTGTACACCATCTGGTTCGTTTGTACATTATATATGTCTATTCAAGTACAGATCCTCTTCCCATGTAAAATGTTACTGAGGGTTCCGCAGACCTCCCTTGCTATATGGTTGGTCTTTTTGAGATATGTATATAATATGTGTTTGTATACATATAGTAACACTAATCTTAATTTATCCATTCCCCCCACCTTTCCTTTTAGATGAGCATAGTTTGTTTTCTAAGTCTGTGAGTGTCTTTCTCTGTGGAAATATGTTCCTTTGTGTCAGTTATTAGATAACGCCTATAAGTGATATCATAGAATACAGGTCTTTTGCTTTCCGACGTACCTCATGTTTTGTGATTATCTCCAGACTCATTTGTGGTGCCTCAGAGAGCAGTGGTTCATTGTTTTCCATGGCTATTATTCCATTGTGTGCATGGACCACTTCTTCTTTATCCATTTACCGGTTGTTGGACATTTTGATTGCTTCACTGTCTTGGCTATTGTGAATAAGGCTGCACTGCAACTTTTGCGGCCTGTGTCTTCTCGATTCTTGTCTTCTCAAGTGAGAGGTCCATTGGTGCGCCTGCTGGATTGAATGGTACCTCCATTTTTACTTTTAAACACAGCTCCTTTCTGTTCTCATTATTGGCTGTTACCCCTTTACGTCTCACCAGCAGGTAGAGGGTACACAGTTCCCTAAAACCCCTTCAGCATTTATTGTTTGTAGACTTTGTGCTCATGGTCAGTCGACTGGTGTAAGTTGAAACTTTTTGTAGATTAGATTGCATGGGTCTAACACTCCCTGAGGTTGAGCTTTTATCCATTTTCCTTTTTTTTAAAAGAGCGTGAGTAAAACTTAACTCTTCCTACTCGCTTCTTGAAACATTTGCCTGTTTTGAATTGTTTTGTCCATTCCCTCCTTCAGCACAATTTTTTAGGGCAGGTGTCCTTTACAGCCCTGAGTCCTTGGGAATGTGAAGTGACCATTAGCTGTGAGTTTAAAGCTGTTCTTGCAGGAAACGGCCACAAGGTGGCAGCATTTCCCCTTTACCATATTTGGTTACTAGGGAAACAGAGCCTTAATGGAAGTGGTGTTCTAGGTTGTAAATTAGAATGGAATGTGCCAGGGAAAAGCCCTTTAAGTTTATGTCTCATTACTTCTTGTTCATATTTGTAGTTTACTTTTTATTTTTTTATCCCAGTAAATATGATTACAATGGTTTGTTTGTTCTAGGTGTGCAAGATGTGGTTCTTTCACACATATACATGTATCTATTCTTCCTCGCATCCTTTTCCCATGTAGGTTATGACACAATGTTGAGTAGTCTTCTCCTGGTCTTCCGTACGTCTTTGGTGGTTATATATTTCACATGGTTTGTATATCTCTGTTAACCCCAATGTGGCAATGTATCCAATCCTCATCCCTTTCTATTTGGTGAACCATAAGTTTTTTAATGAATCTGTGATTGCCTTTCTCTGTGGAAATATCTTCATTGGTATCAATTTTTAAGTAACTCTTAAAAGTGATATGATAGGATATGTGCCTTTTGCTTTCTCACTTACTACACGTGGCGTGATTACGTCTAGACTCATCTATGGTGCTTCAAATAGCATTGTTTCATTTTTTTCACTAGCGAATATTCCATCTGTACATGGAGGAGTTCTTCTTTGTCCATCCATCTGTTGCTGGACTTTTTGGTTACTTCCATATCTTGGCTATTGTAATGGTGTGCAATGCAGATTTGCCTGCCTGTGTCTTTCCAATTCTCTCTTCTTAGGTTATATGTCGAGGAGTGGGCCTGCTGGATCATATGGTAGCTCAATGTTTACCTTTTTAAGGCACCTCCATTCTGTTCTCATTCGTGGCCCTTTCCAAGTTACGTCCCCTTTGATGTTGAGGGTATGCATTTCTCCACAACACCTTCAGCATTTATTGTTTGTAGTTTTCTTGCTGATGGTTATTCTGACAAGTGTGAGCTGATACCTCTCTGTGGTTGAATTCGAATGTGCCACATAATCTGTTGAAATTGAGCTTTAAGGCATGTCCTTTTCTATTTTTCAAGCTGTGATTACCCCTTAGTTCTTCAAAGTGTTCTCTTTAAGTATGTGTCACAGTTTGAAATGTTTTGGCCTTTACCTCCCTCAAGCCATTTTGAGGGCCTGTTTCATTTACAGTTCTGCAGTACTTGTTCCTATGAAGTGACCATTAGCACAGGCTTTAAAGCTGCTTTTGCAGGTAACTGCCAGAGGGTGGCAGCCTTTCTATGTCCCCCACCCTGGTAACTAGGGAAAAGCCCTTGCGGCCTGTGGTGTTTCTCGGTTATAAATTAGAGTGGAGTGTGCCCGGACAAACCCACACAAGCTGATGTCTCCTTACTTTTGTTGGATTTTTACATTTAATTTTTATTTTTTATTGGAGTAATTTTCCACTGTGTACGTGGACCACTTCTACTTTGTGCATTAATCGGTTGATGGACATTTTCATTGCTTCCAAGTGTTGGCTATGGTAAATATTGTTGGAGTGCAGGATTGCCAGGCTGTGACTTTTCGATTCTCATTTTCTCAGGTGATAGGCCCAGCAGTGGGTGTGATTGATTGACTGGTAGCACCGTGTTTCCCTTTGCAAAGCACCTTCTTTGTGTTTTCATTAGTGGCTCTTACCACGTCCCCTTTAGAATCGAGGGTACGCATTTCTCCACAATCGCTTCAGCATTTATTGTTTGCAGCATTTATGCTAATGGCCCTTCTGGCTGCTGTGAGCTGATAGGTTTTTGTAATTTGCGTTTGCATGTCTTTGAAAATTCGTAAAACTCATCATTTTTCTCCACCGTTTTCTTTTCTGTTAAAAAAAAGGAAACAATTGGGAGTACAATAGAACTCTTGAAATTGTGTTCTTGGAAGGTTGCCCTCTTTTGAAATTTTTGGTCGATTTTCCACCCCAGAATTTTTTTAGAAAGCAGGTGTCTTTTACCGAACTGCAAGTTTGGTGAATATTTAGTGACCTTTAGCAATGGGTTTAAAGCTGCTGTTGGAGGAAGTGGCCTCAAGCAGGAAGCATGTCTCCATTCCCATATCTGGGTACTAGGGCAGCAGAGCCTTTCTGGAAGTCGTGTTCCTAGTTTGTAAATTACATTGGAATGTGCATGGAGAAAGCCCCATAAGTTTATGTCTCATTATTTCTTCTTGGTTTTAAAATTTTTTTTTTTGGGGTAAAGCTTAGAATATTGTTTGTCCTAGGTGTACACCATCTGGTTCGTTTGTACATTATATATGTCTATTCAAGTACAGATCCTCTTCCCATGTAAAATGTTACTGAGGGTTCCGCAGACCTCCCTTGCTATATGGTTGGTCTTTTTGAGATATGTATATAATATGTGTTTGTATACGTATAGTAACACTAATCTTAATTTATACATTCCCCCCACCTTTCCTTTTAGATGAGCATAGTTTGTTTTCTAAGTCTGTGAGTGTCTTTCTCTGTGGAAATATGTTCCTTTGTGTCAGTTATTAGATAACGCCTATAAGTGATATCATAGAATACAGGTCTTTTGCTTTCCGACGTACCTCATGTTTTGTGATTATCTCCAGACTCATTTGTGGTGCCTCAGAGAGCAGTGGTTCATTGTTTTCCATGGCTATTATTCCATTGTGTACATGGACCACTTCTTCTTTATCCATTTACCGGTTGTTGGACATTTGGATTGCTTCACTGTCTTGGCTATTGTGAATAAGGCTGCACTGCAACTTTTGCGGCCTGTGTCTTCTCGATTCTTGTCTTCTCAAGTGAGAGGTCCATTGGTGCGCCTGCTGGATTGAATGGTACCTCCATTTTTACTTTTAAACACAGCTCCTTTCTGTTCTCATTATTGGCTGTTACCCCTTTACGTCTCACCAGCAGGTAGAGGGTACACAGTTCCCTAAAACCCCTTCAGCATTTATTGTTTGTAGACTTTTTGCTCAAGGTCAGTCGACTGGTGTAAGTTGAAACTTTTTGTAGATTAGATTGCATGGGTCTAACACTCCCTGAGGTTGAGCTTTTATCCATTTTCCTTTTTTTTAAAAGAGCGTGAGTAAAACTTAACTCTTCCTACTCGCTTCTTGAAACATTTGCCTGTTTTGAATTGTTTTGTCCATTCCCTCCTTCAGCACAATTTTTTAGGGCAGGTGTCCTTTACAGCCCTGAGTCCTTGGGAATGTGAAGTGACCATTAGCTGTGAGTTTAAAGCTGTTCTTGCAGGAAACGGCCACAAGGTGGCAGCATTTCCCCTTTACCATATTTGGTTACTAGGGAAACAGAGCCTTAATGGAAGTGGTGTTCTAGGTTGTAAATTAGAATGGAATGTGCCAGGGAAAAGCCCTTTAAGTTTATGTCTCATTACTTCTTGTTCATATTTGTAGTTTACTTTTTATTTTTTATCCCAGTAAATATGATTACAATGGTTGGTTTGTTGTAGGTGTGCAAGATGTGGTTCTTTCACACATATACATGTATCTATTCTTCCTCGCATCCTTTTCCCATGTAGGTTATGACACAATGTTGAGTAGTCTTCTCCTGGTCTTCCGTACGTCTTTGGTGGTTATATATTTCACATGGTTTGTATATCTCTGTTAACCCCAATGTGGCAATGTATCCAATCCTCATCCCTTTCTATTTGGTGAATCATAAGTTTTTTAATGAATCTGTGATTGCCTTTCTCTGTGGAAATATCTTCATTGGTATCAATTTTTAAGTAACTCTTAAAAGTGATATGATAGGATATGTGTCTTTTGCTTTCTCACTTACTACACGTGGCGTGATTACGTCTAGACTCATCTATGGTGCTGCAAATAGCATTGTTTCATTTTTTTCACTAGCGAATATTCCATCTGTACATGGAGGAGTTCTTCTTTGTCCATCCATCTGTTGGTGGACTTTTTGGTTACTTCCATATCTTGGCTATTGTAATGGTGTGCAGTGCAGATTTGCCTGCCTGTGTCTTTCCAATTCTCTCTTCTTAGGTTATACGTCGAGGAGTGGGCCTGCTGGATCATATGGTAGCTCAATGTTTACCTTTTTAAGGCACCTCCATTCTGTTCTCATTCGTGGCCCTTTCCAAGTTACGTCCCCTTTGATGTTGAGGGTATGCATTTCTCCACAACACCTTCAGCATTTATTGTTTGTAGTTTTCTTGCTGATGGTTATTCTGACAAGTGTGAGCTGATACCTCTCTGTGGTTGAATTCGAATGTGCCACATAATCTGTTGAAATTGAGCTTTAAGGCATGTCCTTTTCTATTTTTCAAGCTGTGATTACCCCTTAGTTCTTCAAAGTGTTCTCTTTAAGTATGTGTCACAGTTTGAAATGTTTTGGCCTTTACCTCCCTCAAGCCATTTTGAGGGCCTGTTTCATTTACAGTTCTGCAGTACTTGTTCCTATGAAGTGACCATTAGCACAGGCTTTAAAGCTGCTTTTGCAGGTAACTGCCAGAGGGCGGCAGCCTTTCTATGTCCCCCACCCTGGTAACTAGGGAAACGCCCTTGCGGCCTGTGGTGTTTCTCGGTTATAAATTAGAGTGGAGTGTGCCCGGACAAACCCACACAAGCTGATGTCTCCTTACTTTTGTTGGATTTTTACATTTAATTTTTACTTTTTATTGGAGTAATTTTTCACTGTGTACGTGGACCACTTCTACTTTGTGCATTCTCGGTTGATGGACATTTTCATTGCTTCCAAGCGTTGGCTATGGTAAATATTGTTGGAGTGCAGGATTGCCAGGCTGTGACTTTTCGATTCTCATTTTCTCAGGTGATAGGCCCAGCAGTGGGTGTGATTGATTGACTGGTAGCACCGTGTTTCCCTTTGCAAAGCACCTTCTTTGTGTTTTCATTAGTGGCTCTTACCACGTCCCCCTTAGAATCGAGGGTACGCATTTCTCCACAATCGCTTCAGCATTTATTGTTTGCAGCATTTATGCTAATGGCCCTTCTGGCTGCTGTGAGCTGATAGGTTTTTGTAATTTGGGTTTGCATGTCTTTGAAAATTCGTATAACTCATCATTTTTCTCCACCGTTTTCTTTTCTGTTAAAAAAAAGGAAACAATTGGGAGTACAATAGAACTCTTGAAATTGTGTTCTTGGAAGGTTGCCCTCTTTTGAAATTTTTGGTCGATTTTCCACCCCAGAATTTTTTTAGAAAGCAGGTGTCTTTTACCGAACTGCAAGTTTGGTGAATATTTAGTGACCTTTAGCAATGGGTTTAAAGCTGCTGTTGGAGGAAGTGGCCTCAAGCAGGAAGCTTATCTCCATTCCCATATCTGGGTACTAGGGCAGCAGAGCCTTTCTGGAAGTCGTGTTCCTAGTTTGTAAATTACATTGGAATGTGCATGGAGAAAGCCCCATAAGTTTATGTCTCATTATTTCTTCTTGGTTTTAAATTTTTTTTAAATTGGGGTAAAGCTTAGAATATTGTTTGTCCTAGGTGTACACCATCTGGTTCGTTTGTACATTATATATGTCTATTCAAGTACAGATCCTCTTCCCATGTAAAATGTTACTGAGGGTTCCGCAGACCTCCCTTGCTATATGGTTGGTCTTTTTGAGATATGTATATAATATGTGTTTGTATACGTATAGTAACACTAATCTTAATTTATACATTCCCCCCACCTTTCCTTTTAGATGAGCATAGTTTGTTTTCTAAGTCTGTGAGTGTCTTTCTCTGTGGAAATATGTTCCTTTGTGTCAGTTATTAGATAACGCCTATAAGTGATATCATAGAATACAGGTCTTTTGCTTTCCGACGTACCTCATGTTTTGTGATTATCTCCAGACTCATTTGTGGTGCCTCAGAGAGCAGTGGTTCATTGTTTTCCATGGCTATTATTCCATTGTGTACATGGACCACTTCTTCTTTATCCATTTACCGGTTGTTGGACATTTTGATTGCTTCACTGTCTTGGCTATTGTGAATAAGGCTGCACTGCAACTTTTGCGGCCTGTGTCTTCTCGATTCTTGTCTTCTCAAGTGAGAGGTCCATTGGTGCGCCTGCTGGATTGAATGGTACCTCCATTTTTACTTTTAAACACAGCTCCTTTCTGTTCTCATTATTGGCTGTTACCCCTTTACGTCTCACCAGCAGGTAGAGGGTACACAGTTCCCTAAAACCCCTTCAGCATTTATTGTTTGTAGACTTTGTGCTCAAGGTCAGTCGACTGGTGTAAGTTGAAACTTTTTGTAGATTAGATTGCATGGGTCTAACACTCCCTGAGGTTGAGCTTTTATCCATTTTCCTTTTTTTTAAAAGAGCGTGAGTAAAACTTAACTCTTCCTACTCTCTTCTTGAAACATTTGCCTGTTTTGAATTGTTTTGTCCATTCCCTCCTTCAGCACAATTTTTTAGGGCAGGTGTCCTTTACAGCCCTGAGTCCTTGGGAATGTGAAGTGACCATTAGCTGTGAGTTTAAAGCTGTTCTTGCAGGAAACGGCCACAAGGTGGCAGCATTTCCCCTTTACCATATTTGGTTACTAGGGAAACAGAGCCTTAATGGAAGTGGTGTTCTAGGTTGTAAATTAGAATGGAATGTGCCAGGGAAAAGCCCTTTAAGTTTATGTCTCATTACTTCTTGTTCATATTTGTAGTTTACTTTTTATTTTTTTATCCCAGTAAATATGATTACAATGGTTTGTTTGTTCTAGGTGTGCAAGATGTGGTTCTTTCACACATATACATGTATCTATTCTTCCTCGCATCCTTTTCCCATGTAGGTTATGACACAATGTTGAGTAGTCTTCTCCTGGTCTTCCGTACGTCTTTGGTGGTTATATATTTCACATGGTTTGTATATCTCTGTTAACCCCAATGTGGCAATGTATCCAATCCTCATCCCTTTCTATTTGGTGAACCATAAGTTTTTTAATGAATCTGTGATTGCCTTTCTCTGTGGAAATATCTTCATTGGTATCAATTTTTAAGTAACTCTTAAAAGTGATATGATAGGATATGTGCCTTTTGCTTTCTCACTTACTACACGTGGCGTGATTACGTCTAGACTCATCTATGGTGCTTCAAATAGCATTGTTTCATTTTTTTCACTAGCGAATATTCCATCTGTACATGGAGGAGTTCTTCTTTGTCCATCCATCTGTTGCTGGACTTTTTGGTTACTTCCATATCTTGGCTATTGTAATGGTGTGCAATGCAGATTTGCCTGCCTGTGTCTTTCCAATTCTCTCTTCTTAGGTTATACGTCGAGGAGTGGGCCTGCTGGATCATATGGTAGCTCAATGTTTACCTTTTTAAGGCACCTCCATTCTGTTCTCATTCGTGGCCCTTTCCAAGTTACGTCCCCTTTGATGTTGAGGGTATGCATTTCTCCACAACACCTTCAGCATTTATTGTTTGTAGTTTTCTTGCTGATGGTTATTCTGACAAGTGTGAGCTGATACCTCTCTGTGGTTGAATTCGAATGTGCCACATAATCTGTTGAAATTGAGCTTTAAGGCATGTCCTTTTCTATTTTTCAAGCTGTGATTACCCCTTAGTTCTTCAAAGTGTTCTCTTTAAGTATGTGTCACAGTTTGAAATGTTTTGGCCTTTACCTCCCTCAAGCCATTTTGAGGGCCTGTTTCATTTACAGTTCTGCAGTACTTGTTCCTATGAAGTGACCATTAGCACAGGCTTTAAAGCTGCTTTTGCAGGTAACTGCCAGAGGGCGGCAGCCTTTCTATGTCCCCCACCCTGGTAACTAGGGAAAAGCCCTTGCGGCCTGTGGTGTTTCTCGGTTATAAATTAGAGTGGAGTGTGCCCGGACAAACCCACACAAGCTGATGTCTCCTTACTTTTGTTGGATTTTTACATTTAATTTTTATTTTTTATTGGAGTAATTTTCCACTGTGTACGTGGACCACTTCTACTTTGTGCATTCCTCGGTTGATGGACATGTTCAATGCTTCCAAGTGTTGGCTATGGTAAATATTGTTGGAGTGCAGGATTGCCAGGCTGTGACTTTTCGATTCTCATTTTCTCAGGTGATAGGCCCAGCAGTGGGTGTGATTGATTGACTGGTAGCACCGTGTTTCCCTTTGCAAAGCACCTTCTTTGTGTTTTCATTAGTGGCTCTTACCACGTCCCCCTTAGAATCGAGGGTACGCATTTCTCCACAATCGCTTCAGCATTTATTGTTTGCAGCATTTATGCTAATGGCCCTTCTGGCTGCTGTGAGCTGATAGGTTTTTGTAATTTGGGTTTGCATGTCTTTGAAAATTCGTAAAACTCATCATTTTTCTCCACCGTTTTCTTTTCTGTTAAAAAAAAGGAAACAATTGGGAGTACAATAGAACTCTTGAAATTGTGTTCTTGGAAGGTTGCCCTCTTTTGAAATTTTTGGTCGATTTTCCACCCCAGAATTTTTTTAGAAAGCAGGTGTCTTTTACCGAACTGCAAGTTTGGTGAATATTTAGTGACCTTTAGCAATGGGTTTAAAGCTGCTGTTGGAGGAAGTGGCCTCAAGCAGGAAGCTTATCTCCATTCCCATATCTGGGTACTAGGGCAGCAGAGCCTTTCTGGAAGTCGTGTTCCTAGTTTGTAAATTACATTGGAATGTGCATGGAGAAAGCCCCATAAGTTTATGTCTCATTATTTCTTCTTGGTTTTAAATTTTTTTTAAATTGGGGTAAAGCTTAGAATATTGTTTGTCCTAGGTGTACACCATCTGGTTCGTTTGTACATTATATATGTCTATTCAAGTACAGATCCTCTTCCCATGTAAAATGTTACTGAGGGTTCCGCAGACCTCCCTTGCTATATGGTTGGTCTTTTTGAGATATGTATATAATATGTGTTTGTATACGTATAGTAACACTAATCTTAATTTATACATTCCCCCCACCTTTCCTTTTAGATGAGCATAGTTTGTTTTCTAAGTCTGTGAGTGTCTTTCTCGGTGGAAATATGTTCCTTTGTGTCAGTTATTAGATAACGCCTATAAGTGATATCATAGAATACAGGTCTTTTGCTTTCCGACGTACCTCATGTTTTGTGATTATCTCCAGACTCATTTGTGGTGCCTCAGAGAGCAGTGGTTCATTGTTTTCCATGGCTATTATTCCATTGTGTACATGGACCACTTCTTCTTTATCCATTTACCGGTTGTTGGACATTTTGATTGCTTCACTGTCTTGGCTATTGTGAATAAGGCTGCACTGCAACTTTTGCGGCCTGTGTCTTCTCGATTCTTGTCTTCTCAAGTGAGAGGTCCATTGGTGCGCCTGCTGGATTGAATGGTACCTCCATTTTTACTTTTAAACACAGCTCCTTTCTGTTCTCATTATTGGCTGTTACCCCTTTACGTCTCACCAGCAGGTAGAGGGTACACAGTTCCCTAAAACCCCTTCAGCATTTATTGTTTGTAGACTTTGTGCTCATGGTCAGTCGACTGGTGTAAGTTGAAACTTTTTGTAGATTAGATTGCATGGGTCTAACACTCCCTGAGGTTGAGCTTTTATCCATTTTCCTTTTTTTTAAAAGAGCGTGAGTAAAACTTAACTCTTCCTACTCGCTTCTTGAAACATTTGCCTGTTTTGAATTGTTTTGTCCATTCCCTCCTTCAGCACAATTTTTTAGGGCAGGTGTCCTTTACAGCCCTGAGTCCTTGGGAATGTGAAGTGACCATTAGCTGTGAGTTTAAAGCTGTTCTTGCAGGAAACGGCCACAAGGTGGCAGCATTTCCCCTTTACCATATTTGGTTACTAGGGAAACAGAGCCTTAATGGAAGTGGTGTTCTAGGTTGTAAATTAGAATGGAATGTGCCAGGGAAAAGCCCTTTAAGTTTATGTCTCATTACTTCTTGTTCATATTTGTAGTTTACTTTTTATTTTTTATCCCAGTAAATATGATTACAATGGTTTGTTTGTTGTAGGTGTGCAAGATGTGGTTCTTTCACACATATACATGTATCTATTCTTCCTCGCATCCTTTTCCCATGTAGGTTATGACACAATGTTGAGTAGTCTTCTCCTGGTCTTCCGTACGTCTTTGGTGGTTATATATTTCACATGGTTTGTATATCTCTGTTAACCCCAATGTGGCAATGTATCCAATCCTCATCCCTTTCTATTTGGTGAACCATAAGTTTTTTAATGAATCTGTGATTGCCTTTCTCTGTGGAAATATCTTCATTGGTATCAATTTTTAAGTAACTCTTAAAAGTGATATGATAGGATATGTGCCTTTTGCTTTCTCACTTACTACACGTGGCGTGATTACGTCTAGACTCATCTATGGTGCTTCAAATAGCATTGTTTCATTTTTTTCACTAGCGAATATTCCATCTGTACATGGAGGAGTTCTTCTTTGTCCATCCATCTGTTGGTGGACTTTTTGGTTACTTCCATATGTTGGCTATTGTAATGGTGTGCAGTGCAGATTTGCCTGCCTGTGTCTTTCCAATTCTCTCTTCTTAGGTTATACGTCGAGGAGTGGGCCTGCTGGATCATATGGTAGCTCAATGTTTACCTTTTTAAGGCACCTCCATTCTGTTCTCATTCGTGGCCCTTTCCAAGTTACGTCCCCTTTGATGTTGAGGGTATGCATTTCTCCACAACACCTTCAGCATTTATTGTTTGTAGTTTTCTTGCTGATGGTTATTCTGACAAGTGTGAGCTGATACCTCTCTGTGGTTGAATTCGAATGTGCCACATAATCTGTTGAAATTGAGCTTTAAGGCATGTCCTTTTCTATTTTTCAAGCTGTGATTACCCCTTAGTTCTTCAAAGTGTTCTCTTTAAGTATGTGTCACAGTTTGAAATGTTTTGGCCTTTACCTCCCTCAAGCCATTTTGAGGGCCTGTTTCATTTACAGTTCTGCAGTACTTGTTCCTATGAAGTGACCATTAGCACAGGCTTTAAAGCTGCTTTTGCAGATAACTGCCAGAGGGCGGCAGCCTTTCTATGTCCCCCACCCTGGTAACTAGGGAAACGCCCTTGCGGCCTGTGGTGTTTCTCGGTTATAAATTAGAGTGGAGTGTGCCCGGACAAACCCACACAAGCTGATGTCTCCTTACTTTTGTTGGATTTTTACATTTAATTTTTATTTTTTATTGGAGTAATTTTCCACTGTGTACGTGGACCACTTCTACTTTGTGCATTCCTCGGTTGATGGACATGTTCAATGCTTCCAAGTGTTGGCTATGGTAAATATTGTTGGAGTGCAGGATTGCCAGGCTGTGACTTTTCGATTCTCATTTTCTCAGGTGATAGGCCCAGCAGTGGGTGTGATTGATTGACTGGTAGCACCGTGTTTCCCTTTGCAAAGCACCTTCTTTGTGTTTTCTTTAGTGGCTCTTACCACGTCCCCCTTAGAATCGAGGGTACGCATTTCTCCACAATCGCTTCAGCATTTATTGTTTGCAGCATTTATGCTAATGGCCCTTCTGGCTGCTGTGAGCTGATAGGTTTTTGTAATTTGGGTTTGCATGTCTTTGAAAATTCGTATAACTCATCATTTTTCTCCACCGTTTTCTTTTCTGTTAAAAAAAAGGAAACAATTGGGAGTACAATAGAACTCTTGAAATTGTGTTCTTGGAAGGTTGCCCTCTTTTGAAATTTTTGGTCGATTTTCCACCCCAGAATTTTTTTAGAAAGCAGGTGTCTTTTACCGAACTGCAAGTTTGGTGAATATTTAGTGACCTTTAGCAATGGGTTTAAAACTGCTGTTGGAGGAAGTGGCCTCAAGCAGGAAGCTTATCTCCATTCCCATATCTGGGTACTAGGGCAGCAGAGCCTTTCTGGAAGTCGTGTTCCTAGTTTGTAAATTACATTGGAATGTGCATGGAGAAAGCCCCATAAGTTTATGTCTCATTATTTCTTCTTGGTTTTAAATTTTTTTTAAATTGGGGTAAAGCTTAGAATATTGTTTGTCCTAGGTGTACACCATCTGGTTCGTTTGTACATTATATATGTCTATTCAAGTACAGATCCTCTTCCCATGTAAAATGTTACTGAGGGTTCCGCAGACCTCCCTTGCTATATGGTTGGTCTTTTTGAGATATGTATATAATATGTGTTTGTATACGTATAGTAACACTAATCTTAATTTATACATTCCCCCCACCTTTCCTTTTAGATGAGCATAGTTTGTTTTCTAAGTCTGTGAGTGTCTTTCTCTGTGGAAATATGTTCCTTTGTGTCAGTTATTAGATAACGCCTATAAGTGATATCATAGAATACAGGTCTTTTGCTTTCCGACGTACCTCATGTTTTGTGATTATCTCCAGACTCATTTGTGGTGCCTCAGAGAGCAGTGGTTCATTGTTTTCCATGGCTATTATTCCATTGTGTACATGGACCACTTCTTCTTTATCCATTTACCGGTTGTTGGACATTTGGATTGCTTCACTGTCTTGGCTATTGTGAATAAGGCTGCACTGCAACTTTTGCGGCCTGTGTCTTCTCGATTCTTGTCTTCTCAAGTGAGAGGTCCATTGGTGCGCCTGCTGGATTGAATGGTACCTCCATTTTTACTTTTAAACACAGCTCCTTTCTGTTCTCATTATTGGCTGTTACCCCTTTACGTCTCACCAGCAGGTAGAGGGTACACAGTTCCCTAAAACCCCTTCAGCATTTATTGTTTGTAGACTTTTTGCTCAAGGTCAGTCGACTGGTGTAAGTTGAAACTTTTTGTAGATTAGATTGCATGGGTCTAACACTCCCTGAGGTTGAGCTTTTATCCATTTTCCTTTTTTTTAAAAGAGCGTGAGTAAAACTTAACTCTTCCTACTCGCTTCTTGAAACATTTGCCTGTTTTGAATTGTTTTGTCCATTCCCTCCTTCAGCACAATTTTTTAGGGCAGGTGTCCTTTACAGCCCTGAGTCCTTGGGAATGTGAAGTGACCATTAGCTGTGAGTTTAAAGCTGTTCTTGCAGGAAACGGCCACAAGGTGGCAGCATTTCCCCTTTACCATATTTGGTTACTAGGGAAACAGAGCCTTAATGGAAGTGGTGTTCTAGGTTGTAAATTAGAATGGAATGTGCCAGGGAAAAGCCCTTTAAGTTTATGTCTCATTACTTCTTGTTCATATTTGTAGTTTACTTTTTATTTTTTATCCCAGTAAATATGATTACAATGGTTTGTTTGTTGTAGGTGTGCAAGATGTGGTTCTTTCACACATATACATGTATCTATTCTTCCTCGCATCCTTTTCCCATGTAGGTTATGACACAATGTTGAGTAGTCTTCTCCTGGTCTTCCGTACGTCTTTGGTGGTTATATATTTCACATGGTTTGTATATCTCTGTTAACCCCAATGTGGCAATGTATCCAATCCTCATCCCTTTCTATTTGGTGAACCATAAGTTTTTTAATGAATCTGTGATTGCCTTTCTCTGTGGAAATATCTTCATTGGTATCAATTTTTAAGTAACTCTTAAAAGTGATATGATAGGATATGTGCCTTTTGCTTTCTCACTTACTACACGTGGCGTGATTACGTCTAGACTCATCTATGGTGCTTCAAATAGCATTGTTTCATTTTTTTCACTAGCGAATATTCCATCTGTACATGGAGGAGTTCTTCTTTGTCCATCCATCTGTTGCTGGACTTTTTGGTTACTTCCATATCTTGGCTATTGTAATGGTGTGCAATGCAGATTTGCCTGCCTGTGTCTTTCCAATTCTCTCTTCTTAGGTTATACGTCGAGGAGTGGGCCTGCTGGATCATATGGTAGCTCAATGTTTACCTTTTTAAGGCACCTCCATTCTGTTCTCATTCGTGGCCCTTTCCAAGTTACGTCCCCTTTGATGTTGAGGGTATGCATTTCTCCACAACACCTTCAGCATTTATTGTTTGTAGTTTTCTTGCTGATGGTTATTCTGACAAGTGTGAGCTGATACCTCTCTGTGGTTGAATTCGAATGTGCCACATAATCTGTTGAAATTGAGCTTTAAGGCATGTCCTTTTCTATTTTTCAAGCTGTGATTACCCCTTAGTTCTTCAAAGTGTTCTCTTTAAGTATGTGTCACAGTTTGAAATGTTTTGGCCTTTACCTCCCTCAAGCCATTTTGAGGGCCTGTTTCATTTACAGTTCTGCAGTACTTGTTCCTATGAAGTGACCATTAGCACAGGCTTTAAAGCTGCTTTTGCAGGTAACTGCCAGAGGGCGGCAGCCTTTCTATGTCCCCCACCCTAGTAACTAGGGAAAAGCCCTTGCGGCCTGTGGTGTTTCTCGGTTATAAATTAGAGTGGAGTGTGCCCGGACAAACCCACACAAGCTGATGTCTCCTTACTTTTGTTGGATTTTTACATTTAATTTTTATTTTTTATTGGAGTAATTTTCCACTGTGTACGTGGACCACTTCTACTTTGTGCATTAATCGGTTGATGGACATTTTCATTGCTTCCAAGTGTTGGCTATGGTAAATATTGTTGGAGTGCAGGATTGCCAGGCTGTGACTTTTCGATTCTCATTTTCTCAGGTGATAGGCCCAGCAGTGGGTGTGATTGATTGACTGGTAGCACCGTGTTTCCCTTTGCAAAGCACCTTCTTTGTGTTTTCATTAGTGGCTCTTACCACGTCCCCCTTAGAATCGAGGGTACGCATTTCTCCACAATCGCTTCAGCATTTATTGTTTGCAGCATTTATGCTAATGGCCCTTCTGGCTGCTGTGAGCTGATAGGTTTTTGTAATTTGGGTTTGCATGTCTTTGAAAATTCGTAAAACTCATCATTTTTCTCCACCGTTTTCTTTTCTGTTAAAAAAAAGGAAACAATTGGGAGTACAATAGAACTCTTGAAATTGTGTTCTTGGAAGGTTGCCCTCTTTTGAAATTTTTGGTCGATTTTCCACCCCAGAATTTTTTTAGAAAGCAGGTGTCTTTTACCGAACTGCAAGTTTGGTGAATATTTAGTGACCTTTAGCAATGGGTTTAAAGCTGCTGTTGGAGGAAGTGGCCTCAAGCAGGAAGCATGTCTCCATTCCCATATCTGGGTACTAGGGCAGCAGAGCCTTTCTGGAAGTCGTGTTCCTAGTTTGTAAATTACATTGGAATGTGCATGGAGAAAGCCCCATAAGTTTATGTCTCATTATTTCTTCTTGGTTTTAAAATTTTCTTTTTTTGGGGTAAAGCTTAGAATATTGTTTGTCCTAGGTGTACACCATCTGGTTCGTTTGTACATTATATATGTCTATTCAAGTACAGATCCTCTTCCCATGTAAAATGTTACTGAGGGTTCCGCAGACCTCCCTTGCTATATGGTTGGTCTTTTTGAGATATGTATATAATATGTGTTTGTATACATATAGTAACACTAATCTTAATTTATCCATTCCCCCCACCTTTCCTTTTAGATGAGCATAGTTTGTTTTCTAAGTCTGTGAGTGTCTTTCTCTGTGGAAATATGTTCCTTTGTGTCAGTTATTAGATAACGCCTATAAGTGATATCATAGAATACAGGTCTTTTGCTTTCCGACGTACCTCATGTTTTGTGATTATCTCCAGACTCATTTGTGGTGCCTCAGAGAGCAGTGGTTCATTGTTTTCCATGGCTATTATTCCATTGTGTGCATGGACCACTTCTTCTTTATCCATTTACCGGTTGTTGGACATTTTGATTGCTTCACTGTCTTGGCTATTGTGAATAAGGCTGCACTGCAACTTTTGCGGCCTGTGTCTTCTCGATTCTTGTCTTCTCAAGTGAGAGGTCCATTGGTGCGCCTGCTGGATTGAATGGTACCTCCATTTTTACTTTTAAACACAGCTCCTTTCTGTTCTCATTATTGGCGGTTACCCCTTTACGTCTCACCAGCAGGTAGAGGGTACACAGTTCCCTAAAACCCCTTCAGCATTTATTGTTTGTAGACTTTTTGCTCAAGGTCAGTCGACTGGTTGAAACTTTTTGTAGATTAGATTGCATGGGTCTAACACTCCCTGAGGTTGAGCTTTTATCCATTTTCCTTTTTTTTAAAAGAGCGTGAGTAAAACTTAACTCTTCCTACTCTCTTCTTGAAACATTTGCCTGTTTTGAATTGTTTTGTCCATTCCCTCCTTCAGCACAATTTTTTAGGGCAGGTGTCCTTTACAGCCCTGAGTCCTTGGGAATGTGAAGTGACCATTAGCTGTGAGTTTAAAGCTGTTCTTGCAGGAAACGGCCACAAGGTGGCAGCATTTCCCCTTTACCATATTTGGTTACTAGGGAAACAGAGCCTTAATGGAAGTGGTGTTCTAGGTTGTAAATTAGAATGGAATGTGCCAGGGAAAAGCCCTTTAAGTTTATGTCTCATTACTTCTTGTTCATATTTGTAGTTTACTTTTTATTTTTTTATCCCAGTAAATATGATTACAATGGTTTGTTTGTTCTAGGTGTGCAAGATGTGGTTCTTTCACACATATACATGTATCTATTCTTCCTCGCATCCTTTTCCCATGTAGGTTATGACACAATGTTGAGTAGTCTTCTCCTGGTCTTCCGTACGTCTTTGGTGGTTATATATTTCACATGGTTTGTATATCTCTGTTAACCCCAATGTGGCAATGTATCCAATCCTCATCCCTTTCTATTTGGTGAACCATAAGTTTTTTAATGAATCTGTGATTGCCTTTCTCTGTGGAAATATCTTCATTGGTATCAATTTTTAAGTAACTCTTAAAAGTGATATGATAGGATATGTGCCTTTTGCTTTCTCACTTACTACACGTGGCGTGATTACGTCTAGACTCATCTATGGTGCTTCAAATAGCATTGTTTCATTTTTTTCACTAGCGAATATTCCATCTGTACATGGAGGAGTTCTTCTTTGTCCATCCATCTGTTGCTGGACTTTTTGGTTACTTCCATATCTTGGCTATTGTAATGGTGTGCAATGCAGATTTGCCTGCCTGTGTCTTTCCAATTCTCTCTTCTTAGGTTATACGTCGAGGAGTGGGCCTGCTGGATCATATGGTAGCTCAATGTTTACCTTTTTAAGGCACCTCCATTCTGTTCTCATTCGTGGCCCTTTCCAAGTTACGTCCCCTTTGATGTTGAGGGTATGCATTTCTCCACAACACCTT
Organism: Balaenoptera borealis; assembly: GCF_965194805.1. Classification (NCBI taxonomy): domain Eukaryota; kingdom Metazoa; phylum Chordata; class Mammalia; order Artiodactyla; family Balaenopteridae; genus Balaenoptera; species Balaenoptera borealis. The sequence continues at coordinate 271,490 of NW_028123395.1, read as the reverse complement.
CAGCATTTATTGTTTGTAGTTTTCTTGCTGATGGTTATTCTGACAAGTGTGAGCTGATACCTCTCTGTGGTTGAATTCGAATGTGCCACATAATCTGTTGAAATTGAGCTTTAAGGCATGTCCTTTTCTATTTTTCAAGCTGTGATTACCCCTTAGTTCTTCAAAGTGTTCTCTTTAAGTATGTGTCACAGTTTGAAATGTTTTGGCCTTTACCTCCCTCAAGCCATTTTGAGGGCCTGTTTCATTTACAGTTCTGCAGTACTTGTTCCTATGAAGTGACCATTAGCACAGGCTTTAAAGCTGCTTTTGCAGGTAACTGCCAGAGGGCGGCAGCCTTTCTATGTCCCCCACCCTGGTAACTAGGGAAAAGCCCTTGCGGCCTGTGGTGTTTCTCGGTTATAAATTAGAGTGGAGTGTGCCCGGACAAACCCACACAAGCTGATGTCTCCTTACTTTTGTTGGATTTTTACATTTAATTTTTATTTTTTATTGGAGTAATTTTCCACTGTGTACGTGGACCACTTCTACTTTGTGCATTCCTCGGTTGATGGACATGTTCAATGCTTCCAAGTGTTGGCTATGGTAAATATTGTTGGAGTGCAGGATTGCCAGGCTGTGACTTTTCGATTCTCATTTTCTCAGGTGATAGGCCCAGCAGTGGGTGTGATTGATTGACTGGTAGCACCGTGTTTCCCTTTGCAAAGCACCTTCTTTGTGTTTTCATTAGTGGCTCTTACCACGTCCCCCTTAGAATCGAGGGTACGCATTTCTCCACAATCGCTTCAGCATTTATTGTTTGCAGCATTTATGCTAATGGCCCTTCTGGCTGCTGTGAGCTGATAGGTTTTTGTAATTTGGGTTTGCATGTCTTTGAAAATTCGTAAAACTCATCATTTTTCTCCACCGTTTTCTTTTCTGTTAAAAAAAAGGAAACAATTGGGAGTACAATAGAACTCTTGAAATTGTGTTCTTGGAAGGTTGCCCTCTTTTGAAATTTTTGGTCGATTTTCCACCCCAGAATTTTTTTAGAAAGCAGGTGTCTTTTACCGAACTGCAAGTTTGGTGAATATTTAGTGACCTTTAGCAATGGGTTTAAAACTGCTGTTGGAGGAAGTGGCCTCAAGCAGGAAGCTTATCTCCATTCCCATATCTGGGTACTAGGGCAGCAGAGCCTTTCTGGAAGTCGTGTTCCTAGTTTGTAAATTACATTGGAATGTGCATGGAGAAAGCCCCATAAGTTTATGTCTCATTATTTCTTCTTGGTTTTAAATTTTTTTTAAATTGGGGTAAAGCTTAGAATATTGTTTGTCCTAGGTGTACACCATCTGGTTCGTTTGTACATTATATATGTCTATTCAAGTACAGATCCTCTTCCCATGTAAAATGTTACTGAGGGTTCCGCAGACCTCCCTTGCTATATGGTTGGTCTTTTTGAGATATGTATATAATATGTGTTTGTATACGTATAGTAACACTAATCTTAATTTATACATTCCCCCGACCTTTCCTTTTAGATGAGCATAGTTTGTTTTCTAAGTCTGTGAGTGTCTTTCTCTGTGGAAATATGTTCCTTTGTGTCAGTTATTAGATAACGCCTATAAGTGATATCATAGAATACAGGTCTTTTGCTTTCCGACGTACCTCATGTTTTGTGATTATCTCCAGACTCATTTGTGGTGCCTCAGAGAGCAGTGGTTCATTGTTTTCCATGGCTATTATTCCATTGTGTACATGGACCACTTCTTCTTTATCCATTTACCGGTTGTTGGACATTTTGATTGCTTCACTGTCTTGGCTATTGTGAATAAGGCTGCACTGCAACTTTTGCGGCCTGTGTCTTCTCGATTCTTGTCTTCTCAAGTGAGAGGTCCATTGGTGCGCCTGCTGGATTGAATGGTACCTCCATTTTTACTTTTAAACACAGCTCCTTTCTGTTCTCATTATTGGCTGTTACCCCTTTACGTCTCACCAGCAGGTAGAGGGTACACAGTTCCCTAAAACCCCTTCAGCATTTATTGTTTGTAGACTTTGTGCTCATGGTCAGTCGACTGGTGTAAGTTGAAACTTTTTGTAGATTAGATTGCATGGGTCTAACACTCCCTGAGGTTGAGCTTTTATCCATTTTCCTTTTTTTTAAAAGAGCGTGAGTAAAACTTAACTCTTCATACTCGCTTCTTGAAACATTTGCCTGTTTTGAATTGTTTTGTCCATTCCCTCCTTCAGCACAATTTTTTAGGGCAGGTGTCCTTTACAGCCCTGAGTCCTTGGGAATGTGAAGTGACCATTAGCTGTGAGTTTAAAGCTGTTCTTGCAGGAAACGGCCACAAGGTGGCAGCATTTCCCCTTTACCATATTTGGTTACTAGGGAAACAGAGCCTTAATGGAAGTGGTGTTCTAGGTTGTAAATTAGAATGGAATGTGCCAGGGAAAAGCCCTTTAAGTTTATGTCTCATTACTTCTTGTTCATATTTGTAGTTTACTTTTTATTTTTTATCCCAGTAAATATGATTACAATGGTTTGTTTGTTGTAGGTGTGCAAGATGTGGTTCTTTCACACATATACATGTATCTATTCTTCCTCGCATCCTTTTCCCATGTAGGTTATGACACAATGTTGAGTAGTCTTCTCCTGGTCTGCCGTACGTCTTTGGTGGTTATATATTTCACATGGTTTGTATATCTCTGTTAACCCCAATGTGGCAATGTATCCAATCCTCATCCCTTTCTATTTGGTGAATCATAAGTTTTTTAATGAATCTGTGATTGCCTTTCTCTGTGGAAATATCTTCATTGGTATCAATTTTTAAGTAACTCTTAAAAGTGGTATGATAGGATATGTGTCTTTTGCTTTCTCACTTACTACACGTGGCGTGATTACGTCTAGACTCATCTATGGTGCTGCAAATAGCATTGTTTCATTTTTTTCACTAGCGAATATTCCATCTGTACATGGAGGAGTTCTTCTTTGTCCATCCATCTGTTGCTGGACTTTTTGGTTACTTCCATATCTTGGCTATTGTAATGGTGTGCAGTGCAGATTTGCCTGCCTGTGTCTTTCCAATTCTCTCTTCTTAGGTTATACGTCGAGGAGTGGGCCTGCTGGATCATATGGTAGCTCAATGTTTACCTTTTTAAGGCACCTCCATTCTGTTCTCATTCGTGGCCCTTTCCAAGTTACGTCCCCTTTGATGTTGAGGGTATGCATTTCTCCACAACACCTTCAGCATTTATTGTTTGTAGTTTTCTTGCTGATGGTTATTCTGACAAGTGTGAGCTGATACCTCTCTGTGGTTGAATTCGAATGTGCCACATAATCTGTTGAAATTGAGCTTTAAGGCATGTCCTTTTCTATTTTTCAAGCTGTGATTACCCCTTAGTTCTTCAAAGTGTTCTCTTTAAGTATGTGTCACAGTTTGAAATGTTTTGGCCTTTACCTCCCTCAAGCCATTTTGAGGGCCTGTTTCATTTACAGTTCTGCAGTACTTGTTCCTATGAAGTGACCATTAGCACAGGCTTTAAAGCTGCTTTTGCAGGTAACTGCCAGAGGGCGGCAGCCTTTCTATGTCCCCCACCCTGGTAACTAGGGAAAAGCCCTTGCGGCCTGTCGTGTTTCTCGGTTATAAATTAGAGTGGAGTGTGCCCGGACAAACCCACACAAGCTGATGTCTCCTTACTTTTGTTGGATTTTTACATTTAATTTTTATTTTTTATTGGAGTAATTTTCCACTGTGTACGTGGACCACTTCTACTTTGTGCATTAATCGGTTGATGGACATTTTCATTGCTTCCAAGTGTTGGCTATGGTAAATATTGTTGGAGTGCAGGATTGCCAGGCTGTGACTTTTCGATTCTCATTTTCTCAGGTGATAGGCCCAGCAGTGGGTGTGATTGATTGACTGGTAGCACCGTGTTTCCCTTTGCAAAGCACCTTCTTTGTGTTTTCATTAGTGGCTCTTACCACGTCCCCCTTAGAATCGAGGGTACGCATTTCTCCACAATCGCTTCAGCATTTATTGTTTGCAGCATTTATGCTAATGGCCCTTCTGGCTGCTGTGAGCTGATAGGTTTTTGTAATTTGGGTTTGCATGTCTTTGAAAATTCGTAAAACTCATCATTTTTCTCCACCGTTTTCTTTTCTGTTAAAAAAAAGGAAACAATTGGGAGTACAATAGAACTCTTGAAATTGTGTTCTTGGAAGGTTGCCCTCTTTTGAAATTTTTGGTCGATTTTCCACCCCAGAATTTTTTTAGAAAGCAGGTGTCTTTTACCGAACTGCAAGTTTGGTGAATATTTAGTGACCTTTAGCAATGGGTTTAAAGCTGCTGTTGGAGGAAGTGGCCTCAAGCAGGAAGCATGTCTCCATTCCCATATCTGGGTACTAGGGCAGCAGAGCCTTTCTGGAAGTCGTGTTCCTAGTTTGTAAATTACATTGGAATGTGCATGGAGAAAGCCCCATAAGTTTATGTCTCATTATTTCTTCTTGGTTTTAAAATTTTCTTTTTTTGGGGTAAAGCTTAGAATATTGTTTGTCCTAGGTGTACACCATCTGGTTCGTTTGTACATTATATATGTCTATTCAAGTACAGATCCTCTTCCCATGTAAAATGTTACTGAGGGTTCCGCAGACCTCCCTTGCTATATGGTTGGTCTTTTTGAGATATGTATATAATATGTGTTTGTATACATATAGTAACACTAATCTTAATTTATCCATTCCCCCCACCTTTCCTTTTAGATGAGCATAGTTTGTTTTCTAAGTCTGTGAGTGTCTTTCTCTGTGGAAATATGTTCCTTTGTGTCAGTTATTAGATAACGCCTATAAGTGATATCATAGAATACAGGTCTTTTGCTTTCCGACGTACCTCATGTTTTGTGATTATCTCCAGACTCATTTGTGGTGCCTCAGAGAGCAGTGGTTCATTGTTTTCCATGGCTATTATTCCATTGTGTGCATGGACCACTTCTTCTTTATCCATTTACCGGTTGTTGGACATTTTGATTGCTTCACTGTCTTGGCTATTGTGAATAAGGCTGCACTGCAACTTTTGCGGCCTGTGTCTTCTCGATTCTTGTCTTCTCAAGTGAGAGGTCCATTGGTGCGCCTGCTGGATTGAATGGTACCTCCATTTTTACTTTTAAACACAGCTCCTTTCTGTTCTCATTATTGGCGGTTACCCCTTAACGTCTCACCAGCAGGTAGAGGGTACACAGTTCCCTAAAACCCCTTCAGCATTTATTGTTTGTAGACTTTTTGCTCAAGGTCAGTCGACTGGTTGAAACTTTTTGTAGATTAGATTGCATGGGTCTAACACTCCCTGAGGTTGAGCTTTTATCCATTTTCCTTTTTTTTAAAAGAGCGTGAGTAAAACTTAACTCTTCCTACTCTCTTCTTGAAACATTTGCCTGTTTTGAATTGTTTTGTCCATTCCCTCCTTCAGCACAATTTTTTAGGGCAGGTGTCCTTTACAGCCCTGAGTCCTTGGGAATGTGAAGTGACCATTAGCTGTGAGTTTAAAGCTGTTCTTGCAGGAAACGGCCACAAGGTGGCAGCATTTCCCCTTTACCATATTTGGTTACTAGGGAAACAGAGCCTTAATGGAAGTGGTGTTCTAGGTTGTAAATTAGAATGGAATGTGCCAGGGAAAAGCCCTTTAAGTTTATGTCTCATTACTTCTTGTTCATATTTGTAGTTTACTTTTTATTTTTTTATCCCAGTAAATATGATTACAATGGTTTGTTTGTTCTAGGTGTGCAAGATGTGGTTCTTTCACACATATACATGTATCTATTCTTCCTCGCATCCTTTTCCCATGTAGGTTATGACACAATGTTGAGTAGTCTTCTCCTGGTCTTCCGTACGTCTTTGGTGGTTATATATTTCACATGGTTTGTATATCTCTGTTAACCCCAATGTGGCAATGTATCCAATCCTCATCCCTTTCTATTTGGTGAACCATAAGTTTTTTAATGAATCTGTGATTGCCTTTCTCTGTGGAAATATCTTCATTGGTATCAATTTTTAAGTAACTCTTAAAAGTGATATGATAGGATATGTGCCTTTTGCTTTCTCACTTACTACACGTGGCGTGATTACGTCTAGACTCATCTATGGTGCTTCAAATAGCATTGTTTCATTTTTTTCACTAGCGAATATTCCATCTGTACATGGAGGAGTTCTTCTTTGTCCATCCATCTGTTGCTGGACTTTTTGGTTACTTCCATATCTTGGCTATTGTAATGGTGTGCAATGCAGATTTGCCTGCCTGTGTCTTTCCAATTCTCTCTTCTTAGGTTATATGTCGAGGAGTGGGCCTGCTGGATCATATGGTAGCTCAATGTTTACCTTTTTAAGGCACCTCCATTCTGTTCTCATTCGTGGCCCTTTCCAAGTTACGTCCCCTTTGATGTTGAGGGTATGCATTTCTCCACAACACCTTCAGCATTTATTGTTTGTAGTTTTCTTGCTGATGGTTATTCTGACAAGTGTGAGCTGATACCTCTCTGTGGTTGAATTCGAATGTGCCACATAATCTGTTGAAATTGAGCTTTAAGGCATGTCCTTTTCTATTTTTCAAGCTGTGATTACCCCTTAGTTCTTCAAAGTGTTCTCTTTAAGTATGTGTCACAGTTTGAAATGTTTTGGCCTTTACCTCCCTCAAGCCATTTTGAGGGCCTGTTTCATTTACAGTTCTGCAGTACTTGTTCCTATGAAGTGACCATTAGCACAGGCTTTAAAGCTGCTTTTGCAGGTAACTGCCAGAGGGTGGCAGCCTTTCTATGGCCCCACCCTGGTAACTAGGGAAAAGCCCTTGCGGCCTGTGGTGTTTCTCGGTTATAAATTAGAGTGGAGTGTGCCCGGACAAACCCACACAAGCTGATGTCTCCTTACTTTTGTTGGATTTTTACATTTAATTTTTATTTTTTATTGGAGTAATTTTCCACTGTGTACGTGGACCACTTCTACTTTGTGCATTAATCGGTTGATGGACATTTTCATTGCTTCCAAGTGTTGGCTATGGTAAATATTGTTGGAGTGCAGGATTGCCAGGCTGTGACTTTTCGATTCTCATTTTCTCAGGTGATAGGCCCAGCAGTGGGTGTGATTGATTGACTGGTAGCACCGTGTTTCCCTTTGCAAAGCACCTTCTTTGTGTTTTCATTAGTGGCTCTTACCACGTCCCCTTTAGAATCGAGGGTACGCATTTCTCCACAATCGCTTCAGCATTTATTGTTTGCAGCATTTATGCTAATGGACCTTCTGGCTGCTGTGAGCTGATAGGTTTTTGTAATTTGCGTTTGCATGTCTTTGAAAATTCGTAAAACTCATCATTTTTCTCCACCGTTTTCTTTTCTGTTAAAAAAAAGGAAACAATTGGGAGTACAATAGAACTCTTGAAATTGTGTTCTTGGAAGGTTGCCCTCTTTTGAAATTTTTGGTCGATTTTCCACCCCAGAATTTTTTTAGAAAGCAGGTGTCTTTTACCGAACTGCAAGTTTGGTGAATATTTAGTGACCTTTAGCAATGGGTTTAAAGCTGCTGTTGGAGGAAGTGGCCTCAAGCAGGAAGCATGTCTCCATTCCCATATCTGGGTACTAGGGCAGCAGAGCCTTTCTGGAAGTCGTGTTCCTAGTTTGTAAATTACATTGGAATGTGCATGGAGAAAGCCCCATAAGTTTATGTCTCATTATTTCTTCTTGGTTTTAAAATTTTTTTTTTTGGGGTAAAGCTTAGAATATTGTTTGTCCTAGGTGTACACCATCTGGTTCGTTTGTACATTATATATGTCTATTCAAGTACAGATCCTCTTCCCATGTAAAATGTTACTGAGGGTTCCGCAGACCTCCCTTGCTATATGGTTGGTCTTTTTGAGATATGTATATAATATGTGTTTGTATACATATAGTAACACTAATCTTAATTTATCCATTCCCCCCACCTTTCCTTTTAGATGAGCATAGTTTGTTTTCTAAGTCTGTGAGTGTCTTTCTCTGTGGAAATATGTTCCTTTGTGTCAGTTATTAGATAACGCCTATAAGTGATATCATAGAATACAGGTCTTTTGCTTTCCGACGTACCTCATGTTTTGTGATTATCTCCAGACTCATTTGTGGTGCCTCAGAGAGCAGTGGTTCATTGTTTTCCATGGCTATTATTCCATTGTGTGCATGGACCACTTCTTCTTTATCCATTTACCGGTTGTTGGACATTTTGATTGCTTCACTGTCTTGGCTATTGTGAATAAGGCTGCACTGCAACTTTTGCGGCCTGTGTCTTCTCGATTCTTGTCTTCTCAAGTGAGAGGTCCATTGGTGCGCCTGCTGGATTGAATGGTACCTCCATTTTTACTTTTAAACACAGCTCCTTTCTGTTCTCATTATTGGCGGTTACCCCTTTACGTCTCACCAGCAGGTAGAGGGTACACAGTTCCCTAAAACCCCTTCAGCATTTATTGTTTGTAGACTTTTTGCTCAAGGTCAGTCGACTGGTTGAAACTTTTTGTAGATTAGATTGCATGGGTCTAACACTCCCTGAGGTTGAGCTTTTATCCATTTTCCTTTTTTTTAAAAGAGCGTGAGTAAAACTTAACTCTTCCTACTCTCTTCTTGAAACATTTGCCTGTTTTGAATTGTTTTGTCCATTCCCTCCTTCAGCACAATTTTTTAGGGCAGGTGTCCTTTACAGCCCTGAGTCCTTGGGAATGTGAAGTGACCATTAGCTGTGAGTTTAAAGCTGTTCTTGCAGGAAACGGCCACAAGGTGGCAGCATTTCCCCTTTACCATATTTGGTTACTAGGGAAACAGAGCCTTAATGGAAGTGGTGTTCTAGGTTGTAAATTAGAATGGAATGTGCCAGGGAAAAGCCCTTTAAGTTTATGTCTCATTACTTCTTGTTCATATTTGTAGTTTACTTTTTATTTTTTTATCCCAGTAAATATGATTACAATGGTTTGTTTGTTCTAGGTGTGCAAGATGTGGTTCTTTCACACATATACATGTATCTATTCTTCCTCGCATCCTTTTCCCATGTAGGTTATGACACAATGTTGAGTAGTCTTCTCCTGGTCTTCCGTACGTCTTTGGTGGTTATATATTTCACATGGTTTGTATATCTCTGTTAACCCCAATGTGGCAATGTATCCAATCCTCATCCCTTTCTATTTGGTGAACCATAAGTTTTTTAATGAATCTGTGATTGCCTTTCTCTGTGGAAATATCTTCATTGGTATCAATTTTTAAGTAACTCTTAAAAGTGATATGATAGGATATGTGCCTTTTGCTTTCTCACTTACTACACGTGGCGTGATTACGTCTAGACTCATCTATGGTGCTTCAAATAGCATTGTTTCATTTTTTTCACTAGCGAATATTCCATCTGTACATGGAGGAGTTCTTCTTTGTCCATCCATCTGTTGCTGGACTTTTTGGTTACTTCCATATCTTGGCTATTGTAATGGTGTGCAATGCAGATTTGCCTGCCTGTGTCTTTCCAATTCTCTCTTCTTAGGTTATATGTCGAGGAGTGGGCCTGCTGGATCATATGGTAGCTCAATGTTTACCTTTTTAAGGCACCTCCATTCTGTTCTCATTCGTGGCCCTTTCCAAGTTACGTCCCCTTTGATGTTGAGGGTATGCATTTCTCCACAACACCTTCAGCATTTATTGTTTGTAGTTTTCTTGCTGATGGTTATTCTGACAAGTGTGAGCTGATACCTCTCTGTGGTTGAATTCGAATGTGCCACATAATCTGTTGAAATTGAGCTTTAAGGCATGTCCTTTTCTATTTTTCAAGCTGTGATTACCCCTTAGTTCTTCAAAGTGTTCTCTTTAAGTATGTGTCACAGTTTGAAATGTTTTGGCCTTTACCTCCCTCAAGCCATTTTGAGGGCCTGTTTCATTTACAGTTCTGCAGTACTTGTTCCTATGAAGTGACCATTAGCACAGGCTTTAAAGCTGCTTTTGCAGGTAACTGCCAGAGGGTGGCAGCCTTTCTATGGCCCCACCCTGGTAACTAGGGAAAAGCCCTTGCGGCCTGTGGTGTTTCTCGGTTATAAATTAGAGTGGAGTGTGCCCGGACAAACCCACACAAGCTGATGTCTCCTTACTTTTGTTGGATTTTTACATTTAATTTTTATTTTTTATTGGAGTAATTTTCCACTGTGTACGTGGACCACTTCTACTTTGTGCATTAATCGGTTGATGGACATTTTCATTGCTTCCAAGTGTTGGCTATGGTAAATATTGTTGGAGTGCAGGATTGCCAGGCTGTGACTTTTCGATTCTCATTTTCTCAGGTGATAGGCCCAGCAGTGGGTGTGATTGATTGACTGGTAGCACCGTGTTTCCCTTTGCAAAGCACCTTCTTTGTGTTTTCATTAGTGGCTCTTACCACGTCCCCTTTAGAATCGAGGGTACGCATTTCTCCACAATCGCTTCAGCATTTATTGTTTGCAGCATTTATGCTAATGGACCTTCTGGCTGCTGTGAGCTGATAGGTTTTTGTAATTTGCGTTTGCATGTCTTTGAAAATTCGTAAAACTCATCATTTTTCTCCACCGTTTTCTTTTCTGTTAAAAAAAAGGAAACAATTGGGAGTACAATAGAACTCTTGAAATTGTGTTCTTGGAAGGTTGCCCTCTTTTGAAATTTTTGGTCGATTTTCCACCCCAGAATTTTTTTAGAAAGCAGGTGTCTTTTACCGAACTGCAAGTTTGGTGAATATTTAGTGACCTTTAGCAATGGGTTTAAAGCTGCTGTTGGAGGAAGTGGCCTCAAGCAGGAAGCATGTCTCCATTCCCATATCTGGGTACTAGGGCAGCAGAGCCTTTCTGGAAGTCGTGTTCCTAGTTTGTAAATTACATTGGAATGTGCATGGAGAAAGCCCCATAAGTTTATGTCTCATTATTTCTTCTTGGTTTTAAAATTTTTTTTTTTGGGGTAAAGCTTAGAATATTGTTTGTCCTAGGTGTACACCATCTGGTTCGTTTGTACATTATATATGTCTATTCAAGTACAGATCCTCTTCCCATGTAAAATGTTACTGAGGGTTCCGCAGACCTCCCTTGCTATATGGTTGGTCTTTTTGAGATATGTATATAATATGTGTTTGTATACATATAGTAACACTAATCTTAATTTATCCATTCCCCCCACCTTTCCTTTTAGATGAGCATAGTTTGTTTTCTAAGTCTGTGAGTGTCTTTCTCTGTGGAAATATGTTCCTTTGTGTCAGTTATTAGATAACGCCTATAAGTGATATCATAGAATACAGGTCTTTTGCTTTCCGACGTACCTCATGTTTTGTGATTATCTCCAGACTCATTTGTGGTGCCTCAGAGAGCAGTGGTTCATTGTTTTCCATGGCTATTATTCCATTGTGTGCATGGACCACTTCTTCTTTATCCATTTACCGGTTGTTGGACATTTTGATTGCTTCACTGTCTTGGCTATTGTGAATAAGGCTGCACTGCAACTTTTGCGGCCTGTGTCTTCTCGATTCTTGTCTTCTCAAGTGAGAGGTCCATTGGTGCGCCTGCTGGATTGAATGGTACCTCCATTTTTACTTTTAAACACAGCTCCTTTCTGTTCTCATTATTGGCGGTTACCCCTTTACGTCTCACCAGCAGGTAGAGGGTACACAGTTCCCTAAAACCCCTTCAGCATTTATTGTTTGTAGACTTTTTGCTCAAGGTCAGTCGACTGGTTGAAACTTTTTGTAGATTAGATTGCATGGGTCTAACACTCCCTGAGGTTGAGCTTTTATCCATTTTCCTTTTTTTTAAAAGAGCGTGAGTAAAACTTAACTCTTCCTACTCTCTTCTTGAAACATTTGCCTGTTTTGAATTGTTTTGTCCATTCCCTCCTTCAGCACAATTTTTTAGGGCAGGTGTCCTTTACAGCCCTGAGTCCTTGGGAATGTGAAGTGACCATTAGCTGTGAGTTTAAAGCTGTTCTTGCAGGAAACGGCCACAAGGTGGCAGCATTTCCCCTTTACCATATTTGGTTACTAGGGAAACAGAGCCTTAATGGAAGTGGTGTTCTAGGTTGTAAATTAGAATGGAATGTGCCAGGGAAAAGCCCTTTAAGTTTATGTCTCATTACTTCTTGTTCATATTTGTAGTTTACTTTTTATTTTTTTATCCCAGTAAATATGATTACAATGGTTTGTTTGTTCTAGGTGTGCAAGATGTGGTTCTTTCACACATATACATGTATCTATTCTTCCTCGCATCCTTTTCCCATGTAGGTTATGACACAATGTTGAGTAGTCTTCTCCTGGTCTTCCGTACGTCTTTGGTGGTTATATATTTCACATGGTTTGTATATCTCTGTTAACCCCAATGTGGCAATGTATCCAATCCTCATCCCTTTCTATTTGGTGAACCATAAGTTTTTTAATGAATCTGTGATTGCCTTTCTCTGTGGAAATATCTTCATTGGTATCAATTTTTAAGTAACTCTTAAAAGTGATATGATAGGATATGTGCCTTTTGCTTTCTCACTTACTACACGTGGCGTGATTACGTCTAGACTCATCTATGGTGCTTCAAATAGCATTGTTTCATTTTTTTCACTAGCGAATATTCCATCTGTACATGGAGGAGTTCTTCTTTGTCCATCCATCTGTTGCTGGACTTTTTGGTTACTTCCATATCTTGGCTATTGTAATGGTGTGCAATGCAGATTTGCCTGCCTGTGTCTTTCCAATTCTCTCTTCTTAGGTTATATGTCGAGGAGTGGGCCTGCTGGATCATATGGTAGCTCAATGTTTACCTTTTTAAGGCACCTCCATTCTGTTCTCATTCGTGGCCCTTTCCAAGTTACGTCCCCTTTGATGTTGAGGGTATGCATTTCTCCACAACACCTTCAGCATTTATTGTTTGTAGTTTTCTTGCTGATGGTTATTCTGACAAGTGTGAGCTGATACCTCTCTGTGGTTGAATTCGAATGTGCCACATAATCTGTTGAAATTGAGCTTTAAGGCATGTCCTTTTCTATTTTTCAAGCTGTGATTACCCCTTAGTTCTTCAAAGTGTTCTCTTTAAGTATGTGTCACAGTTTGAAATGTTTTGGCCTTTACCTCCCTCAAGCCATTTTGAGGGCCTGTTTCATTTACAGTTCTGCAGTACTTGTTCCTATGAAGTGACCATTAGCACAGGCTTTAAAGCTGCTTTTGCAGGTAACTGCCAGAGGGTGGCAGCCTTTCTATGGCCCCACCCTGGTAACTAGGGAAAAGCCCTTGCGGCCTGTGGTGTTTCTCGGTTATAAATTAGAGTGGAGTGTGCCCGGACAAACCCACACAAGCTGATGTCTCCTTACTTTTGTTGGATTTTTACATTTAATTTTTATTTTTTATTGGAGTAATTTTCCACTGTGTACGTGGACCACTTCTACTTTGTGCATTAATCGGTTGATGGACATTTTCATTGCTTCCAAGTGTTGGCTATGGTAAATATTGTTGGAGTGCAGGATTGCCAGGCTGTGACTTTTCGATTCTCATTTTCTCAGGTGATAGGCCCAGCAGTGGGTGTGATTGATTGACTGGTAGCACCGTGTTTCCCTTTGCAAAGCACCTTCTTTGTGTTTTCATTAGTGGCTCTTACCACGTCCCCTTTAGAATCGAGGGTACGCATTTCTCCACAATCGCTTCAGCATTTATTGTTTGCAGCATTTATGCTAATGGACCTTCTGGCTGCTGTGAGCTGATAGGTTTTTGTAATTTGCGTTTGCATGTCTTTGAAAATTCGTAAAACTCATCATTTTTCTCCACCGTTTTCTTTTCTGTTAAAAAAAAGGAAACAATTGGGAGTACAATAGAACTCTTGAAATTGTGTTCTTGGAAGGTTGCCCTCTTTTGAAATTTTTGGTCGATTTTCCACCCCAGAATTTTTTTAGAAAGCAGGTGTCTTTTACCGAACTGCAAGTTTGGTGAATATTTAGTGACCTTTAGCAATGGGTTTAAAGCTGCTGTTGGAGGAAGTGGCCTCAAGCAGGAAGCATGTCTCCATTCCCATATCTGGGTACTAGGGCAGCAGAGCCTTTCTGGAAGTCGTGTTCCTAGTTTGTAAATTACATTGGAATGTGCATGGAGAAAGCCCCATAAGTTTATGTCTCATTATTTCTTCTTGGTTTTAAAATTTTTTTTTTTGGGGTAAAGCTTAGAATATTGTTTGTCCTAGGTGTACACCATCTGGTTCGTTTGTACATTATATATGTCTATTCAAGTACAGATCCTCTTCCCATGTAAAATGTTACTGAGGGTTCCGCAGACCTCCCTTGCTATATGGTTGGTCTTTTTGAGATATGTATATAATATGTGTTTGTATACATATAGTAACACTAATCTTAATTTATCCATTCCCCCCACCTTTCCTTTTAGATGAGCATAGTTTGTTTTCTAAGTCTGTGAGTGTCTTTCTCTGTGGAAATATGTTCCTTTGTGTCAGTTATTAGATAACGCCTATAAGTGATATCATAGAATACAGGTCTTTTGCTTTCCGACGTACCTCATGTTTTGTGATTATCTCCAGACTCATTTGTGGTGCCTCAGAGAGCAGTGGTTCATTGTTTTCCATGGCTATTATTCCATTGTGTGCATGGACCACTTCTTCTTTATCCATTTACCGGTTGTTGGACATTTTGATTGCTTCACTGTCTTGGCTATTGTGAATAAGGCTGCACTGCAACTTTTGCGGCCTGTGTCTTCTCGATTCTTGTCTTCTCAAGTGAGAGGTCCATTGGTGCGCCTGCTGGATTGAATGGTACCTCCATTTTTACTTTTAAACACAGCTCCTTTCTGTTCTCATTATTGGCGGTTACCCCTTAACGTCTCACCAGCAGGTAGAGGGTACACAGTTCCCTAAAACCCCTTCAGCATTTATTGTTTGTAGACTTTTTGCTCAAGGTCAGTCGACTGGTTGAAACTTTTTGTAGATTAGATTGCATGGGTCTAACACTCCCTGAGGTTGAGCTTTTATCCATTTTCCTTTTTTTTAAAAGAGCGTGAGTAAAACTTAACTCTTCCTACTCTCTTCTTGAAACATTTGCCTGTTTTGAATTGTTTTGTCCATTCCCTCCTTCAGCACAATTTTTTAGGGCAGGTGTCCTTTACAGCCCTGAGTCCTTGGGAATGTGAAGTGACCATTAGCTGTGAGTTTAAAGCTGTTCTTGCAGGAAACGGCCACAAGGTGGCAGCATTTCCCCTTTACCATATTTGGTTACTAGGGAAACAGAGCCTTAATGGAAGTGGTGTTCTAGGTTGTAAATTAGAATGGAATGTGCCAGGGAAAAGCCCTTTAAGTTTATGTCTCATTACTTCTTGTTCATATTTGTAGTTTACTTTTTATTTTTTTATCCCAGTAAATATGATTACAATGGTTTGTTTGTTCTAGGTGTGCAAGATGTGGTTCTTTCACACATATACATGTATCTATTCTTCCTCGCATCCTTTTCCCATGTAGGTTATGACACAATGTTGAGTAGTCTTCTCCTGGTCTTCCGTACGTCTTTGGTGGTTATATATTTCACATGGTTTGTATATCTCTGTTAACCCCAATGTGGCAATGTATCCAATCCTCATCCCTTTCTATTTGGTGAACCATAAGTTTTTTAATGAATCTGTGATTGCCTTTCTCTGTGGAAATATCTTCATTGGTATCAATTTTTAAGTAACTCTTAAAAGTGATATGATAGGATATGTGCCTTTTGCTTTCTCACTTACTACACGTGGCGTGATTACGTCTAGACTCATCTATGGTGCTTCAAATAGCATTGTTTCATTTTTTTCACTAGCGAATATTCCATCTGTACATGGAGGAGTTCTTCTTTGTCCATCCATCTGTTGCTGGACTTTTTGGTTACTTCCATATCTTGGCTATTGTAATGGTGTGCAATGCAGATTTGCCTGCCTGTGTCTTTCCAATTCTCTCTTCTTAGGTTATATGTCGAGGAGTGGGCCTGCTGGATCATATGGTAGCTCAATGTTTACCTTTTTAAGGCACCTCCATTCTGTTCTCATTCGTGGCCCTTTCCAAGTTACGTCCCCTTTGATGTTGAGGGTATGCATTTCTCCACAACACCTTCAGCATTTATTGTTTGTAGTTTTCTTGCTGATGGTTATTCTGACAAGTGTGAGCTGATACCTCTCTGTGGTTGAATTCGAATGTGCCACATAATCTGTTGAAATTGAGCTTTAAGGCATGTCCTTTTCTATTTTTCAAGCTGTGATTACCCCTTAGTTCTTCAAAGTGTTCTCTTTAAGTATGTGTCACAGTTTGAAATGTTTTGGCCTTTACCTCCCTCAAGCCATTTTGAGGGCCTGTTTCATTTACAGTTCTGCAGTACTTGTTCCTATGAAGTGACCATTAGCACAGGCTTTAAAGCTGCTTTTGCAGGTAACTGCCAGAGGGTGGCAGCCTTTCTATGGCCCCACCCTGGTAACTAGGGAAAAGCCCTTGCGGCCTGTGGTGTTTCTCGGTTATAAATTAGAGTGGAGTGTGCCCGGACAAACCCACACAAGCTGATGTCTCCTTACTTTTGTTGGATTTTTACATTTAATTTTTATTTTTTATTGGAGTAATTTTCCACTGTGTACGTGGACCACTTCTACTTTGTGCATTAATCGGTTGATGGACATTTTCATTGCTTCCAAGTGTTGGCTATGGTAAATATTGTTGGAGTGCAGGATTGCCAGGCTGTGACTTTTCGATTCTCATTTTCTCAGGTGATAGGCCCAGCAGTGGGTGTGATTGATTGACTGGTAGCACCGTGTTTCCCTTTGCAAAGCACCTTCTTTGTGTTTTCATTAGTGGCTCTTACCACGTCCCCTTTAGAATCGAGGGTACGCATTTCTCCACAATCGCTTCAGCATTTATTGTTTGCAGCATTTATGCTAATGGACCTTCTGGCTGCTGTGAGCTGATAGGTTTTTGTAATTTGCGTTTGCATGTCTTTGAAAATTCGTAAAACTCATCATTTTTCTCCACCGTTTTCTTTTCTGTTAAAAAAAAGGAAACAATTGGGAGTACAATAGAACTCTTGAAATTGTGTTCTTGGAAGGTTGCCCTCTTTTGAAATTTTTGGTCGATTTTCCACCCCAGAATTTTTTTAGAAAGCAGGTGTCTTTTACCGAACTGCAAGTTTGGTGAATATTTAGTGACCTTTAGCAATGGGTTTAAAGCTGCTGTTGGAGGAAGTGGCCTCAAGCAGGAAGCATGTCTCCATTCCCATATCTGGGTACTAGGGCAGCAGAGCCTTTCTGGAAGTCGTGTTCCTAGTTTGTAAATTACATTGGAATGTGCATGGAGAAAGCCCCATAAGTTTATGTCTCATTATTTCTTCTTGGTTTTAAAATTTTTTTTTTTGGGGTAAAGCTTAGAATATTGTTTGTCCTAGGTGTACACCATCTGGTTCGTTTGTACATTATATATGTCTATTCAAGTACAGATCCTCTTCCCATGTAAAATGTTACTGAGGGTTCCGCAGACCTCCCTTGCTATATGGTTGGTCTTTTTGAGATATGTATATAATATGTGTTTGTATACATATAGTAACACTAATCTTAATTTATCCATTCCCCCCACCTTTCCTTTTAGATGAGCATAGTTTGTTTTCTAAGTCTGTGAGTGTCTTTCTCTGTGGAAATATGTTCCTTTGTGTCAGTTATTAGATAACGCCTATAAGTGATATCATAGAATACAGGTCTTTTGCTTTCCGACGTACCTCATGTTTTGTGATTATCTCCAGACTCATTTGTGGTGCCTCAGAGAGCAGTGGTTCATTGTTTTCCATGGCTATTATTCCATTGTGTGCATGGACCACTTCTTCTTTATCCATTTACCGGTTGTTGGACATTTTGATTGCTTCACTGTCTTGGCTATTGTGAATAAGGCTGCACTGCAACTTTTGCGGCCTGTGTCTTCTCGATTCTTGTCTTCTCAAGTGAGAGGTCCATTGGTGCGCCTGCTGGATTGAATGGTACCTCCATTTTTACTTTTAAACACAGCTCCTTTCTGTTCTCATTATTGGCGGTTACCCCTTTACGTCTCACCAGCAGGTAGAGGGTACACAGTTCCCTAAAACCCCTTCAGCATTTATTGTTTGTAGACTTTTTGCTCAAGGTCAGTCGACTGGTTGAAACTTTTTGTAGATTAGATTGCATGGGTCTAACACTCCCTGAGGTTGAGCTTTTATCCATTTTCCTTTTTTTTAAAAGAGCGTGAGTAAAACTTAACTCTTCCTACTCTCTTCTTGAAACATTTGCCTGTTTTGAATTGTTTTGTCCATTCCCTCCTTCAGCACAATTTTTTAGGGCAGGTGTCCTTTACAGCCCTGAGTCCTTGGGAATGTGAAGTGACCATTAGCTGTGAGTTTAAAGCTGTTCTTGCAGGAAACGGCCACAAGGTGGCAGCATTTCCCCTTTACCATATTTGGTTACTAGGGAAACAGAGCCTTAATGGAAGTGGTGTTCTAGGTTGTAAATTAGAATGGAATGTGCCAGGGAAAAGCCCTTTAAGTTTATGTCTCATTACTTCTTGTTCATATTTGTAGTTTACTTTTTATTTTTTTATCCCAGTAAATATGATTACAATGGTTTGTTTGTTCTAGGTGTGCAAGATGTGGTTCTTTCACACATATACATGTATCTATTCTTCCTCGCATCCTTTTCCCATGTAGGTTATGACACAATGTTGAGTAGTCTTCTCCTGGTCTTCCGTACGTCTTTGGTGGTTATATATTTCACATGGTTTGTATATCTCTGTTAACCCCAATGTGGCAATGTATCCAATCCTCATCCCTTTCTATTTGGTGAACCATAAGTTTTTTAATGAATCTGTGATTGCCTTTCTCTGTGGAAATATCTTCATTGGTATCAATTTTTAAGTAACTCTTAAAAGTGATATGATAGGATATGTGCCTTTTGCTTTCTCACTTACTACACGTGGCGTGATTACGTCTAGACTCATCTATGGTGCTTCAAATAGCATTGTTTCATTTTTTTCACTAGCGAATATTCCATCTGTACATGGAGGAGTTCTTCTTTGTCCATCCATCTGTTGCTGGACTTTTTGGTTACTTCCATATCTTGGCTATTGTAATGGTGTGCAATGCAGATTTGCCTGCCTGTGTCTTTCCAATTCTCTCTTCTTAGGTTATATGTCGAGGAGTGGGCCTGCTGGATCATATGGTAGCTCAATGTTTACCTTTTTAAGGCACCTCCATTCTGTTCTCATTCGTGGCCCTTTCCAAGTTACGTCCCCTTTGATGTTGAGGGTATGCATTTCTCCACAACACCTTCAGCATTTATTGTTTGTAGTTTTCTTGCTGATGGTTATTCTGACAAGTGTGAGCTGATACCTCTCTGTGGTTGAATTCGAATGTGCCACATAATCTGTTGAAATTGAGCTTTAAGGCATGTCCTTTTCTATTTTTCAAGCTGTGATTACCCCTTAGTTCTTCAAAGTGTTCTCTTTAAGTATGTGTCACAGTTTGAAATGTTTTGGCCTTTACCTCCCTCAAGCCATTTTGAGGGCCTGTTTCATTTACAGTTCTGCAGTACTTGTTCCTATGAAGTGACCATTAGCACAGGCTTTAAAGCTGCTTTTGCAGGTAACTGCCAGAGGGTGGCAGCCTTTCTATGGCCCCACCCTGGTAACTAGGGAAAAGCCCTTGCGGCCTGTGGTGTTTCTCGGTTATAAATTAGAGTGGAGTGTGCCCGGACAAACCCACACAAGCTGATGTCTCCTTACTTTTGTTGGATTTTTACATTTAATTTTTATTTTTTATTGGAGTAATTTTCCACTGTGTACGTGGACCACTTCTACTTTGTGCATTAATCGGTTGATGGACATTTTCATTGCTTCCAAGTGTTGGCTATGGTAAATATTGTTGGAGTGCAGGATTGCCAGGCTGTGACTTTTCGATTCTCATTTTCTCAGGTGATAGGCCCAGCAGTGGGTGTGATTGATTGACTGGTAGCACCGTGTTTCCCTTTGCAAAGCACCTTCTTTGTGTTTTCATTAGTGGCTCTTACCACGTCCCCTTTAGAATCGAGGGTACGCATTTCTCCACAATCGCTTCAGCATTTATTGTTTGCAGCATTTATGCTAATGGACCTTCTGGCTGCTGTGAGCTGATAGGTTTTTGTAATTTGCGTTTGCATGTCTTTGAAAATTCGTAAAACTCATCATTTTTCTCCACCGTTTTCTTTTCTGTTAAAAAAAAGGAAACAATTGGGAGTACAATAGAACTCTTGAAATTGTGTTCTTGGAAGGTTGCCCTCTTTTGAAATTTTTGGTCGATTTTCCACCCCAGAATTTTTTTAGAAAGCAGGTGTCTTTTACCGAACTGCAAGTTTGGTGAATATTTAGTGACCTTTAGCAATGGGTTTAAAGCTGCTGTTGGAGGAAGTGGCCTCAAGCAGGAAGCATGTCTCCATTCCCATATCTGGGTACTAGGGCAGCAGAGCCTTTCTGGAAGTCGTGTTCCTAGTTTGTAAATTACATTGGAATGTGCATGGAGAAAGCCCCATAAGTTTATGTCTCATTATTTCTTCTTGGTTTTAAAATTTTTTTTTTTGGGGTAAAGCTTAGAATATTGTTTGTCCTAGGTGTACACCATCTGGTTCGTTTGTACATTATATATGTCTATTCAAGTACAGATCCTCTTCCCATGTAAAATGTTACTGAGGGTTCCGCAGACCTCCCTTGCTATATGGTTGGTCTTTTTGAGATATGTATATAATATGTGTTTGTATACATATAGTAACACTAATCTTAATTTATCCATTCCCCCCACCTTTCCTTTTAGATGAGCATAGTTTGTTTTCTAAGTCTGTGAGTGTCTTTCTCTGTGGAAATATGTTCCTTTGTGTCAGTTATTAGATAACGCCTATAAGTGATATCATAGAATACAGGTCTTTTGCTTTCCGACGTACCTCATGTTTTGTGATTATCTCCAGACTCATTTGTGGTGCCTCAGAGAGCAGTGGTTCATTGTTTTCCATGGCTATTATTCCATTGTGTGCATGGACCACTTCTTCTTTATCCATTTACCGGTTGTTGGACATTTTGATTGCTTCACTGTCTTGGCTATTGTGAATAAGGCTGCACTGCAACTTTTGCGGCCTGTGTCTTCTCGATTCTTGTCTTCTCAAGTGAGAGGTCCATTGGTGCGCCTGCTGGATTGAATGGTACCTCCATTTTTACTTTTAAACACAGCTCCTTTCTGTTCTCATTATTGGCGGTTACCCCTTTACGTCTCACCAGCAGGTAGAGGGTACACAGTTCCCTAAAACCCCTTCAGCATTTATTGTTTGTAGACTTTTTGCTCAAGGTCAGTCGACTGGTTGAAACTTTTTGTAGATTAGATTGCATGGGTCTAACACTCCCTGAGGTTGAGCTTTTATCCATTTTCCTTTTTTTTAAAAGAGCGTGAGTAAAACTTAACTCTTCCTACTCTCTTCTTGAAACATTTGCCTGTTTTGAATTGTTTTGTCCATTCCCTCCTTCAGCACAATTTTTTAGGGCAGGTGTCCTTTACAGCCCTGAGTCCTTGGGAATGTGAAGTGACCATTAGCTGTGAGTTTAAAGCTGTTCTTGCAGGAAACGGCCACAAGGTGGCAGCATTTCCCCTTTACCATATTTGGTTACTAGGGAAACAGAGCCTTAATGGAAGTGGTGTTCTAGGTTGTAAATTAGAATGGAATGTGCCAGGGAAAAGCCCTTTAAGTTTATGTCTCATTACTTCTTGTTCATATTTGTAGTTTACTTTTTATTTTTTTATCCCAGTAAATATGATTACAATGGTTTGTTTGTTCTAGGTGTGCAAGATGTGGTTCTTTCACACATATACATGTATCTATTCTTCCTCGCATCCTTTTCCCATGTAGGTTATGACACAATGTTGAGTAGTCTTCTCCTGGTCTTCCGTACGTCTTTGGTGGTTATATATTTCACATGGTTTGTATATCTCTGTTAACCCCAATGTGGCAATGTATCCAATCCTCATCCCTTTCTATTTGGTGAACCATAAGTTTTTTAATGAATCTGTGATTGCCTTTCTCTGTGGAAATATCTTCATTGGTATCAATTTTTAAGTAACTCTTAAAAGTGATATGATAGGATATGTGCCTTTTGCTTTCTCACTTACTACACGTGGCGTGATTACGTCTAGACTCATCTATGGTGCTTCAAATAGCATTGTTTCATTTTTTTCACTAGCGAATATTCCATCTGTACATGGAGGAGTTCTTCTTTGTCCATCCATCTGTTGCTGGACTTTTTGGTTACTTCCATATCTTGGCTATTGTAATGGTGTGCAATGCAGATTTGCCTGCCTGTGTCTTTCCAATTCTCTCTTCTTAGGTTATATGTCGAGGAGTGGGCCTGCTGGATCATATGGTAGCTCAATGTTTACCTTTTTAAGGCACCTCCATTCTGTTCTCATTCGTGGCCCTTTCCAAGTTACGTCCCCTTTGATGTTGAGGGTATGCATTTCTCCACAACACCTTCAGCATTTATTGTTTGTAGTTTTCTTGCTGATGGTTATTCTGACAAGTGTGAGCTGATACCTCTCTGTGGTTGAATTCGAATGTGCCACATAATCTGTTGAAATTGAGCTTTAAGGCATGTCCTTTTCTATTTTTCAAGCTGTGATTACCCCTTAGTTCTTCAAAGTGTTCTCTTTAAGTATGTGTCACAGTTTGAAATGTTTTGGCCTTTACCTCCCTCAAGCCATTTTGAGGGCCTGTTTCATTTACAGTTCTGCAGTACTTGTTCCTATGAAGTGACCATTAGCACAGGCTTTAAAGCTGCTTTTGCAGGTAACTGCCAGAGGGTGGCAGCCTTTCTATGGCCCCACCCTGGTAACTAGGGAAAAGCCCTTGCGGCCTGTGGTGTTTCTCGGTTATAAATTAGAGTGGAGTGTGCCCGGACAAACCCACACAAGCTGATGTCTCCTTACTTTTGTTGGATTTTTACATTTAATTTTTATTTTTTATTGGAGTAATTTTCCACTGTGTACGTGGACCACTTCTACTTTGTGCATTAATCGGTTGATGGACATTTTCATTGCTTCCAAGTGTTGGCTATGGTAAATATTGTTGGAGTGCAGGATTGCCAGGCTGTGACTTTTCGATTCTCATTTTCTCAGGTGATAGGCCCAGCAGTGGGTGTGATTGATTGACTGGTAGCACCGTGTTTCCCTTTGCAAAGCACCTTCTTTGTGTTTTCATTAGTGGCTCTTACCACGTCCCCTTTAGAATCGAGGGTACGCATTTCTCCACAATCGCTTCAGCATTTATTGTTTGCAGCATTTATGCTAATGGACCTTCTGGCTGCTGTGAGCTGATAGGTTTTTGTAATTTGCGTTTGCATGTCTTTGAAAATTCGTAAAACTCATCATTTTTCTCCACCGTTTTCTTTTCTGTTAAAAAAAAGGAAACAATTGGGAGTACAATAGAACTCTTGAAATTGTGTTCTTGGAAGGTTGCCCTCTTTTGAAATTTTTGGTCGATTTTCCACCCCAGAATTTTTTTAGAAAGCAGGTGTCTTTTACCGAACTGCAAGTTTGGTGAATATTTAGTGACCTTTAGCAATGGGTTTAAAGCTGCTGTTGGAGGAAGTGGCCTCAAGCAGGAAGCATGTCTCCATTCCCATATCTGGGTACTAGGGCAGCAGAGCCTTTCTGGAAGTCGTGTTCCTAGTTTGTAAATTACATTGGAATGTGCATGGAGAAAGCCCCATAAGTTTATGTCTCATTATTTCTTCTTGGTTTTAAAATTTTTTTTTTTGGGGTAAAGCTTAGAATATTGTTTGTCCTAGGTGTACACCATCTGGTTCGTTTGTACATTATATATGTCTATTCAAGTACAGATCCTCTTCCCATGTAAAATGTTACTGAGGGTTCCGCAGACCTCCCTTGCTATATGGTTGGTCTTTTTGAGATATGTATATAATATGTGTTTGTATACATATAGTAACACTAATCTTAATTTATCCATTCCCCCCACCTTTCCTTTTAGATGAGCATAGTTTGTTTTCTAAGTCTGTGAGTGTCTTTCTCTGTGGAAATATGTTCCTTTGTGTCAGTTATTAGATAACGCCTATAAGTGATATCATAGAATACAGGTCTTTTGCTTTCCGACGTACCTCATGTTTTGTGATTATCTCCAGACTCATTTGTGGTGCCTCAGAGAGCAGTGGTTCATTGTTTTCCATGGCTATTATTCCATTGTGTGCATGGACCACTTCTTCTTTATCCATTTACCGGTTGTTGGACATTTTGATTGCTTCACTGTCTTGGCTATTGTGAATAAGGCTGCACTGCAACTTTTGCGGCCTGTGTCTTCTCGATTCTTGTCTTCTCAAGTGAGAGGTCCATTGGTGCGCCTGCTGGATTGAATGGTACCTCCATTTTTACTTTTAAACACAGCTCCTTTCTGTTCTCATTATTGGCTGTTACCCCTTTACGTCTCACCAGCAGGTAGAGGGTACACAGTTCCCTAAAACCCCTTCAGCATTTATTGTTTGTAGACTTTTTGCTCAAGGTCAGTCGACTGGTTGAAACTTTTTGTAGATTAGATTGCATGGGTCTAACACTCCCTGAGGTTGAGCTTTTATCCATTTTCCTTTTTTTTAAAAGAGCGTGAGTAAAACTTAACTCTTCATACTCTCTTCTTGAAACATTTGCCTGTTTTGAATTGTTTTGTCCATTCCCTCCTTCAGCACAATTTTTTAGGGCAGGTGTCCTTTACAGCCCTGAGTCCTTGGGAATGTGAAGTGACCATTAGCTGTGAGTTTAAAGCTGTTCTTGCAGGAAACGGCCACAAGGTGGCAGCATTTCCCCTTTACCATATTTGGTTACTAGGGAAACAGAGCCTTAATGGAAGTGGTGTTCTAGGTTGTAAATTAGAATGGAATGTGCCAGGGAAAAGCCCTTTAAGTTTATGTCTCATTACTTCTTGTTCATATTTGTAGTTTACTTTTTATTTTTTTATCCCAGTAAATATGATTACAATGGTTTGTTTGTTCTAGGTGTGCAAGATGTGGTTCTTTCACACATATACATGTATCTATTCTTCCTCGCATCCTTTTCCCATGTAGGTTATGACACAATGTTGAGTAGTCTTCTCCTGGTCTTCCGTACGTCTTTGGTGGTTATATATTTCACATGGTTTGTATATCTCTGTTAACCCCAATGTGGCAATGTATCCAATCCTCATCCCTTTCTATTTGGTGAACCATAAGTTTTTTAATGAATCTGTGATTGCCTTTCTCTGTGGAAATATCTTCATTGGTATCAATTTTTAAGTAACTCTTAAAAGTGATATGATAGGATATGTGCCTTTTGCTTTCTCACTTACTACACGTGGCGTGATTACGTCTAGACTCATCTATGGTGCTTCAAATAGCATTGTTTCATTTTTTTCACTAGCGAATATTCCATCTGTACATGGAGGAGTTCTTCTTTGTCCATCCATCTGTTGCTGGACTTTTTGGTTACTTCCATATCTTGGCTATTGTAATGGTGTGCAATGCAGATTTGCCTGCCTGTGTCTTTCCAATTCTCTCTTCTTAGGTTATACGTCGAGGAGTGGGCCTGCTGGATCATATGGTAGCTCAATGTTTACCTTTTTAAGGCACCTCCATTCTGTTCTCATTCGTGGCCCTTTCCAAGTTACGTCCCCTTTGATGTTGAGGGTATGCATTTCTCCACAACACCTTCAGCATTTATTGTTTGTAGTTTTCTTGCTGATGGTTATTCTGACAAGTGTGAGCTGATACCTCTCTGTGGTTGAATTCGAATGTGCCACATAATCTGTTGAAATTGAGCTTTAAGGCATGTCCTTTTCTATTTTTCAAGCTGTGATTACCCCTTAGTTCTTCAAAGTGTTCTCTTTAAGTATGTGTCACAGTTTGAAATGTTTTGGCCTTTACCTCCCTCAAGCCATTTTGAGGGCCTGTTTCATTTACAGTTCTGCAGTACTTGTTCCTATGAAGTGACCATTAGCACAGGCTTTAAAGCTGCTTTTGCAGGTAACTGCCAGAGGGTGGCAGCCTTTCTATGGCCCCACCCTGGTAACTAGGGAAAAGCCCTTGCGGCCTGTGGTGTTTCTCGGTTATAAATTAGAGTGGAGTGTGCCCGGACAAACCCACACAAGCTGATGTCTCCTTACTTTTGTTGGATTTTTACATTTAATTTTTATTTTTTATTGGAGTAATTTTCCACTGTGTACGTGGACCACTTCTACTTTGTGCATTAATCGGTTGATGGACATTTTCATTGCTTCCAAGTGTTGGCTATGGTAAATATTGTTGGAGTGCAGGATTGCCAGGCTGTGACTTTTCGATTCTCATTTTCTCAGGTGATAGGCCCAGCAGTGGGTGTGATTGATTGACTGGTAGCACCGTGTTTCCCTTTGCAAAGCACCTTCTTTGTGTTTTCATTAGTGGCTCTTACCACGTCCCCTTTAGAATCGAGGGTACGCATTTCTCCACAATCGCTTCAGCATTTATTGTTTGCAGCATTTATGCTAATGGACCTTCTGGCTGCTGTGAGCTGATAGGTTTTTGTAATTTGCGTTTGCATGTCTTTGAAAATTCGTAAAACTCATCATTTTTCTCCACCGTTTTCTTTTCTGTTAAAAAAAAGGAAACAATTGGGAGTACAATAGAACTCTTGAAATTGTGTTCTTGGAAGGTTGCCCTCTTTTGAAATTTTTGGTCGATTTTCCACCCCAGAATTTTTTTAGAAAGCAGGTGTCTTTTACCGAACTGCAAGTTTGGTGAATATTTAGTGACCTTTAGCAATGGGTTTAAAGCTGCTGTTGGAGGAAGTGGCCTCAAGCAGGAAGCATGTCTCCATTCCCATATCTGGGTACTAGGGCAGCAGAGCCTTTCTGGAAGTCGTGTTCCTAGTTTGTAAATTACATTGGAATGTGCATGGAGAAAGCCCCATAAGTTTATGTCTCATTATTTCTTCTTGGTTTTAAAATTTTTTTTTTTGGGGTAAAGCTTAGAATATTGTTTGTCCTAGGTGTACACCATCTGGTTCGTTTGTACATTATATATGTCTATTCAAGTACAGATCCTCTTCCCATGTAAAATGTTACTGAGGGTTCCGCAGACCTCCCTTGCTATATGGTTGGTCTTTTTGAGATATGTATATAATATGTGTTTGTATACATATAGTAACACTAATCTTAATTTATCCATTCCCCCCACCTTTCCTTTTAGATGAGCATAGTTTGTTTTCTAAGTCTGTGAGTGTCTTTCTCTGTGGAAATATGTTCCTTTGTGTCAGTTATTAGATAACGCCTATAAGTGATATCATAGAATACAGGTCTTTTGCTTTCCGACGTACCTCATGTTTTGTGATTATCTCCAGACTCATTTGTGGTGCCTCAGAGAGCAGTGGTTCATTGTTTTCCATGGCTATTATTCCATTGTGTGCATGGACCACTTCTTCTTTATCCATTTACCGGTTGTTGGACATTTTGATTGCTTCACTGTCTTGGCTATTGTGAATAAGGCTGCACTGCAACTTTTGCGGCCTGTGTCTTCTCGATTCTTGTCTTCTCAAGTGAGAGGTCCATTGGTGCGCCTGCTGGATTGAATGGTACCTCCATTTTTACTTTTAAACACAGCTCCTTTCTGTTCTCATTATTGGCGGTTACCCCTTAACGTCTCACCAGCAGGTAGAGGGTACACAGTTCCCTAAAACCCCTTCAGCATTTATTGTTTGTAGACTTTTTGCTCAAGGTCAGTCGACTGGTTGAAACTTTTTGTAGATTAGATTGCATGGGTCTAACACTCCCTGAGGTTGAGCTTTTATCCATTTTCCTTTTTTTTAAAAGAGCGTGAGTAAAACTTAACTCTTCCTACTCTCTTCTTGAAACATTTGCCTGTTTTGAATTGTTTTGTCCATTCCCTCCTTCAGCACAATTTTTTAGGGCAGGTGTCCTTTACAGCCCTGAGTCCTTGGGAATGTGAAGTGACCATTAGCTGTGAGTTTAAAGCTGTTCTTGCAGGAAACGGCCACAAGGTGGCAGCATTTCCCCTTTACCATATTTGGTTACTAGGGAAACAGAGCCTTAATGGAAGTGGTGTTCTAGGTTGTAAATTAGAATGGAATGTGCCAGGGAAAAGCCCTTTAAGTTTATGTCTCATTACTTCTTGTTCATATTTGTAGTTTACTTTTTATTTTTTTATCCCAGTAAATATGATTACAATGGTTTGTTTGTTCTAGGTGTGCAAGATGTGGTTCTTTCACACATATACATGTATCTATTCTTCCTCGCATCCTTTTCCCATGTAGGTTATGACACAATGTTGAGTAGTCTTCTCCTGGTCTTCCGTACGTCTTTGGTGGTTATATATTTCACATGGTTTGTATATCTCTGTTAACCCCAATGTGGCAATGTATCCAATCCTCATCCCTTTCTATTTGGTGAACCATAAGTTTTTTAATGAATCTGTGATTGCCTTTCTCTGTGGAAATATCTTCATTGGTATCAATTTTTAAGTAACTCTTAAAAGTGATATGATAGGATATGTGCCTTTTGCTTTCTCACTTACTACACGTGGCGTGATTACGTCTAGACTCATCTATGGTGCTTCAAATAGCATTGTTTCATTTTTTTCACTAGCGAATATTCCATCTGTACATGGAGGAGTTCTTCTTTGTCCATCCATCTGTTGCTGGACTTTTTGGTTACTTCCATATCTTGGCTATTGTAATGGTGTGCAATGCAGATTTGCCTGCCTGTGTCTTTCCAATT
The DNA here is from genome assembly GCF_965194805.1 of Balaenoptera borealis. Lineage (NCBI taxonomy): Eukaryota > Metazoa > Chordata > Mammalia > Artiodactyla > Balaenopteridae > Balaenoptera > Balaenoptera borealis. The sequence goes on along the minus strand of NW_028123395.1, from coordinate 242,713 downwards.
CTCTCTTCTTAGGTTATATGTCGAGGAGTGGGCCTGCTGGATCATATGGTAGCTCAATGTTTACCTTTTTAAGGCACCTCCATTCTGTTCTCATTCGTGGCCCTTTCCAAGTTACGTCCCCTTTGATGTTGAGGGTATGCATTTCTCCACAACACCTTCAGCATTTATTGTTTGTAGTTTTCTTGCTGATGGTTATTCTGACAAGTGTGAGCTGATACCTCTCTGTGGTTGAATTCGAATGTGCCACATAATCTGTTGAAATTGAGCTTTAAGGCATGTCCTTTTCTATTTTTCAAGCTGTGATTACCCCTTAGTTCTTCAAAGTGTTCTCTTTAAGTATGTGTCACAGTTTGAAATGTTTTGGCCTTTACCTCCCTCAAGCCATTTTGAGGGCCTGTTTCATTTACAGTTCTGCAGTACTTGTTCCTATGAAGTGACCATTAGCACAGGCTTTAAAGCTGCTTTTGCAGGTAACTGCCAGAGGGTGGCAGCCTTTCTATGGCCCCACCCTGGTAACTAGGGAAAAGCCCTTGCGGCCTGTGGTGTTTCTCGGTTATAAATTAGAGTGGAGTGTGCCCGGACAAACCCACACAAGCTGATGTCTCCTTACTTTTGTTGGATTTTTACATTTAATTTTTATTTTTTATTGGAGTAATTTTCCACTGTGTACGTGGACCACTTCTACTTTGTGCATTAATCGGTTGATGGACATTTTCATTGCTTCCAAGTGTTGGCTATGGTAAATATTGTTGGAGTGCAGGATTGCCAGGCTGTGACTTTTCGATTCTCATTTTCTCAGGTGATAGGCCCAGCAGTGGGTGTGATTGATTGACTGGTAGCACCGTGTTTCCCTTTGCAAAGCACCTTCTTTGTGTTTTCATTAGTGGCTCTTACCACGTCCCCTTTAGAATCGAGGGTACGCATTTCTCCACAATCGCTTCAGCATTTATTGTTTGCAGCATTTATGCTAATGGACCTTCTGGCTGCTGTGAGCTGATAGGTTTTTGTAATTTGCGTTTGCATGTCTTTGAAAATTCGTAAAACTCATCATTTTTCTCCACCGTTTTCTTTTCTGTTAAAAAAAAGGAAACAATTGGGAGTACAATAGAACTCTTGAAATTGTGTTCTTGGAAGGTTGCCCTCTTTTGAAATTTTTGGTCGATTTTCCACCCCAGAATTTTTTTAGAAAGCAGGTGTCTTTTACCGAACTGCAAGTTTGGTGAATATTTAGTGACCTTTAGCAATGGGTTTAAAGCTGCTGTTGGAGGAAGTGGCCTCAAGCAGGAAGCATGTCTCCATTCCCATATCTGGGTACTAGGGCAGCAGAGCCTTTCTGGAAGTCGTGTTCCTAGTTTGTAAATTACATTGGAATGTGCATGGAGAAAGCCCCATAAGTTTATGTCTCATTATTTCTTCTTGGTTTTAAAATTTTTTTTTTTGGGGTAAAGCTTAGAATATTGTTTGTCCTAGGTGTACACCATCTGGTTCGTTTGTACATTATATATGTCTATTCAAGTACAGATCCTCTTCCCATGTAAAATGTTACTGAGGGTTCCGCAGACCTCCCTTGCTATATGGTTGGTCTTTTTGAGATATGTATATAATATGTGTTTGTATACATATAGTAACACTAATCTTAATTTATCCATTCCCCCCACCTTTCCTTTTAGATGAGCATAGTTTGTTTTCTAAGTCTGTGAGTGTCTTTCTCTGTGGAAATATGTTCCTTTGTGTCAGTTATTAGATAACGCCTATAAGTGATATCATAGAATACAGGTCTTTTGCTTTCCGACGTACCTCATGTTTTGTGATTATCTCCAGACTCATTTGTGGTGCCTCAGAGAGCAGTGGTTCATTGTTTTCCATGGCTATTATTCCATTGTGTGCATGGACCACTTCTTCTTTATCCATTTACCGGTTGTTGGACATTTTGATTGCTTCACTGTCTTGGCTATTGTGAATAAGGCTGCACTGCAACTTTTGCGGCCTGTGTCTTCTCGATTCTTGTCTTCTCAAGTGAGAGGTCCATTGGTGCGCCTGCTGGATTGAATGGTACCTCCATTTTTACTTTTAAACACAGCTCCTTTCTGTTCTCATTATTGGCGGTTACCCCTTTACGTCTCACCAGCAGGTAGAGGGTACACAGTTCCCTAAAACCCCTTCAGCATTTATTGTTTGTAGACTTTTTGCTCAAGGTCAGTCGACTGGTTGAAACTTTTTGTAGATTAGATTGCATGGGTCTAACACTCCCTGAGGTTGAGCTTTTATCCATTTTCCTTTTTTTTAAAAGAGCGTGAGTAAAACTTAACTCTTCCTACTCTCTTCTTGAAACATTTGCCTGTTTTGAATTGTTTTGTCCATTCCCTCCTTCAGCACAATTTTTTAGGGCAGGTGTCCTTTACAGCCCTGAGTCCTTGGGAATGTGAAGTGACCATTAGCTGTGAGTTTAAAGCTGTTCTTGCAGGAAACGGCCACAAGGTGGCAGCATTTCCCCTTTACCATATTTGGTTACTAGGGAAACAGAGCCTTAATGGAAGTGGTGTTCTAGGTTGTAAATTAGAATGGAATGTGCCAGGGAAAAGCCCTTTAAGTTTATGTCTCATTACTTCTTGTTCATATTTGTAGTTTACTTTTTATTTTTTTATCCCAGTAAATATGATTACAATGGTTTGTTTGTTCTAGGTGTGCAAGATGTGGTTCTTTCACACATATACATGTATCTATTCTTCCTCGCATCCTTTTCCCATGTAGGTTATGACACAATGTTGAGTAGTCTTCTCCTGGTCTTCCGTACGTCTTTGGTGGTTATATATTTCACATGGTTTGTATATCTCTGTTAACCCCAATGTGGCAATGTATCCAATCCTCATCCCTTTCTATTTGGTGAACCATAAGTTTTTTAATGAATCTGTGATTGCCTTTCTCTGTGGAAATATCTTCATTGGTATCAATTTTTAAGTAACTCTTAAAAGTGATATGATAGGATATGTGCCTTTTGCTTTCTCACTTACTACACGTGGCGTGATTACGTCTAGACTCATCTATGGTGCTTCAAATAGCATTGTTTCATTTTTTTCACTAGCGAATATTCCATCTGTACATGGAGGAGTTCTTCTTTGTCCATCCATCTGTTGCTGGACTTTTTGGTTACTTCCATATCTTGGCTATTGTAATGGTGTGCAATGCAGATTTGCCTGCCTGTGTCTTTCCAATTCTCTCTTCTTAGGTTATATGTCGAGGAGTGGGCCTGCTGGATCATATGGTAGCTCAATGTTTACCTTTTTAAGGCACCTCCATTCTGTTCTCATTCGTGGCCCTTTCCAAGTTACGTCCCCTTTGATGTTGAGGGTATGCATTTCTCCACAACACCTTCAGCATTTATTGTTTGTAGTTTTCTTGCTGATGGTTATTCTGACAAGTGTGAGCTGATACCTCTCTGTGGTTGAATTCGAATGTGCCACATAATCTGTTGAAATTGAGCTTTAAGGCATGTCCTTTTCTATTTTTCAAGCTGTGATTACCCCTTAGTTCTTCAAAGTGTTCTCTTTAAGTATGTGTCACAGTTTGAAATGTTTTGGCCTTTACCTCCCTCAAGCCATTTTGAGGGCCTGTTTCATTTACAGTTCTGCAGTACTTGTTCCTATGAAGTGACCATTAGCACAGGCTTTAAAGCTGCTTTTGCAGGTAACTGCCAGAGGGTGGCAGCCTTTCTATGGCCCCACCCTGGTAACTAGGGAAAAGCCCTTGCGGCCTGTGGTGTTTCTCGGTTATAAATTAGAGTGGAGTGTGCCCGGACAAACCCACACAAGCTGATGTCTCCTTACTTTTGTTGGATTTTTACATTTAATTTTTATTTTTTATTGGAGTAATTTTCCACTGTGTACGTGGACCACTTCTACTTTGTGCATTAATCGGTTGATGGACATTTTCATTGCTTCCAAGTGTTGGCTATGGTAAATATTGTTGGAGTGCAGGATTGCCAGGCTGTGACTTTTCGATTCTCATTTTCTCAGGTGATAGGCCCAGCAGTGGGTGTGATTGATTGACTGGTAGCACCGTGTTTCCCTTTGCAAAGCACCTTCTTTGTGTTTTCATTAGTGGCTCTTACCACGTCCCCTTTAGAATCGAGGGTACGCATTTCTCCACAATCGCTTCAGCATTTATTGTTTGCAGCATTTATGCTAATGGACCTTCTGGCTGCTGTGAGCTGATAGGTTTTTGTAATTTGCGTTTGCATGTCTTTGAAAATTCGTAAAACTCATCATTTTTCTCCACCGTTTTCTTTTCTGTTAAAAAAAAGGAAACAATTGGGAGTACAATAGAACTCTTGAAATTGTGTTCTTGGAAGGTTGCCCTCTTTTGAAATTTTTGGTCGATTTTCCACCCCAGAATTTTTTTAGAAAGCAGGTGTCTTTTACCGAACTGCAAGTTTGGTGAATATTTAGTGACCTTTAGCAATGGGTTTAAAGCTGCTGTTGGAGGAAGTGGCCTCAAGCAGGAAGCATGTCTCCATTCCCATATCTGGGTACTAGGGCAGCAGAGCCTTTCTGGAAGTCGTGTTCCTAGTTTGTAAATTACATTGGAATGTGCATGGAGAAAGCCCCATAAGTTTATGTCTCATTATTTCTTCTTGGTTTTAAAATTTTTTTTTTTGGGGTAAAGCTTAGAATATTGTTTGTCCTAGGTGTACACCATCTGGTTCGTTTGTACATTATATATGTCTATTCAAGTACAGATCCTCTTCCCATGTAAAATGTTACTGAGGGTTCCGCAGACCTCCCTTGCTATATGGTTGGTCTTTTTGAGATATGTATATAATATGTGTTTGTATACATATAGTAACACTAATCTTAATTTATCCATTCCCCCCACCTTTCCTTTTAGATGAGCATAGTTTGTTTTCTAAGTCTGTGAGTGTCTTTCTCTGTGGAAATATGTTCCTTTGTGTCAGTTATTAGATAACGCCTATAAGTGATATCATAGAATACAGGTCTTTTGCTTTCCGACGTACCTCATGTTTTGTGATTATCTCCAGACTCATTTGTGGTGCCTCAGAGAGCAGTGGTTCATTGTTTTCCATGGCTATTATTCCATTGTGTGCATGGACCACTTCTTCTTTATCCATTTACCGGTTGTTGGACATTTTGATTGCTTCACTGTCTTGGCTATTGTGAATAAGGCTGCACTGCAACTTTTGCGGCCTGTGTCTTCTCGATTCTTGTCTTCTCAAGTGAGAGGTCCATTGGTGCGCCTGCTGGATTGAATGGTACCTCCATTTTTACTTTTAAACACAGCTCCTTTCTGTTCTCATTATTGGCGGTTACCCCTTTACGTCTCACCAGCAGGTAGAGGGTACACAGTTCCCTAAAACCCCTTCAGCATTTATTGTTTGTAGACTTTTTGCTCAAGGTCAGTCGACTGGTTGAAACTTTTTGTAGATTAGATTGCATGGGTCTAACACTCCCTGAGGTTGAGCTTTTATCCATTTTCCTTTTTTTTAAAAGAGCGTGAGTAAAACTTAACTCTTCCTACTCTCTTCTTGAAACATTTGCCTGTTTTGAATTGTTTTGTCCATTCCCTCCTTCAGCACAATTTTTTAGGGCAGGTGTCCTTTACAGCCCTGAGTCCTTGGGAATGTGAAGTGACCATTAGCTGTGAGTTTAAAGCTGTTCTTGCAGGAAACGGCCACAAGGTGGCAGCATTTCCCCTTTACCATATTTGGTTACTAGGGAAACAGAGCCTTAATGGAAGTGGTGTTCTAGGTTGTAAATTAGAATGGAATGTGCCAGGGAAAAGCCCTTTAAGTTTATGTCTCATTACTTCTTGTTCATATTTGTAGTTTACTTTTTATTTTTTTATCCCAGTAAATATGATTACAATGGTTTGTTTGTTCTAGGTGTGCAAGATGTGGTTCTTTCACACATATACATGTATCTATTCTTCCTCGCATCCTTTTCCCATGTAGGTTATGACACAATGTTGAGTAGTCTTCTCCTGGTCTTCCGTACGTCTTTGGTGGTTATATATTTCACATGGTTTGTATATCTCTGTTAACCCCAATGTGGCAATGTATCCAATCCTCATCCCTTTCTATTTGGTGAACCATAAGTTTTTTAATGAATCTGTGATTGCCTTTCTCTGTGGAAATATCTTCATTGGTATCAATTTTTAAGTAACTCTTAAAAGTGATATGATAGGATATGTGCCTTTTGCTTTCTCACTTACTACACGTGGCGTGATTACGTCTAGACTCATCTATGGTGCTTCAAATAGCATTGTTTCATTTTTTTCACTAGCGAATATTCCATCTGTACATGGAGGAGTTCTTCTTTGTCCATCCATCTGTTGCTGGACTTTTTGGTTACTTCCATATCTTGGCTATTGTAATGGTGTGCAATGCAGATTTGCCTGCCTGTGTCTTTCCAATTCTCTCTTCTTAGGTTATATGTCGAGGAGTGGGCCTGCTGGATCATATGGTAGCTCAATGTTTACCTTTTTAAGGCACCTCCATTCTGTTCTCATTCGTGGCCCTTTCCAAGTTACGTCCCCTTTGATGTTGAGGGTATGCATTTCTCCACAACACCTTCAGCATTTATTGTTTGTAGTTTTCTTGCTGATGGTTATTCTGACAAGTGTGAGCTGATACCTCTCTGTGGTTGAATTCGAATGTGCCACATAATCTGTTGAAATTGAGCTTTAAGGCATGTCCTTTTCTATTTTTCAAGCTGTGATTACCCCTTAGTTCTTCAAAGTGTTCTCTTTAAGTATGTGTCACAGTTTGAAATGTTTTGGCCTTTACCTCCCTCAAGCCATTTTGAGGGCCTGTTTCATTTACAGTTCTGCAGTACTTGTTCCTATGAAGTGACCATTAGCACAGGCTTTAAAGCTGCTTTTGCAGGTAACTGCCAGAGGGTGGCAGCCTTTCTATGGCCCCACCCTGGTAACTAGGGAAAAGCCCTTGCGGCCTGTGGTGTTTCTCGGTTATAAATTAGAGTGGAGTGTGCCCGGACAAACCCACACAAGCTGATGTCTCCTTACTTTTGTTGGATTTTTACATTTAATTTTTATTTTTTATTGGAGTAATTTTCCACTGTGTACGTGGACCACTTCTACTTTGTGCATTAATCGGTTGATGGACATTTTCATTGCTTCCAAGTGTTGGCTATGGTAAATATTGTTGGAGTGCAGGATTGCCAGGCTGTGACTTTTCGATTCTCATTTTCTCAGGTGATAGGCCCAGCAGTGGGTGTGATTGATTGACTGGTAGCACCGTGTTTCCCTTTGCAAAGCACCTTCTTTGTGTTTTCATTAGTGGCTCTTACCACGTCCCCTTTAGAATCGAGGGTACGCATTTCTCCACAATCGCTTCAGCATTTATTGTTTGCAGCATTTATGCTAATGGACCTTCTGGCTGCTGTGAGCTGATAGGTTTTTGTAATTTGCGTTTGCATGTCTTTGAAAATTCGTAAAACTCATCATTTTTCTCCACCGTTTTCTTTTCTGTTAAAAAAAAGGAAACAATTGGGAGTACAATAGAACTCTTGAAATTGTGTTCTTGGAAGGTTGCCCTCTTTTGAAATTTTTGGTCGATTTTCCACCCCAGAATTTTTTTAGAAAGCAGGTGTCTTTTACCGAACTGCAAGTTTGGTGAATATTTAGTGACCTTTAGCAATGGGTTTAAAGCTGCTGTTGGAGGAAGTGGCCTCAAGCAGGAAGCATGTCTCCATTCCCATATCTGGGTACTAGGGCAGCAGAGCCTTTCTGGAAGTCGTGTTCCTAGTTTGTAAATTACATTGGAATGTGCATGGAGAAAGCCCCATAAGTTTATGTCTCATTATTTCTTCTTGGTTTTAAAATTTTTTTTTTTGGGGTAAAGCTTAGAATATTGTTTGTCCTAGGTGTACACCATCTGGTTCGTTTGTACATTATATATGTCTATTCAAGTACAGATCCTCTTCCCATGTAAAATGTTACTGAGGGTTCCGCAGACCTCCCTTGCTATATGGTTGGTCTTTTTGAGATATGTATATAATATGTGTTTGTATACATATAGTAACACTAATCTTAATTTATCCATTCCCCCCACCTTTCCTTTTAGATGAGCATAGTTTGTTTTCTAAGTCTGTGAGTGTCTTTCTCTGTGGAAATATGTTCCTTTGTGTCAGTTATTAGATAACGCCTATAAGTGATATCATAGAATACAGGTCTTTTGCTTTCCGACGTACCTCATGTTTTGTGATTATCTCCAGACTCATTTGTGGTGCCTCAGAGAGCAGTGGTTCATTGTTTTCCATGGCTATTATTCCATTGTGTGCATGGACCACTTCTTCTTTATCCATTTACCGGTTGTTGGACATTTTGATTGCTTCACTGTCTTGGCTATTGTGAATAAGGCTGCACTGCAACTTTTGCGGCCTGTGTCTTCTCGATTCTTGTCTTCTCAAGTGAGAGGTCCATTGGTGCGCCTGCTGGATTGAATGGTACCTCCATTTTTACTTTTAAACACAGCTCCTTTCTGTTCTCATTATTGGCTGTTACCCCTTTACGTCTCACCAGCAGGTAGAGGGTACACAGTTCCCTAAAACCCCTTCAGCATTTATTGTTTGTAGACTTTTTGCTCAAGGTCAGTCGACTGGTTGAAACTTTTTGTAGATTAGATTGCATGGGTCTAACACTCCCTGAGGTTGAGCTTTTATCCATTTTCCTTTTTTTTAAAAGAGCGTGAGTAAAACTTAACTCTTCATACTCTCTTCTTGAAACATTTGCCTGTTTTGAATTGTTTTGTCCATTCCCTCCTTCAGCACAATTTTTTAGGGCAGGTGTCCTTTACAGCCCTGAGTCCTTGGGAATGTGAAGTGACCATTAGCTGTGAGTTTAAAGCTGTTCTTGCAGGAAACGGCCACAAGGTGGCAGCATTTCCCCTTTACCATATTTGGTTACTAGGGAAACAGAGCCTTAATGGAAGTGGTGTTCTAGGTTGTAAATTAGAATGGAATGTGCCAGGGAAAAGCCCTTTAAGTTTATGTCTCATTACTTCTTGTTCATATTTGTAGTTTACTTTTTATTTTTTTATCCCAGTAAATATGATTACAATGGTTTGTTTGTTCTAGGTGTGCAAGATGTGGTTCTTTCACACATATACATGTATCTATTCTTCCTCGCATCCTTTTCCCATGTAGGTTATGACACAATGTTGAGTAGTCTTCTCCTGGTCTTCCGTACGTCTTTGGTGGTTATATATTTCACATGGTTTGTATATCTCTGTTAACCCCAATGTGGCAATGTATCCAATCCTCATCCCTTTCTATTTGGTGAACCATAAGTTTTTTAATGAATCTGTGATTGCCTTTCTCTGTGGAAATATCTTCATTGGTATCAATTTTTAAGTAACTCTTAAAAGTGATATGATAGGATATGTGCCTTTTGCTTTCTCACTTACTACACGTGGCGTGATTACGTCTAGACTCATCTATGGTGCTTCAAATAGCATTGTTTCATTTTTTTCACTAGCGAATATTCCATCTGTACATGGAGGAGTTCTTCTTTGTCCATCCATCTGTTGCTGGACTTTTTGGTTACTTCCATATCTTGGCTATTGTAATGGTGTGCAATGCAGATTTGCCTGCCTGTGTCTTTCCAATTCTCTCTTCTTAGGTTATACGTCGAGGAGTGGGCCTGCTGGATCATATGGTAGCTCAATGTTTACCTTTTTAAGGCACCTCCATTCTGTTCTCATTCGTGGCCCTTTCCAAGTTACGTCCCCTTTGATGTTGAGGGTATGCATTTCTCCACAACACCTTCAGCATTTATTGTTTGTAGTTTTCTTGCTGATGGTTATTCTGACAAGTGTGAGCTGATACCTCTCTGTGGTTGAATTCGAATGTGCCACATAATCTGTTGAAATTGAGCTTTAAGGCATGTCCTTTTCTATTTTTCAAGCTGTGATTACCCCTTAGTTCTTCAAAGTGTTCTCTTTAAGTATGTGTCACAGTTTGAAATGTTTTGGCCTTTACCTCCCTCAAGCCATTTTGAGGGCCTGTTTCATTTACAGTTCTGCAGTACTTGTTCCTATGAAGTGACCATTAGCACAGGCTTTAAAGCTGCTTTTGCAGGTAACTGCCAGAGGGCGGCAGCCTTTCTATGTCCCCCACCCTGGTAACTAGGGAAAAGCCCTTGCGGCCTGTGGTGTTTCTCGGTTATAAATTAGAGTGGAGTGTGCCTGGACAAACCCACACAAGCTGATGTCTCCTTACTTTTGTTGGATTTTTACATTTAATTTTTATTTTTTATTGGAGTAATTTTCCACTGTGTACGTGGACCACTTCTACTTTGTGCATTCCTCGGTTGATGGACATGTTCAATGCTTCCAAGTGTTGGCTATGGTAAATATTGTTGGAGTGCAGGATTGCCAGGCTGTGACTTTTCGATTCTCATTTTCTCAGGTGATAGGCCCAGCAGTGGGTGTGATTGATTGACTGGTAGCACCGTGTTTCCCTTTGCAAAGCACCTTCTTTGTGTTTTCATTAGTGGCTCTTACCACGCCCCCCTTAGAATCGAGGGTACGCATTTCTCCACAATCGCTTCAGCATTTATTGTTTGCAGCATTTATGCTAATGGCCCTTCTGGCTGCTGTGAGCTGATAGGTTTTTGTAATTTGGGTTTGCATGTCTTTGAAAATTCGTAAAACTCATCATTTTTCTCCACCGTTTTCTTTTCTGTTAAAAAAAGGAAACAATTGGGAGTACAATAGAACTCTTGAAATTGTGTTCTTGGAAGGTTGCCCTCTTTTGAAATTTTTGGTCGATTTTCCACCCCAGAATTTTTTTAGAAAGCAGGTGTCTTTTACCGAACTGCAAGTTTGGTGAATATTTAGTGACCTTTAGCAATGGGTTTAAAGCTGCTGTTGGAGGAAGTGGCCTCAAGCAGGAAGCTTATCTCCATTCCCATATCTGGGTACTAGGGCAGCAGAGCCTTTCTGGAAGTCGTGTTCCTAGTTTGTAAATTACATTGGAATGTGCATGGAGAAAGCCCCATAAGTTTATGTCTCATTATTTCTTCTTGGTTTTAAATTTTTTTTTAATTGGGGTAAAGCTTAGAATATTGTTTGTCCTAGGTGTACACCATCTGGTTCGTTTGTACATTATATATGTCTATTCAAGTACAGATCCTCTTCCCATGTAAAATGTTACTGAGGGTTCCGCAGACCTCCCTTGCTATATGGTTGGTCTTTTTGAGATATGTATATAATATGTGTTTGTATACGTATAGTAACACTAATCTTAATTTATACATTCCCCCCACCTTTCCTTTTAGATGAGCATAGTTTGTTTTCTAAGTCTGTGAGTGTCTTTCTCGGTGGAAATATGTTCCTTTGTGTCAGTTATTAGATAACGCCTATAAGTGATATCATAGAATACAGGTCTTTTGCTTTCCGACGTACCTCATGTTTTGTGATTATCTCCAGACTCATTTGTGGTGCCTCAGAGAGCAGTGGTTCATTGTTTTCCATGGCTATTATTCCATTGTGTACATGGACCACTTCTTCTTTATCCATTTACCGGTTGTTGGACATTTTGATTGCTTCACTGTCTTGGCTATTGTGAATAAGGCTGCACTGCAACTTTTGCGGCCTGTGTCTTCTCGATTCTTGTCTTCTCAAGTGAGAGGTCCATTGGTGCGCCTGCTGGATTGAATGGTACCTCCATTTTTACTTTTAAACACAGCTCCTTTCTGTTCTCATTATTGGCTGTTACCCCTTTACGTCTCACCAGCAGGTAGAGGGTACACAGTTCCCTAAAACCCCTTCAGCATTTATTGTTTGTAGACTTTTTGCTCAAGGTCAGTCGACTGGTTGAAACTTTTTGTAGATTAGATTGCATGGGTCTAACACTCCCTGAGGTTGAGCTTTTATCCATTTTCCTTTTTTTTAAAAGAGCGTGAGTAAAACTTAACTCTTCATACTCTCTTCTTGAAACATTTGCCTGTTTTGAATTGTTTTGTCCATTCCCTCCTTCAGCACAATTTTTTAGGGCAGGTGTCCTTTACAGCCCTGAGTCCTTGGGAATGTGAAGTGACCATTAGCTGTGAGTTTAAAGCTGTTCTTGCAGGAAACGGCCACAAGGTGGCAGCATTTCCCCTTTACCATATTTGGTTACTAGGGAAACAGAGCCTTAATGGAAGTGGTGTTCTAGGTTGTAAATTAGAATGGAATGTGCCAGGGAAAAGCCCTTTAAGTTTATGTCTCATTACTTCTTGTTCATATTTGTAGTTTACTTTTTATTTTTTTATCCCAGTAAATATGATTACAATGGTTTGTTTGTTCTAGGTGTGCAAGATGTGGTTCTTTCACACATATACATGTATCTATTCTTCCTCGCATCCTTTTCCCATGTAGGTTATGACACAATGTTGAGTAGTCTTCTCCTGGTCTTCCGTACGTCTTTGGTGGTTATATATTTCACATGGTTTGTATATCTCTGTTAACCCCAATGTGGCAATGTATCCAATCCTCATCCCTTTCTATTTGGTGAACCATAAGTTTTTTAATGAATCTGTGATTGCCTTTCTCTGTGGAAATATCTTCATTGGTATCAATTTTTAAGTAACTCTTAAAAGTGATATGATAGGATATGTGCCTTTTGCTTTCTCACTTACTACACGTGGCGTGATTACGTCTAGACTCATCTATGGTGCTTCAAATAGCATTGTTTCATTTTTTTCACTAGCGAATATTCCATCTGTACATGGAGGAGTTCTTCTTTGTCCATCCATCTGTTGCTGGACTTTTTGGTTACTTCCATATCTTGGCTATTGTAATGGTGTGCAATGCAGATTTGCCTGCCTGTGTCTTTCCAATTCTCTCTTCTTAGGTTATACGTCGAGGAGTGGGCCTGCTGGATCATATGGTAGCTCAATGTTTACCTTTTTAAGGCACCTCCATTCTGTTCTCATTCGTGGCCCTTTCCAAGTTACGTCCCCTTTGATGTTGAGGGTATGCATTTCTCCACAACACCTTCAGCATTTATTGTTTGTAGTTTTCTTGCTGATGGTTATTCTGACAAGTGTGAGCTGATACCTCTCTGTGGTTGAATTCGAATGTGCCACATAATCTGTTGAAATTGAGCTTTAAGGCATGTCCTTTTCTATTTTTCAAGCTGTGATTACCCCTTAGTTCTTCAAAGTGTTCTCTTTAAGTATGTGTCACAGTTTGAAATGTTTTGGCCTTTACCTCCCTCAAGCCATTTTGAGGGCCTGTTTCATTTACAGTTCTGCAGTACTTGTTCCTATGAAGTGACCATTAGCACAGGCTTTAAAGCTGCTTTTGCAGGTAACTGCCAGAGGGCGGCAGCCTTTCTATGTCCCCCACCCTGGTAACTAGGGAAAAGCCCTTGCGGCCTGTGGTGTTTCTCGATTATAAATTAGAGTGGAGTGTGCCTGGACAAACCCACACAAGCTGATGTCTCCTTACTTTTGTTGGATTTTTACATTTAATTTTTATTTTTTATTGGAGTAATTTTCCACTGTGTACGTGGACCACTTCTACTTTGTGCATTCCTCGGTTGATGGACATGTTCAATGCTTCCAAGTGTTGGCTATGGTAAATATTGTTGGAGTGCAGGATTGCCAGGCTGTGACTTTTCGATTCTCATTTTCTCAGGTGATAGGCCCAGCAGTGGGTGTGATTGATTGACTGGTAGCACCGTGTTTCCCTTTGCAAAGCACCTTCTTTGTGTTTTCATTAGTGGCTCTTACCACGCCCCCCTTAGAATCGAGGGTACGCATTTCTCCACAATCGCTTCAGCATTTATTGTTTGCAGCATTTATGCTAATGGCCCTTCTGGCTGCTGTGAGCTGATAGGTTTTTGTAATTTGGGTTTGCATGTCTTTGAAAATTCGTAAAACTCATCATTTTTCTCCACCGTTTTCTTTTCTGTTAAAAAAAGGAAACAATTGGGAGTACAATAGAACTCTTGAAATTGTGTTCTTGGAAGGTTGCCCTCTTTTGAAATTTTTGGTCGATTTTCCACCCCAGAATTTTTTTAGAAAGCAGGTGTCTTTTACCGAACTGCAAGTTTGGTGAATATTTAGTGACCTTTAGCAATGGGTTTAAAGCTGCTGTTGGAGGAAGTGGCCTCAAGCAGGAAGCTTATCTCCATTCCCATATCTGGGTACTAGGGCAGCAGAGCCTTTCTGGAAGTCGTGTTCCTAGTTTGTAAATTACATTGGAATGTGCATGGAGAAAGCCCCATAAGTTTATGTCTCATTATTTCTTCTTGGTTTTAAATTTTTTTTTAATTGGGGTAAAGCTTAGAATATTGTTTGTCCTAGGTGTACACCATCTGGTTCGTTTGTACATTATATATGTCTATTCAAGTACAGATCCTCTTCCCATGTAAAATGTTACTGAGGGTTCCGCAGACCTCCCTTGCTATATGGTTGGTCTTTTTGAGATATGTATATAATATGTGTTTGTATACGTATAGTAACACTAATCTTAATTTATACATTCCCCCCACCTTTCCTTTTAGATGAGCATAGTTTGTTTTCTAAGTCTGTGAGTGTCTTTCTCGGTGGAAATATGTTCCTTTGTGTCAGTTATTAGATAACGCCTATAAGTGATATCATAGAATACAGGTCTTTTGCTTTCCGACGTACCTCATGTTTTGTGATTATCTCCAGACTCATTTGTGGTGCCTCAGAGAGCAGTGGTTCATTGTTTTCCATGGCTATTATTCCATTGTGTACATGGACCACTTCTTCTTTATCCATTTACCGGTTGTTGGACATTTTGATTGCTTCACTGTCTTGGCTATTGTGAATAAGGCTGCACTGCAACTTTTGCGGCCTGTGTCTTCTCGATTCTTGTCTTCTCAAGTGAGAGGTCCATTGGTGCGCCTGCTGGATTGAATGGTACCTCCATTTTTACTTTTAAACACAGCTCCTTTCTGTTCTCATTATTGGCTGTTACCCCTTTACGTCTCACCAGCAGGTAGAGGGTACACAGTTCCCTAAAACCCCTTCAGCATTTATTGTTTGTAGACTTTGTGCTCATGGTCAGTCGACTGGTGTAAGTTGAAACTTTTTGTAGATTAGATTGCATGGGTCTAACACTCCCTGAGGTTGAGCTTTTATCCATTTTCCTTTTTTTTAAAAGAGCGTGAGTAAAACTTAACTCTTCATACTCGCTTCTTGAAACATTTGCCTGTTTTGAATTGTTTTGTCCATTCCCTCCTTCAGCACAATTTTTTAGGGCAGGTGTCCTTTACAGCCCTGAGTCCTTGGGAATGTGAAGTGACCATTAGCTGTGAGTTTAAAGCTGTTCTTGCAGGAAACGGCCACAAGGTGGCAGCATTTCCCCTTTACCATATTTGGTTACTAGGGAAACAGAGCCTTAATGGAAGTGGTGTTCTAGGTTGTAAATTAGAATGGAATGTGCCAGGGAAAAGCCCTTTAAGTTTATGTCTCATTACTTCTTGTTCATATTTGTAGTTTACTTTTTATTTTTTATCCCAGTAAATATGATTACAATGGTTTGTTTGTTGTAGGTGTGCAAGATGTGGTTCTTTCACACATATACATGTATCTATTCTTCCTCGCATCCTTTTCCCATGTAGGTTATGACACAATGTTGAGTAGTCTTCTCCTGGTCTTCCGTACGTCTTTGGTGGTTATATATTTCACATGGTTTGTATATCTCTGTTAACCCCAATGTGGCAATGTATCCAATCCTCATCCCTTTCTATTTGGTGAATCATAAGTTTTTTAATGAATCTGTGATTGCCTTTCTCTGTGGAAATATCTTCATTGGTATCAATTTTTAAGTAACTCTTAAAAGTGATATGATAGGATATGTGTCTTTTGCTTTCTCACTTACTACACGTGGCGTGATTACGTCTAGACTCATCTATGGTGCTGCAAATAGCATTGTTTCATTTTTTTCACTAGCGAATATTCCATCTGTACATGGAGGAGTTCTTCTTTGTCCATCCATCTGTTGCTGGACTTTTTGGTTACTTCCATATCTTGGCTATTGTAATGGTGTGCAGTGCAGATTTGCCTGCCTGTGTCTTTCCAATTCTCTCTTCTTAGGTTATACGTCGAGGAGTGGGCCTGCTGGATCATATGGTAGCTCAATGTTTACCTTTTTAAGGCACCTCCATTCTGTTCTCATTCGTGGCCCTTTCCAAGTTACGTCCCCTTTGATGTTGAGGGTATGCATTTCTCCACAACACCTTCAGCATTTATTGTTTGTAGTTTTCTTGCTGATGGTTATTCTGACAAGTGTGAGCTGATACCTCTCTGTGGTTGAATTCGAATGTGCCACATAATCTGTTGAAATTGAGCTTTAAGGCATGTCCTTTTCTATTTTTCAAGCTGTGATTACCCCTTAGTTCTTCAAAGTGTTCTCTTTAAGTATGTGTCACAGTTTGAAATGTTTTGGCCTTTACCTCCCTCAAGCCATTTTGAGGGCCTGTTTCATTTACAGTTCTGCAGTACTTGTTCCTATGAAGTGACCATTAGCACAGGCTTTAAAGCTGCTTTTGCAGGTAACTGCCAGAGGGCGGCAGCCTTTCTATGTCCCCCACCCTGGTAACTAGGGAAAAGCCCTTGCGGCCTGTGGTGTTTCTCGGTTATAAATTAGAGTGGAGTGTGCCCGGACAAACCCACACAAGCTGATGTCTCCTTACTTTTGTTGGATTTTTACATTTAATTTTTATTTTTTATTGGAGTAATTTTCCACTGTGTACGTGGACCACTTCTACTTTGTGCATTAATCGGTTGATGGACATTTTCATTGCTTCCAAGTGTTGGCTATGGTAAATATTGTTGGAGTGCAGGATTGCCAGGCTGTGACTTTTCGATTCTCATTTTCTCAGGTGATAGGCCCAGCAGTGGGTGTGATTGATTGACTGGTAGCACCGTGTTTCCCTTTGCAAAGCACCTTCTTTGTGTTTTCATTAGTGGCTCTTACCACGTCCCCCTTAGAATCGAGGGTACGCATTTCTCCACAATCGCTTCAGCATTTATTGTTTGCAGCATTTATGCTAATGGCCCTTCTGGCTGCTGTGAGCTGATAGGTTTTTGTAATTTGGGTTTGCATGTCTTTGAAAATTCGTAAAACTCATCATTTTTCTCCACCGTTTTCTTTTCTGTTAAAAAAAAGGAAACAATTGGGAGTACAATAGAACTCTTGAAATTGTGTTCTTGGAAGGTTGCCCTCTTTTCAAATTTTTGGTCGATTTTCCACCCCAGAATTTTTTTAGAAAGCAGGTGTCTTTTACCGAACTGCAAGTTTGGTGAATATTTAGTGACCTTTAGCAATGGGTTTAAAGCTGCTGTTGGAGGAAGTGGCCTCAAGCAGGAAGCATGTCTCCATTCCCATATCTGGGTACTAGGGCAGCAGAGCCTTTCTGGAAGTCGTGTTCCTAGTTTGTAAATTACATTGGAATGTGCATGGAGAAAGCCCCATAAGTTTATGTCTCATTATTTCTTCTTGGTTTTAAAATTTTTTTTTTTGGGGTAAAGCTTAGAATATTGTTTGTCCTAGGTGTACACCATCTGGTTCGTTTGTACATTATATATGTCTATTCAAGTACAGATCCTCTTCCCATGTAAAATGTTACTGAGGGTTCCGCAGACCTCCCTTGCTATATGGTTGGTCTTTTTGAGATATGTATATAATATGTGTTTGTATACATATAGTAACACTAATCTTAATTTATCCATTCCCCCCACCTTTCCTTTTAGATGAGCATAGTTTGTTTTCTAAGTCTGTGAGTGTCTTTCTCTGTGGAAATATGTTCCTTTGTGTCAGTTATTAGATAACGCCTATAAGTGATATCATAGAATACAGGTCTTTTGCTTTCCGACGTACCTCATGTTTTGTGATTATCTCCAGACTCATTTGTGGTGCCTCAGAGAGCAGTGGTTCATTGTTTTCCATGGCTATTATTCCATTGTGTGCATGGACCACTTCTTCTTTATCCATTTACCGGTTGTTGGACATTTTGATTGCTTCACTGTCTTGGCTATTGTGAATAAGGCTGCACTGCAACTTTTGCGGCCTGTGTCTTCTCGATTCTTGTCTTCTCAAGTGAGAGGTCCATTGGTGCGCCTGCTGGATTGAATGGTACCTCCATTTTTACTTTTAAACACAGCTCCTTTCTGTTCTCATTATTGGCTGTTACCCCTTTACGTCTCACCAGCAGGTAGAGGGTACACAGTTCCCTAAAACCCCTTCAGCATTTATTGTTTGTAGACTTTTTGCTCAAGGTCAGTCGACTGGTTGAAACTTTTTGTAGATTAGATTGCATGGGTCTAACACTCCCTGAGGTTGAGCTTTTATCCATTTTCCTTTTTTTTAAAAGAGCGTGAGTAAAACTTAACTCTTCCTACTCTCTTCTTGAAACATTTGCCTGTTTTGAATTGTTTTGTCCATTCCCTCCTTCAGCACAATTTTTTAGGGCAGGTGTCCTTTACAGCCCTGAGTCCTTGGGAATGTGAAGTGACCATTAGCTGTGAGTTTAAAGCTGTTCTTGCAGGAAACGGCCACAAGGTGGCAGCATTTCCCCTTTACCATATTTGGTTACTAGGGAAACAGAGCCTTAATGGAAGTGGTGTTCTAGGTTGTAAATTAGAATGGAATGTGCCAGGGAAAAGCCCTTTAAGTTTATGTCTCATTACTTCTTGTTCATATTTGTAGTTTACTTTTTATTTTTTTATCCCAGTAAATATGATTACAATGGTTTGTTTGTTCTAGGTGTGCAAGATGTGGTTCTTTCACACATATACATGTATCTATTCTTCCTCGCATCCTTTTCCCATGTAGGTTATGACACAATGTTGAGTAGTCTTCTCCTGGTCTTCCATACGTCTTTGGTGGTTATATATTTCACATGGTTTGTATATCTCTGTTAACCCCAATGCGGCAATGTATCCAATCCTCATCCCTTTCTATTTGGTGAACCATAAGTTTTTTAATGAATCTGTGATTGCCTTTCTCTGTGGAAATATCTTCATTGGTATCAATTTTTAAGTAACTCTTAAAAGTGATATGATAGGATATGTGCCTTTTGCTTTCTCACTTACTACACGTGGCGTGATTACGTCTAGACTCATCTATGGTGCTTCAAATAGCATTGTTTCATTTTTTTCACTAGCGAATATTCCATCTGTACATGGAGGAGTTCTTCTTTGTCCATCCATCTGTTGCTGGACTTTTTGGTTACTTCCATATCTTGGCTATTGTAATGGTGTGCAATGCAGATTTGCCTGCCTGTGTCTTTCCAATTCTCTCTTCTTAGGTTATACGTCGAGGAGTGGGCCTGCTGGATCATATGGTAGCTCAATGTTTACCTTTTTAAGGCACCTCCATTCTGTTCTCATTCGTGGCCCTTTCCAAGTTACGTCCCCTTTGATGTTGAGGGTATGCATTTCTCCACAACACCTTCAGCATTTATTGTTTGTAGTTTTCTTGCTGATGGTTATTCTGACAAGTGTGAGCTGATACCTCTCTGTGGTTGAATTCGAATGTGCCACATAATCTGTTGAAATTGAGCTTTAAGGCATGTCCTTTTCTATTTTTCAAGCTGTGATTACCCCTTAGTTCTTCAAAGTGTTCTCTTTAAGTATGTGTCACAGTTTGAAATGTTTTGGCCTTTACCTCCCTCAAGCCATTTTGAGGGCCTGTTTCATTTACAGTTCTGCAGTACTTGTTCCTATGAAGTGACCATTAGCACAGGCTTTAAAGCTGCTTTTGCAGGTAACTGCCAGAGGGCGGCAGCCTTTCTATGTCCCCCACCCTGGTAACTAGGGAAAAGCCCTTGCGGCCTGTGGTGTTTCTCGGTTATAAATTAGAGTGGAGTGTGCCCGGACAAACCCACACAAGCTGATGTCTCCTTACTTTTGTTGGATTTTTACATTTAATTTTTATTTTTTATTGGAGTAATTTTCCACTGTGTACGTGGACCACTTCTACTTTGTGCATTAATCGGTTGATGGACATTTTCATTGCTTCCAAGTGTTGGCTATGGTAAATATTGTTGGAGTGCAGGATTGCCAGGCTGTGACTTTTCGATTCTCATTTTCTCAGGTGATAGGCCCAGCAGTGGGTGTGATTGATTGACTGGTAGCACCGTGTTTCCCTTTGCAAAGCACCTTCTTTGTGTTTTCATTAGTGGCTCTTACCACGTCCCCCTTAGAATCGAGGGTACGCATTTCTCCACAATCGCTTCAGCATTTATTGTTTGCAGCATTTATGCTAATGGCCCTTCTGGCTGCTGTGAGCTGATAGGTTTTTGTAATTTGGGTTTGCATGTCTTTGAAAATTCGTAAAACTCATCATTTTTCTCCACCGTTTTCTTTTCTGTTAAAAAAAAGGAAACAATTGGGAGTACAATAGAACTCTTGAAATTGTGTTCTTGGAAGGTTGCCCTCTTTTGAAATTTTTGGTCGATTTTCCACCCCAGAATTTTTTTAGAAAGCAGGTGTCTTTTACCGAACTGCAAGTTTGGTGAATATTTAGTGACCTTTAGCAATGGGTTTAAAGCTGCTGTTGGAGGAAGTGGCCTCAAGCAGGAAGCTTATCTCCATTCCCATATCTGGGTACTAGGGCAGCAGAGCCTTTCTGGAAGTCGTGTTCCTAGTTTGTAAATTACATTGGAATGTGCATGGAGAAAGCCCCATAAGTTTATGTCTCATTATTTCTTCTTGGTTTTAAATTTTTTTTAAATTGGGGTAAAGCTTAGAATATTGTTTGTCCTAGGTGTACACCATCTGGTTCGTTTGTACATTATATATGTCTATTCAAGTACAGATCCTCTTCCCATGTAAAATGTTACTGAGGGTTCCGCAGACCTCCCTTGCTATATGGTTGGTCTTTTTGAGATATGTATATAATATGTGTTTGTATACGTATAGTAACACTAATCTTAATTTATCCATTCCCCCCACCTTTCCTTTTAGATGAGCATAGTTTGTTTTCTAAGTCTGTGAGTGTCTTTCTCTGTGGAAATATGTTCCTTTGTGTCAGTTATTAGATAACGCCTATAAGTGATATCATAGAATACAGGTCTTTTGCTTTCCGACGTACCTCATGTTTTGTGATTATCTCCAGACTCATTTGTGGTGCCTCAGAGAGCAGTGGTTCATTGTTTTCCATGGCTATTGTTCCATTGTGTACATGGACCACTTCTTCTTTATCCATTTACCGGTTGTTGGACATTTGGATTGCTTCACTGTCTTGGCTATTGTGAATAAGGCTGCACTGCAACTTTTGCGGCCTGTGTCTTCTCGATTCTTGTCTTCTCAAGTGAGAGGTCCATTGGTGCGCCTGCTGGATTGAATGGTACCTCCATTTTTACTTTTAAACACAGCTCCTTTCTGTTCTCATTATTGGCTGTTACCCCTTTACGTCTCACCAGCAGGTAGAGGGTACACAGTTCCCTAAAACCCCTTCAGCATTTATTGTTTGTAGACTTTTTGCTCAAGGTCAGTCGACTGGTTGAAACTTTTTGTAGATTAGATTGCATGGGTCTAACACTCCCTGAGGTTGAGCTTTTATCCATTTTCCTTTTTTTTAAAAGAGCGTGAGTAAAACTTAACTCTTCATACTCGCTTCTTGAAACATTTGCCTGTTTTGAATTGTTTTGTCCATTCCCTCCTTCAGCACAATTTTTTAGGGCAGGTGTCCTTTACAGCCCTGAGTCCTTGGGAATGTGAAGTGACCATTAGCTGTGAGTTTAAAGCTGTTCTTGCAGGAAACGGCCACAAGGTGGCAGCATTTCCCCTTTACCATATTTGGTTACTAGGGAAACAGAGCCTTAATGGAAGTGGTGTTCTAGGTTGTAAATTAGAATGGAATGTGCCAGGGAAAAGCCCTTTAAGTTTATGTCTCATTACTTCTTGTTCATATTTGTAGTTTACTTTTTATTTTTTTATCCCAGTAAATATGATTACAATGGTTTGTTTGTTCTAGGTGTGCAAGGTGTGGTTCTTTCACACATATACATGTATCTATTCTTCCTCGCATCCTTTTCCCATGTAGGTTATGACACAATGTTGAGTAGTCTTCTCCTGGTCTTCCGTACGTCTTTGGTGGTTATATATTTCACATGGTTTGTATATCTCTGTTAACCCCAATGTGGCAATGTATCCAATCCTCATCCCTTTCTATTTGGTGAACCATAAGTTTTTTAATGAATCTGTGATTGCCTTTCTCTGTGGAAATATCTTCATTGGTATCAATTTTTAAGTAACTCTTAAAAGTGATATGATAGGATATGTGCCTTTTGCTTTCTCACTTACTACACGTGGCGTGATTACGTCTAGACTCATCTATGGTGCTTCAAATAGCATTGTTTCATTTTTTTCACTAGCGAATATTCCATCTGTACATGGAGGAGTTCTTCTTTGTCCATCCATCTGTTGCTGGACTTTTTGGTTACTTCCATATCTTGGCTATTGTAATGGTGTGCAATGCAGATTTGCCTGCCTGTGTCTTTCCAATTCTCTCTTCTTAGGTTATACGTCGAGGAGTGGGCCTGCTGGATCATATGGTAGCTCAATGTTTACCTTTTTAAGGCACCTCCATTCTGTTCTCATTCGTGGCCCTTTCCAAGTTACGTCCCCTTTGATGTTGAGGGTATGCATTTCTCCACAACACCTTCAGCATTTATTGTTTGTAGTTTTCTTGCTGATGGTTATTCTGACAAGTGTGAGCTGATACCTCTCTGTGGTTGAATTCGAATGTGCCACATAATCTGTTGAAATTGAGCTTTAAGGCATGTCCTTTTCTATTTTTCAAGCTGTGATTACCCCTTAGTTCTTCAAAGTGTTCTCTTTAAGTATGTGTCACAGTTTGAAATGTTTTGGCCTTTACCTCCCTCAAGCCATTTTGAGGGCCTGTTTCATTTACAGTTCTGCAGTACTTGTTCCTATGAAGTGACCATTAGCACAGGCTTTAAAGCTGCTTTTGCAGGTAACTGCCAGAGGGCGGCAGCCTTTCTATGTCCCCCACCCTGGTAACTAGGGAAAAGCCCTTGCGGCCTGTGGTGTTTCTCGGTTATAAATTAGAGTGGAGTGTGCCCGGACAAACCCACACAAGCTGATGTCTCCTTACTTTTGTTGGATTTTTACATTTAATTTTTATTTTTTATTGGAGTAATTTTCCACTGTGTACGTGGACCACTTCTACTTTGTGCATTCCTCGGTTGATGGACATGTTCAATGCTTCCAAGTGTTGGCTATGGTAAATATTGTTGGAGTGCAGGATTGCCAGGCTGTGACTTTTCGATTCTCATTTTCTCAGGTGATAGGCCCAGCAGTGGGTGTGATTGATTGACTGGTAGCACCGTGTTTCCCTTTGCAAAGCACCTTCTTTGTGTTTTCATTAGTGGCTCTTACCACGTCCCCCTTAGAATCGAGGGTACGCATTTCTCCACAATCGCTTCAGCATTTATTGTTTGCAGCATTTATGCTAATGGCCCTTCTGGCTGCTGTGAGCTGATAGGTTTTTGTAATTTGGGTTTGCATGTCTTTGAAAATTCGTAAAACTCATCATTTTTCTCCACCGTTTTCTTTTCTGTTAAAAAAAAGGAAACAATTGGGAGTACAATAGAACTCTTGAAATTGTGTTCTTGGAAGGTTGCCCTCTTTTGAAATTTTTGGTCGATTTTCCACCCCAGAATTTTTTTAGAAAGCAGGTGTCTTTTACCGAACTGCAAGTTTGGTGAATATTTAGTGACCTTTAGCAATGGGTTTAAAGCTGCTGTTGGAGGAAGTGGCCTCAAGCAGGAAGCTTATCTCCATTCCCATATCTGGGTACTAGGGCAGCAGAGCCTTTCTGGAAGTCGTGTTCCTAGTTTGTAAATTACATTGGAATGTGCATGGAGAAAGCCCCATAAGTTTATGTCTCATTATTTCTTCTTGGTTTTAAATTTTTTTTAAATTGGGGTAAAGCTTAGAATATTGTTTGTCCTAGGTGTACACCATCTGGTTCGTTTGTACATTATATATGTCTATTCAAGTACAGATCCTCTTCCCATGTAAAATGTTACTGAGGGTTCCGCAGACCTCCCTTGCTATATGGTTGGTCTTTTTGAGATATGTATATAATATGTGTTTGTATACGTATAGTAACACTAATCTTAATTTATCCATTCCCCCCACCTTTCCTTTTAGATGAGCATAGTTTGTTTTCTAAGTCTGTGAGTGTCTTTCTCTGTGGAAATATGTTCCTTTGTGTCAGTTATTAGATAACGCCTATAAGTGATATCATAGAATACAGGTCTTTTGCTTTCCGACGTACCTCATGTTTTGTGATTATCTCCAGACTCATTTGTGGTGCCTCAGAGAGCAGTGGTTCATTGTTTTCCATGGCTATTATTCCATTGTGTGCATGGACCACTTCTTCTTTATCCATTTACCAGTTGTTGGACATTTTGATTGCTTCACTGTCTTGGCTATTGTGAATAAGGCTGCACTGCAACTTTTGCGGCCTGTGTCTTCTCGATTCTTGTCTTCTCAAGTGAGAGGTCCATTGGTGCGCCTGCTGGATTGAATGGTACCTCCATTTTTACTTTTAAACACAGCTCCTTTCTGTTCTCATTATTGGCTGTTACCCCTTTACGTCTCACCAGCAGGTAGAGGGTACACAGTTCCCTAAAACCCCTTCAGCATTTATTGTTTGTAGACTTTTTGCTCAAGGTCAGTCGACTGGTTGAAACTTTTTGTAGATTAGATTGCATGGGTCTAACACTCCCTGAGGTTGAGCTTTTATCCATTTTCCTTTTTTTTAAAAGAGCGTGAGTAAAACTTAACTCTTCATACTCTCTTCTTGAAACATTTGCCTGTTTTGAATTGTTTTGTCCATTCCCTCCTTCAGCACAATTTTTTAGGGCAGGTGTCCTTTACAGCCCTGAGTCCTTGGGAATGTGAAGTGACCATTAGCTGTGAGTTTAAAGCTGTTCTTGCAGGAAACGGCCACAAGGTGGCAGCATTTCCCCTTTACCATATTTGGTTACTAGGGAAACAGAGCCTTAATGGAAGTGGTGTTCTAGGTTGTAAATTAGAATGGAATGTGCCAGGGAAAAGCCCTTTAAGTTTATGTCTCATTACTTCTTGTTCATATTTGTAGTTTACTTTTTATTTTTTTATCCCAGTAAATATGATTACAATGGTTTGTTTGTTCTAGGTGTGCAAGATGTGGTTCTTTCACACATATACATGTATCTATTCTTCCTCGCATCCTTTTCCCATGTAGGTTATGACACAATGTTGAGTAGTCTTCTCCTGGTCTTCCGTACGTCTTTGGTGGTTATATATTTCACATGGTTTGTATATCTCTGTTAACCCCAATGCGGCAATGTATCCAATCCTCATCCCTTTCTATTTGGTGAACCATAAGTTTTTTAATGAATCTGTGATTGCCTTTCTCTGTGGAAATATCTTCATTGGTATCAATTTTTAAGTAACTCTTAAAAGTGATATGATAGGATATGTGCCTTTTGCTTTCTCACTTACTACACGTGGCGTGATTACGTCTAGACTCATCTATGGTGCTTCAAATAGCATTGTTTCATTTTTTTCACTAGCGAATATTCCATCTGTACATGGAGGAGTTCTTCTTTGTCCATCCATCTGTTGCTGGACTTTTTGGTTACTTCCATATCTTGGCTATTGTAATGGTGTGCAATGCAGATTTGCCTGCCTGTGTCTTTCCAATTCTCTCTTCTTAGGTTATACGTCGAGGAGTGGGCCTGCTGGATCATATGGTAGCTCAATGTTTACCTTTTTAAGGCACCTCCATTCTGTTCTCATTCGTGGCCCTTTCCAAGTTACGTCCCCTTTGATGTTGAGGGTATGCATTTCTCCACAACACCTTCAGCATTTATTGTTTGTAGTTTTCTTGCTGATGGTTATTCTGACAAGTGTGAGCTGATACCTCTCTGTGGTTGAATTCGAATGTGCCACATAATCTGTTGAAATTGAGCTTTAAGGCATGTCCTTTTCTATTTTTCAAGCTGTGATTACCCCTTAGTTCTTCAAAGTGTTCTCTTTAAGTATGTGTCACAGTTTGAAATGTTTTGGCCTTTACCTCCCTCAAGCCATTTTGAGGGCCTGTTTCATTTACAGTTCTGCAGTACTTGTTCCTATGAAGTGACCATTAGCACAGGCTTTAAAGCTGCTTTTGCAGGTAACTGCCAGAGGGCGGCAGCCTTTCTATGTCCCCCACCCTGGTAACTAGGGAAAAGCCCTTGCGGCCTGTGGTGTTTCTCGGTTATAAATTAGAGTGGAGTGTGCCCGGACAAACCCACACAAGCTGATGTCTCCTTACTTTTGTTGGATTTTTACATTTAATTTTTATTTTTTATTGGAGTAATTTTCCACTGTGTACGTGGACCACTTCTACTTTGTGCATTCCTCGGTTGATGGACATGTTCAATGCTTCCAAGTGTTGGCTATGGTAAATATTGTTGGAGTGCAGGATTGCCAGGCTGTGACTTTTCGATTCTCATTTTCTCAGGTGATAGGCCCAGCAGTGGGTGTGATTGATTGACTGGTAGCACCGTGTTTCCCTTTGCAAAGCACCTTCTTTGTGTTTTCATTAGTGGCTCTTACCACGTCCCCCTTAGAATCGAGGGTACGCATTTCTCCACAATCGCTTCAGCATTTATTGTTTGCAGCATTTATGCTAATGGCCCTTCTGGCTGCTGTGAGCTGATAGGTTTTTGTAATTTGGGTTTGCATGTCTTTGAAAATTCGTAAAACTCATCATTTTTCTCCACCGTTTTCTTTTCTGTTAAAAAAAAGGAAACAATTGGGAGTACAATAGAACTCTTGAAATTGTGTTCTTGGAAGGTTGCCCTCTTTTGAAATTTTTGGTCGATTTTCCACCCCAGAATTTTTTTAGAAAGCAGGTGTCTTTTACCGAACTGCAAGTTTGGTGAATATTTAGTGACCTTTAGCAATGGGTTTAAAGCTGCTGTTGGAGGAAGTGGCCTCAAGCAGGAAGCTTATCTCCATTCCCATATCTGGGTACTAGGGCAGCAGAGCCTTTCTGGAAGTCGTGTTCCTAGTTTGTAAATTACATTGGAATGTGCATGGAGAAAGCCCCATAAGTTTATGTCTCATTATTTCTTCTTGGTTTTAAATTTTTTTTAAATTGGGGTAAAGCTTAGAATATTGTTTGTCCTAGGTGTACACCATCTGGTTCGTTTGTACATTATATATGTCTATTCAAGTACAGATCCTCTTCCCATGTAAAATGTTACTGAGGGTTCCGCAGACCTCCCTTGCTATATGGTTGGTCTTTTTGAGATATGTATATAATATGTGTTTGTATACGTATAGTAACACTAATCTTAATTTATCCATTCCCCCCACCTTTCCTTTTAGATGAGCATAGTTTGTTTTCTAAGTCTGTGAGTGTCTTTCTCTGTGGAAATATGTTCCTTTGTGTCAGTTATTAGATAACGCCTATAAGTGATATCATAGAATACAGGTCTTTTGCTTTCCGACGTACCTCATGTTTTGTGATTATCTCCAGACTCATTTGTGGTGCCTCAGAGAGCAGTGGTTCATTGTTTTCCATGGCTATTATTCCATTGTGTGCATGGACCACTTCTTCTTTATCCATTTACCAGTTGTTGGACATTTTGATTGCTTCACTGTCTTGGCTATTGTGAATAAGGCTGCACTGCAACTTTTGCGGCCTGTGTCTTCTCGATTCTTGTCTTCTCAAGTGAGAGGTCCATTGGTGCGCCTGCTGGATTGAATGGTACCTCCATTTTTACTTTTAAACACAGCTCCTTTCTGTTCTCATTATTGGCTGTTACCCCTTTACGTCTCACCAGCAGGTAGAGGGTACACAGTTCCCTAAAACCCCTTCAGCATTTATTGTTTGTAGACTTTTTGCTCAAGGTCAGTCGACTGGTTGAAACTTTTTGTAGATTAGATTGCATGGGTCTAACACTCCCTGAGGTTGAGCTTTTATCCATTTTCCTTTTTTTTAAAAGAGCGTGAGTAAAACTTAACTCTTCCTACTCTCTTCTTGAAACATTTGCCTGTTTTGAATTGTTTTGTCCATTCCCTCCTTCAGCACAATTTTTTAGGGCAGGTGTCCTTTACAGCCCTGAGTCCTTGGGAATGTGAAGTGACCATTAGCTGTGAGTTTAAAGCTGTTCTTGCAGGAAACGGCCACAAGGTGGCAGCATTTCCCCTTTACCATATTTGGTTACTAGGGAAACAGAGCCTTAATGGAAGTGGTGTTCTAGGTTGTAAATTAGAATGGAATGTGCCAGGGAAAAGCCCTTTAAGTTTATGTCTCATTACTTCTTGTTCATATTTGTAGTTTACTTTTTATTTTTTTATCCCAGTAAATATGATTACAATGGTTTGTTTGTTCTAGGTGTGCAAGATGTGGTTCTTTCACACATATACATGTATCTATTCTTCCTCGCATCCTTTTCCCATGTAGGTTATGACACAATGTTGAGTAGTCTTCTCCTGGTCTTCCGTACGTCTTTGGTGGTTATATATTTCACATGGTTTGTATATCTCTGTTAACCCCAATGTGGCAATGTATCCAATCCTCATCCCTTTCTATTTGGTGAACCATAAGTTTTTTAATGAATCTGTGATTGCCTTTCTCTGTGGAAATATCTTCATTGGTATCAATTTTTAAGTAACTCTTAAAAGTGATATGATAGGATATGTGCCTTTTGCTTTCTCACTTACTACACGTGGCGTGATTACGTCTAGACTCATCTATGGTGCTTCAAATAGCATTGTTTCATTTTTTTCACTAGCGAATATTCCATCTGTACATGGAGGAGTTCTTCTTTGTCCATCCATCTGTTGCTGGACTTTTTGGTTACTTCCATATCTTGGCTATTGTAATGGTGTGCAATGCAGATTTGCCTGCCTGTGTCTTTCCAATTCTCTCTTCTTAGGTTATACGTCGAGGAGTGGGCCTGCTGGATCATATGGTAGCTCAATGTTTACCTTTTTAAGGCACCTCCATTCTGTTCTCATTCGTGGCCCTTTCCAAGTTACGTCCCCTTTGATGTTGAGGGTATGCATTTCTCCACAACACCTTCAGCATTTATTGTTTGTAGTTTTCTTGCTGATGGTTATTCTGACAAGTGTGAGCTGATACCTCTCTGTGGTTGAATTCGAATGTGCCACATAATCTGTTGAAATTGAGCTTTAAGGCATGTCCTTTTCTATTTTTCAAGCTGTGATTACCCCTTAGTTCTTCAAAGTGTTCTCTTTAAGTATGTGTCACAGTTTGAAATGTTTTGGCCTTTACCTCCCTCAAGCCATTTTGAGGGCCTGTTTCATTTACAGTTCTGCAGTACTTGTTCCTATGAAGTGACCATTAGCACAGGCTTTAAAGCTGCTTTTGCAGGTAACTGCCAGAGGGCGGCAGCCTTTCTATGTCCCCCACCCTGGTAACTAGGGAAAAGCCCTTGCGGCCTGTGGTGTTTCTCGGTTATAAATTAGAGTGGAGTGTGCCCGGACAAACCCACACAAGCTGATGTCTCCTTACTTTTGTTGGATTTTTACATTTAATTTTTATTTTTTATTGGAGTAATTTTCCACTGTGTACGTGGACCACTTCTACTTTGTGCATTCCTCGGTTGATGGACATGTTCAATGCTTCCAAGTGTTGGCTATGGTAAATATTGTTGGAGTGCAGGATTGCCAGGCTGTGACTTTTCGATTCTCATTTTCTCAGGTGATAGGCCCAGCAGTGGGTGTGATTGATTGACTGGTAGCACCGTGTTTCCCTTTGCAAAGCACCTTCTTTGTGTTTTCATTAGTGGCTCTTACCACGTCCCCCTTAGAATCGAGGGTACGCATTTCTCCACAATCGCTTCAGCATTTATTGTTTGCAGCATTTATGCTAATGGCCCTTCTGGCTGCTGTGAGCTGATAGGTTTTTGTAATTTGGGTTTGCATGTCTTTGAAAATTCGTAAAACTCATCATTTTTCTCCACCGTTTTCTTTTCTGTTAAAAAAAAGGAAACAATTGGGAGTACAATAGAACTCTTGAAATTGTGTTCTTGGAAGGTTGCCCTCTTTTGAAATTTTTGGTCGATTTTCCACCCCAGAATTTTTTTAGAAAGCAGGTGTCTTTTACCGAACTGCAAGTTTGGTGAATATTTAGTGACCTTTAGCAATGGGTTTAAAGCTGCTGTTGGAGGAAGTGGCCTCAAGCAGGAAGCTTATCTCCATTCCCATATCTGGGTACTAGGGCAGCAGAGCCTTTCTGGAAGTCGTGTTCCTAGTTTGTAAATTACATTGGAATGTGCATGGAGAAAGCCCCATAAGTTTATGTCTCATTATTTCTTCTTGGTTTTAAATTTTTTTTAAATTGGGGTAAAGCTTAGAATATTGTTTGTCCTAGGTGTACACCATCTGGTTCGTTTGTACATTATATATGTCTATTCAAGTACAGATCCTCTTCCCATGTAAAATGTTACTGAGGGTTCCGCAGACCTCCCTTGCTATATGGTTGGTCTTTTTGAGATATGTATATAATATGTGTTTGTATACGTATAGTAACACTAATCTTAATTTATCCATTCCCCCCACCTTTCCTTTTAGATGAGCATAGTTTGTTTTCTAAGTCTGTGAGTGTCTTTCTCTGTGGAAATATGTTCCTTTGTGTCAGTTATTAGATAACGCCTATAAGTGATATCATAGAATACAGGTCTTTTGCTTTCCGACGTACCTCATGTTTTGTGATTATCTCCAGACTCATTTGTGGTGCCTCAGAGAGCAGTGGTTCATTGTTTTCCATGGCTATTATTCCATTGTGTACATGGACCACTTCTTCTTTATCCATTTACCGGTTGTTGGACATTTTGATTGCTTCACTGTCTTGGCTATTGTGAATAAGGCTGCACTGCAACTTTTGCGGCCTGTGTCTTCTCGATTCTTGTCTTCTCAAGTGAGAGGTCCATTGGTGCGCCTGCTGGATTGAATGGTACCTCCATTTTTACTTTTAAACACAGCTCCTTTCTGTTCTCATTATTGGCTGTTACCCCTTTACGTCTCACCAGCAGGTAGAGGGTACACAGTTCCCTAAAACCCCTTCAGCATTTATTGTTTGTAGACTTTTTGCTCAAGGTCAGTCGACTGGTTGAAACTTTTTGTAGATTAGATTGCATGGGTCTAACACTCCCTGAGGTTGAGCTTTTATCCATTTTCCTTTTTTTTAAAAGAGCGTGAGTAAAACTTAACTCTTCCTACTCTCTTCTTGAAACATTTGCCTGTTTTGAATTGTTTTGTCCATTCCCTCCTTCAGCACAATTTTTTAGGGCAGGTGTCCTTTACAGCCCTGAGTCCTTGGGAATGTGAAGTGACCATTAGCTGTGAGTTTAAAGCTGTTCTTGCAGGAAACGGCCACAAGGTGGCAGCATTTCCCCTTTACCATATTTGGTTACTAGGGAAACAGAGCCTTAATGGAAGTGGTGTTCTAGGTTGTAAATTAGAATGGAATGTGCCAGGGAAAAGCCCTTTAAGTTTATGTCTCATTACTTCTTGTTCATATTTGTAGTTTACTTTTTATTTTTTTATCCCAGTAAATATGATTACAATGGTTTGTTTGTTCTAGGTGTGCAAGATGTGGTTCTTTCACACATATACATGTATCTATTCTTCCTCGCATCCTTTTCCCATGTAGGTTATGACACAATGTTGAGTAGTCTTCTCCTGGTCTTCCGTACGTCTTTGGTGGTTATATATTTCACATGGTTTGTATATCTCTGTTAACCCCAATGTGGCAATGTATCCAATCCTCATCCCTTTCTATTTGGTGAACCATAAGTTTTTTAATGAATCTGTGATTGCCTTTCTCTGTGGAAATATCTTCATTGGTATCAATTTTTAAGTAACTCTTAAAAGTGATATGATAGGATATGTGCCTTTTGCTTTCTCACTTACTACACGTGGCGTGATTACGTCTAGACTCATCTATGGTGCTTCAAATAGCATTGTTTCATTTTTTTCACTAGCGAATATTCCATCTGTACATGGAGGAGTTCTTCTTTGTCCATCCATCTGTTGCTGGACTTTTTGGTTACTTCCATATCTTGGCTATTGTAATGGTGTGCAATGCAGATTTGCCTGCCTGTGTCTTTCCAATTCTCTCTTCTTAGGTTATACGTCGAGGAGTGGGCCTGCTGGATCATATGGTAGCTCAATGTTTACCTTTTTAAGGCACCTCCATTCTGTTCTCATTCGTGGCCCTTTCCAAGTTACGTCCCCTTTGATGTTGAGGGTATGCATTTCTCCACAACACCTTCAGCATTTATTGTTTGTAGTTTTCTTGCTGATGGTTATTCTGACAAGTGTGAGCTGATACCTCTCTGTGGTTGAATTCGAATGTGCCACATAATCTGTTGAAATTGAGCTTTAAGGCATGTCCTTTTCTATTTTTCAAGCTGTGATTACCCCTTAGTTCTTCAAAGTGTTCTCTTTAAGTATGTGTCACAGTTTGAAATGTTTTGGCCTTTACCTCCCTCAAGCCATTTTGAGGGCCTGTTTCATTTACAGTTCTGCAGTACTTGTTCCTATGAAGTGACCATTAGCACAGGCTTTAAAGCTGCTTTTGCAGGTAACTGCCAGAGGGCGGCAGCCTTTCTATGTCCCCCACCCTGGTAACTAGGGAAAAGCCCTTGCGGCCTGTGGTGTTTCTCGGTTATAAATTAGAGTGGAGTGTGCCCGGACAAACCCACACAAGCTGATGTCTCCTTACTTTTGTTGGATTTTTACATTTAACTTTTATTTTTTATTGGAGTAATTTTCCACTGTGTACGTGGACCACTTCTACTTTGTGCATTCCTCGGTTGATGGACATGTTCAATGCTTCCAAGTGTTGGCTATGGTAAATATTGTTGGAGTGCAGGATTGCCAGGCTGTGACTTTTCGATTCTCATTTTCTCAGGTGATAGGCCCAGCAGTGGGTGTGATTGATTGACTGGTAGCACCGTGTTTCCCTTTGCAAAGCACCTTCTTTGTGTTTTCATTAGTGGCTCTTACCACGTCCCCCTTAGAATCGAGGGTACGCATTTCTCCACAATCGCTTCAGCATTTATTGTTTGCAGCATTTATGCTAATGGCCCTTCTGGCTGCTGTGAGCTGATAGGTTTTTGTAATTTGGGTTTGCATGTCTTTGAAAATTCGTAAAACTCATCATTTTTCTCCACCGTTTTCTTTTCTGTTAAAAAAAAGGAAACAATTGGGAGTACAATAGAACTCTTGAAATTGTGTTCTTGGAAGGTTGCCCTCTTTTGAAATTTTTGGTCGATTTTCCACCCCAGAATTTTTTTAGAAAGCAGGTGTCTTTTACCGAACTGCAAGTTTGGTGAATATTTAGTGACCTTTAGCAATGGGTTTAAAGCTGCTGTTGGAGGAAGTGGCCTCAAGCAGGAAGCTTATCTCCATTCCCATATCTGGGTACTAGGGCAGCAGAGCCTTTCTGGAAGTCGTGTTCCTAGTTTGTAAATTACATTGGAATGTGCATGGAGAAAGCCCCATAAGTTTATGTCTCATTATTTCTTCTTGGTTTTAAATTTTTTTTTAATTGGGGTAAAGCTTAGAATATTGTTTGTCCTAGGTGTACACCATCTGGTTCGTTTGTACATTATATATGTCTATTCAAGTACAGATCCTCTTCCCATGTAAAATGTTACTGAGGGTTCCGCAGACCTCCCTTGCTATATGGTTGGTCTTTTTGAGATATGTATATAATATGTGTTTGTATACGTATAGTAACACTAATCTTAATTTATACATTCCCCCCACCTTTCCTTTTAGATGAGCATAGTTTGTTTTCTAAGTCTGTGAGTGTCTTTCTCTGTGGAAATATGTTCCTTTGTGTCAGTTATTAGATAACGCCTATAAGTGATATCATAGAATACAGGTCTTTTGCTTTCCGACGTACCTCATGTTTTGTGATTATCTCCAGACTCATTTGTGGTGCCTCAGAGAGCAGTGGTTCATTGTTTTCCATGGCTATTATTCCATTGTGTACATGGACCACTTCTTCTTTATCCATTTACCGGTTGTTGGACATTTTGATTGCTTCACTGTCTTGGCTATTGTGAATAAGGCTGCACTGCAACTTTTGCGGCCTGTGTCTTCTCGATTCTTGTCTTCTCAAGTGAGAGGTCCATTGGTGCGCCTGCTGGATTGAATGGTACCTCCATTTTTACTTTTAAACACAGCTCCTTTCTGTTCTCATTATTGGCTGTTACCCCTTTACGTCTCACCAGCAGGTAGAGGGTACACAGTTCCCTAAAACCCCTTCAGCATTTATTGTTTGTAGACTTTTTGCTCAAGGTCAGTCGACTGGTTGAAACTTTTTGTAGATTAGATTGCATGGGTCTAACACTCCCTGAGGTTGAGCTTTTATCCATTTTCCTTTTTTTTAAAAGAGCGTGAGTAAAACTTAACTCTTCCTACTCTCTTCTTGAAACATTTGCCTGTTTTGAATTGTTTTGTCCATTCCCTCCTTCAGCACAATTTTTTAGGGCAGGTGTCCTTTACAGCCCTGAGTCCTTGGGAATGTGAAGTGACCATTAGCTGTGAGTTTAAAGCTGTTCTTGCAGGAAACGGCCACAAGGTGGCAGCATTTCCCCTTTACCATATTTGGTTACTAGGGAAACAGAGCCTTAATGGAAGTGGTGTTCTAGGTTGTAAATTAGAATGGAATGTGCCAGGGAAAAGCCCTTTAAGTTTATGTCTCATTACTTCTTGTTCATATTTGTAGTTTACTTTTTATTTTTTTATCCCAGTAAATATGATTACAATGGTTTGTTTGTTCTAGGTGTGCAAGATGTGGTTCTTTCACACATATACATGTATCTATTCTTCCTCGCATCCTTTTCCCATGTAGGTTATGACACAATGTTGAGTAGTCTTCTCCTGGTCTTCCGTACGTCTTTGGTGGTTATATATTTCACATGGTTTGTATATCTCTGTTAACCCCAATGTGGCAATGTATCCAATCCTCATCCCTTTCTATTTGGTGAACCATAAGTTTTTTAATGAATCTGTGATTGCCTTTCTCTGTGGAAATATCTTCATTGGTATCAATTTTTAAGTAACTCTTAAAAGTGATATGATAGGATATGTGCCTTTTGCTTTCTCACTTACTACACGTGGCGTGATTACGTCTAGACTCATCTATGGTGCTTCAAATAGCATTGTTTCATTTTTTTCACTAGCGAATATTCCATCTGTACATGGAGGAGTTCTTCTTTGTCCATCCATCTGTTGCTGGACTTTTTGGTTACTTCCATATCTTGGCTATTGTAATGGTGTGCAATGCAGATTTGCCTGCCTGTGTCTTTCCAATTCTCTCTTCTTAGGTTATACGTCGAGGAGTGGGCCTGCTGGATCATATGGTAGCTCAATGTTTACCTTTTTAAGGCACCTCCATTCTGTTCTCATTCGTGGCCCTTTCCAAGTTACGTCCCCTTTGATGTTGAGGGTATGCATTTCTCCACAACACCTTCAGCATTTATTGTTTGTAGTTTTCTTGCTGATGGTTATTCTGACAAGTGTGAGCTGATACCTCTCTGTGGTTGAATTCGAATGTGCCACATAATCTGTTGAAATTGAGCTTTAAGGCATGTCCTTTTCTATTTTTCAAGCTGTGATTACCCCTTAGTTCTTCAAAGTGTTCTCTTTAAGTATGTGTCACAGTTTGAAATGTTTTGGCCTTTACCTCCCTCAAGCCATTTTGAGGGCCTGTTTCATTTACAGTTCTGCAGTACTTGTTCCTATGAAGTGACCATTAGCACAGGCTTTAAAGCTGCTTTTGCAGGTAACTGCCAGAGGGCGGCAGCCTTTCTATGTCCCCCACCCTGGTAACTAGGGAAAAGCCCTTGCGGCCTGTGGTGTTTCTCGGTTATAAATTAGAGTGGAGTGTGCCCGGACAAACCCACACAAGCTGATGTCTCCTTACTTTTGTTGGATTTTTACATTTAATTTTTATTTTTTATTGGAGTAATTTTCCACTGTGTACGTGGACCACTTCTACTTTGTGCATTCCTCGGTTGATGGACATGTTCAATGCTTCCAAGTGTTGGCTATGGTAAATATTGTTGGAGTGCAGGATTGCCAGGCTGTGACTTTTCGATTCTCATTTTCTCAGGTGATAGGCCCAGCAGTGGGTGTGATTGATTGACTGGTAGCACCGTGTTTCCCTTTGCAAAGCACCTTCTTTGTGTTTTCATTAGTGGCTCTTACCACGTCCCCCTTAGAATCGAGGGTACGCATTTCTCCACAATCGCTTCAGCATTTATTGTTTGCAGCATTTATGCTAATGGCCCTTCTGGCTGCTGTGAGCTGATAGGTTTTTGTAATTTGGGTTTGCATGTCTTTGAAAATTCGTAAAACTCATCATTTTTCTCCACCGTTTTCTTTTCTGTTAAAAAAAAGGAAACAATTGGGAGTACAATAGAACTCTTGAAATTGTGTTCTTGGAAGGTTGCCCTCTTTTGAAATTTTTGGTCGATTTTCCACCCCAGAATTTTTTTAGAAAGCAGGTGTCTTTTACCGAACTGCAAGTTTGGTGAATATTTAGTGACCTTTAGCAATGGGTTTAAAGCTGCTGTTGGAGGAAGTGGCCTCAAGCAGGAAGCTTATCTCCATTCCCATATCTGGGTACTAGGGCAGCAGAGCCTTTCTGGAAGTCGTGTTCCTAGTTTGTAAATTACATTGGAATGTGCATGGAGAAAGCCCCATAAGTTTATGTCTCATTATTTCTTCTTGGTTTTAAATTTTTTTTAAATTGGGGTAAAGCTTAGAATATTGTTTGTCCTAGGTGTACACCATCTGGTTCGTTTGTACATTATATATGTCTATTCAAGTACAGATCCTCTTCCCATGTAAAATGTTACTGAGGGTTCCGCAGACCTCCCTTGCTATATGGTTGGTCTTTTTGAGATATGTATATAATATGTGTTTGTATACGTATAGTAACACTAATCTTAATTTATCCATTCCCCCCACCTTTCCTTTTAGATGAGCATAGTTTGTTTTCTAAGTCTGTGAGTGTCTTTCTCTGTGGAAATATGTTCCTTTGTGTCAGTTATTAGATAACGCCTATAAGTGATATCATAGAATACAGGTCTTTTGCTTTCCGACGTACCTCATGTTTTGTGATTATCTCCAGACTCATTTGTGGTGCCTCAGAGAGCAGTGGTTCATTGTTTTCCATGGCTATTATTCCATTGTGTACATGGACCACTTCTTCTTTATCCATTTACCGGTTGTTGGACATTTTGATTGCTTCACTGTCTTGGCTATTGTGAATAAGGCTGCACTGCAACTTTTGCGGCCTGTGTCTTCTCGATTCTTGTCTTCTCAAGTGAGAGGTCCATTGGTGCGCCTGCTGGATTGAATGGTACCTCCATTTTTACTTTTAAACACAGCTCCTTTCTGTTCTCATTATTGGCTGTTACCCCTTTACGTCTCACCAGCAGGTAGAGGGTACACAGTTCCCTAAAACCCCTTCAGCATTTATTGTTTGTAGACTTTTTGCTCAAGGTCAGTCGACTGGTTGAAACTTTTTGTAGATTAGATTGCATGGGTCTAACACTCCCTGAGGTTGAGCTTTTATCCATTTTCCTTTTTTTTAAAAGAGCGTGAGTAAAACTTAACTCTTCCTACTCTCTTCTTGAAACATTTGCCTGTTTTGAATTGTTTTGTCCATTCCCTCCTTCAGCACAATTTTTTAGGGCAGGTGTCCTTTACAGCCCTGAGTCCTTGGGAATGTGAAGTGACCATTAGCTGTGAGTTTAAAGCTGTTCTTGCAGGAAACGGCCACAAGGTGGCAGCATTTCCCCTTTACCATATTTGGTTACTAGGGAAACAGAGCCTTAATGGAAGTGGTGTTCTAGGTTGTAAATTAGAATGGAATGTGCCAGGGAAAAGCCCTTTAAGTTTAT
This sequence comes from Balaenoptera borealis, assembly GCF_965194805.1. Lineage (NCBI taxonomy): Eukaryota > Metazoa > Chordata > Mammalia > Artiodactyla > Balaenopteridae > Balaenoptera > Balaenoptera borealis. Next base: position 204,743 of record NW_028123395.1, on the reverse strand, counting down.
GTCTCATTACTTCTTGTTCATATTTGTAGTTTACTTTTTATTTTTTTATCCCAGTAAATATGATTACAATGGTTTGTTTGTTCTAGGTGTGCAAGATGTGGTTCTTTCACACATATACATGTATCTATTCTTCCTCGCATCCTTTTCCCATGTAGGTTATGACACAATGTTGAGTAGTCTTCTCCTGGTCTTCCGTACGTCTTTGGTGGTTATATATTTCACATGGTTTGTATATCTCTGTTAACCCCAATGTGGCAATGTATCCAATCCTCATCCCTTTCTATTTGGTGAACCATAAGTTTTTTAATGAATCTGTGATTGCCTTTCTCTGTGGAAATATCTTCATTGGTATCAATTTTTAAGTAACTCTTAAAAGTGATATGATAGGATATGTGCCTTTTGCTTTCTCACTTACTACACGTGGCGTGATTACGTCTAGACTCATCTATGGTGCTTCAAATAGCATTGTTTCATTTTTTTCACTAGCGAATATTCCATCTGTACATGGAGGAGTTCTTCTTTGTCCATCCATCTGTTGCTGGACTTTTTGGTTACTTCCATATCTTGGCTATTGTAATGGTGTGCAATGCAGATTTGCCTGCCTGTGTCTTTCCAATTCTCTCTTCTTAGGTTATACGTCGAGGAGTGGGCCTGCTGGATCATATGGTAGCTCAATGTTTACCTTTTTAAGGCACCTCCATTCTGTTCTCATTCGTGGCCCTTTCCAAGTTACGTCCCCTTTGATGTTGAGGGTATGCATTTCTCCACAACACCTTCAGCATTTATTGTTTGTAGTTTTCTTGCTGATGGTTATTCTGACAAGTGTGAGCTGATACCTCTCTGTGGTTGAATTCGAATGTGCCACATAATCTGTTGAAATTGAGCTTTAAGGCATGTCCTTTTCTATTTTTCAAGCTGTGATTACCCCTTAGTTCTTCAAAGTGTTCTCTTTAAGTATGTGTCACAGTTTGAAATGTTTTGGCCTTTACCTCCCTCAAGCCATTTTGAGGGCCTGTTTCATTTACAGTTCTGCAGTACTTGTTCCTATGAAGTGACCATTAGCACAGGCTTTAAAGCTGCTTTTGCAGGTAACTGCCAGAGGGCGGCAGCCTTTCTATGTCCCCCACCCTGGTAACTAGGGAAAAGCCCTTGCGGCCTGTGGTGTTTCTCGGTTATAAATTAGAGTGGAGTGTGCCCGGACAAACCCACACAAGCTGATGTCTCCTTACTTTTGTTGGATTTTTACATTTAATTTTTATTTTTTATTGGAGTAATTTTCCACTGTGTACGTGGACCACTTCTACTTTGTGCATTCCTCGGTTGATGGACATGTTCAATGCTTCCAAGTGTTGGCTATGGTAAATATTGTTGGAGTGCAGGATTGCCAGGCTGTGACTTTTCGATTCTCATTTTCTCAGGTGATAGGCCCAGCAGTGGGTGTGATTGATTGACTGGTAGCACCGTGTTTCCCTTTGCAAAGCACCTTCTTTGTGTTTTCATTAGTGGCTCTTACCACGTCCCCCTTAGAATCGAGGGTACGCATTTCTCCACAATCGCTTCAGCATTTATTGTTTGCAGCATTTATGCTAATGGCCCTTCTGGCTGCTGTGAGCTGATAGGTTTTTGTAATTTGGGTTTGCATGTCTTTGAAAATTCGTAAAACTCATCATTTTTCTCCACCGTTTTCTTTTCTGTTAAAAAAAAGGAAACAATTGGGAGTACAATAGAACTCTTGAAATTGTGTTCTTGGAAGGTTGCCCTCTTTTGAAATTTTTGGTCGATTTTCCACCCCAGAATTTTTTTAGAAAGCAGGTGTCTTTTACCGAACTGCAAGTTTGGTGAATATTTAGTGACCTTTAGCAATGGGTTTAAAGCTGCTGTTGGAGGAAGTGGCCTCAAGCAGGAAGCTTATCTCCATTCCCATATCTGGGTACTAGGGCAGCAGAGCCTTTCTGGAAGTCGTGTTCCTAGTTTGTAAATTACATTGGAATGTGCATGGAGAAAGCCCCATAAGTTTATGTCTCATTATTTCTTCTTGGTTTTAAATTTTTTTTAAATTGGGGTAAAGCTTAGAATATTGTTTGTCCTAGGTGTACACCATCTGGTTCGTTTGTACATTATATATGTCTATTCAAGTACAGATCCTCTTCCCATGTAAAATGTTACTGAGGGTTCCGCAGACCTCCCTTGCTATATGGTTGGTCTTTTTGAGATATGTATATAATATGTGTTTGTATACGTATAGTAACACTAATCTTAATTTATCCATTCCCCCCACCTTTCCTTTTAGATGAGCATAGTTTGTTTTCTAAGTCTGTGAGTGTCTTTCTCTGTGGAAATATGTTCCTTTGTGTCAGTTATTAGATAACGCCTATAAGTGATATCATAGAATACAGGTCTTTTGCTTTCCGACGTACCTCATGTTTTGTGATTATCTCCAGACTCATTTGTGGTGCCTCAGAGAGCAGTGGTTCATTGTTTTCCATGGCTATTATTCCATTGTGTACATGGACCACTTCTTCTTTATCCATTTACCGGTTGTTGGACATTTTGATTGCTTCACTGTCTTGGCTATTGTGAATAAGGCTGCACTGCAACTTTTGCGGCCTGTGTCTTCTCGATTCTTGTCTTCTCAAGTGAGAGGTCCATTGGTGCGCCTGCTGGATTGAATGGTACCTCCATTTTTACTTTTAAACACAGCTCCTTTCTGTTCTCATTATTGGCTGTTACCCCTTTACGTCTCACCAGCAGGTAGAGGGTACACAGTTCCCTAAAACCCCTTCAGCATTTATTGTTTGTAGACTTTTTGCTCAAGGTCAGTCGACTGGTTGAAACTTTTTGTAGATTAGATTGCATGGGTCTAACACTCCCTGAGGTTGAGCTTTTATCCATTTTCCTTTTTTTTAAAAGAGCGTGAGTAAAACTTAACTCTTCCTACTCTCTTCTTGAAACATTTGCCTGTTTTGAATTGTTTTGTCCATTCCCTCCTTCAGCACAATTTTTTAGGGCAGGTGTCCTTTACAGCCCTGAGTCCTTGGGAATGTGAAGTGACCATTAGCTGTGAGTTTAAAGCTGTTCTTGCAGGAAACGGCCACAAGGTGGCAGCATTTCCCCTTTACCATATTTGGTTACTAGGGAAACAGAGCCTTAATGGAAGTGGTGTTCTAGGTTGTAAATTAGAATGGAATGTGCCAGGGAAAAGCCCTTTAAGTTTATGTCTCATTACTTCTTGTTCATATTTGTAGTTTACTTTTTATTTTTTTATCCCAGTAAATATGATTACAATGGTTTGTTTGTTCTAGGTGTGCAAGATGTGGTTCTTTCACACATATACATGTATCTATTCTTCCTCGCATCCTTTTCCCATGTAGGTTATGACACAATGTTGAGTAGTCTTCTCCTGGTCTTCCGTACGTCTTTGGTGGTTATATATTTCACATGGTTTGTATATCTCTGTTAACCCCAATGTGGCAATGTATCCAATCCTCATCCCTTTCTATTTGGTGAACCATAAGTTTTTTAATGAATCTGTGATTGCCTTTCTCTGTGGAAATATCTTCATTGGTATCAATTTTTAAGTAACTCTTAAAAGTGATATGATAGGATATGTGCCTTTTGCTTTCTCACTTACTACACGTGGCGTGATTACGTCTAGACTCATCTATGGTGCTTCAAATAGCATTGTTTCATTTTTTTCACTAGCGAATATTCCATCTGTACATGGAGGAGTTCTTCTTTGTCCATCCATCTGTTGCTGGACTTTTTGGTTACTTCCATATCTTGGCTATTGTAATGGTGTGCAATGCAGATTTGCCTGCCTGTGTCTTTCCAATTCTCTCTTCTTAGGTTATACGTCGAGGAGTGGGCCTGCTGGATCATATGGTAGCTCAATGTTTACCTTTTTAAGGCACCTCCATTCTGTTCTCATTCGTGGCCCTTTCCAAGTTACGTCCCCTTTGATGTTGAGGGTATGCATTTCTCCACAACACCTTCAGCATTTATTGTTTGTAGTTTTCTTGCTGATGGTTATTCTGACAAGTGTGAGCTGATACCTCTCTGTGGTTGAATTCGAATGTGCCACATAATCTGTTGAAATTGAGCTTTAAGGCATGTCCTTTTCTATTTTTCAAGCTGTGATTACCCCTTAGTTCTTCAAAGTGTTCTCTTTAAGTATGTGTCACAGTTTGAAATGTTTTGGCCTTTACCTCCCTCAAGCCATTTTGAGGGCCTGTTTCATTTACAGTTCTGCAGTACTTGTTCCTATGAAGTGACCATTAGCACAGGCTTTAAAGCTGCTTTTGCAGGTAACTGCCAGAGGGCGGCAGCCTTTCTATGTCCCCCACCCTGGTAACTAGGGAAAAGCCCTTGCGGCCTGTGGTGTTTCTCGGTTATAAATTAGAGTGGAGTGTGCCCGGACAAACCCACACAAGCTGATGTCTCCTTACTTTTGTTGGATTTTTACATTTAATTTTTATTTTTTATTGGAGTAATTTTCCACTGTGTACGTGGACCACTTCTACTTTGTGCATTCCTCGGTTGATGGACATGTTCAATGCTTCCAAGTGTTGGCTATGGTAAATATTGTTGGAGTGCAGGATTGCCAGGCTGTGACTTTTCGATTCTCATTTTCTCAGGTGATAGGCCCAGCAGTGGGTGTGATTGATTGACTGGTAGCACCGTGTTTCCCTTTGCAAAGCACCTTCTTTGTGTTTTCATTAGTGGCTCTTACCACGTCCCCCTTAGAATCGAGGGTACGCATTTCTCCACAATCGCTTCAGCATTTATTGTTTGCAGCATTTATGCTAATGGCCCTTCTGGCTGCTGTGAGCTGATAGGTTTTTGTAATTTGGGTTTGCATGTCTTTGAAAATTCGTAAAACTCATCATTTTTCTCCACCGTTTTCTTTTCTGTTAAAAAAAAGGAAACAATTGGGAGTACAATAGAACTCTTGAAATTGTGTTCTTGGAAGGTTGCCCTCTTTTGAAATTTTTGGTCGATTTTCCACCCCAGAATTTTTTTAGAAAGCAGGTGTCTTTTACCGAACTGCAAGTTTGGTGAATATTTAGTGACCTTTAGCAATGGGTTTAAAGCTGCTGTTGGAGGAAGTGGCCTCAAGCAGGAAGCTTATCTCCATTCCCATATCTGGGTACTAGGGCAGCAGAGCCTTTCTGGAAGTCGTGTTCCTAGTTTGTAAATTACATTGGAATGTGCATGGAGAAAGCCCCATAAGTTTATGTCTCATTATTTCTTCTTGGTTTTAAATTTTTTTTAAATTGGGGTAAAGCTTAGAATATTGTTTGTCCTAGGTGTACACCATCTGGTTCGTTTGTACATTATATATGTCTATTCAAGTACAGATCCTCTTCCCATGTAAAATGTTACTGAGGGTTCCGCAGACCTCCCTTGCTATATGGTTGGTCTTTTTGAGATATGTATATAATATGTGTTTGTATACGTATAGTAACACTAATCTTAATTTATACATTCCCCCCACCTTTCCTTTTAGATGAGCATAGTTTGTTTTCTAAGTCTGTGAGTGTCTTTCTCTGTGGAAATATGTTCCTTTGTGTCAGTTATTAGATAACGCCTATAAGTGATATCATAGAATACAGGTCTTTTGCTTTCCGACGTACCTCATGTTTTGTGATTATCTCCAGACTCATTTGTGGTGCCTCAGAGAGCAGTGGTTCATTGTTTTCCATGGCTATTATTCCATTGTGTACATGGACCACTTCTTCTTTATCCATTTACCGGTTGTTGGACATTTTGATTGCTTCACTGTCTTGGCTATTGTGAATAAGGCTGCACTGCAACTTTTGCGGCCTGTGTCTTCTCGATTCTTGTCTTCTCAAGTGAGAGGTCCATTGGTGCGCCTGCTGGATTGAATGGTACCTCCATTTTTACTTTTAAACACAGCTCCTTTCTGTTCTCATTATTGGCTGTTACCCCTTTACGTCTCACCAGCAGGTAGAGGGTACACAGTTCCCTAAAACCCCTTCAGCATTTATTGTTTGTAGACTTTTTGCTCAAGTTCAGTCGACTGGTTGAAACTTTTTGTAGATTAGATTGCATGGGTCTAACACTCCCTGAGGTTGAGCTTTTATCCATTTTCCTTTTTTTTAAAAGAGCGTGAGTAAAACTTAACTCTTCCTACTCTCTTCTTGAAACATTTGCCTGTTTTGAATTGTTTTGTCCATTCCCTCCTTCAGCACAATTTTTTAGGGCAGGTGTCCTTTACAGCCCTGAGTCCTTGGGAATGTGAAGTGACCATTAGCTGTGAGTTTAAAGCTGTTCTTGCAGGAAACGGCCACAAGGTGGCAGCATTTCCCCTTTACCATATTTGGTTACTAGGGAAACAGAGCCTTAATGGAAGTGGTGTTCTAGGTTGTAAATTAGAATGGAATGTGCCAGGGAAAAGCCCTTTAAGTTTATGTCTCATTACTTCTTGTTCATATTTGTAGTTTACTTTTTATTTTTTTATCCCAGTAAATATGATTACAATGGTTTGTTTGTTCTAGGTGTGCAAGATGTGGTTCTTTCACACATATACATGTATCTATTCTTCCTCGCATCCTTTTCCCATGTAGGTTATGACACAATGTTGAGTAGTCTTCTCCTGGTCTTCCGTACGTCTTTGGTGGTTATATATTTCACATGGTTTGTATATCTCTGTTAACCCCAATGTGGCAATGTATCCAATCCTCATCCCTTTCTATTTGGTGAACCATAAGTTTTTTAATGAATCTGTGATTGCCTTTCTCTGTGGAAATATCTTCATTGGTATCAATTTTTAAGTAACTCTTAAAAGTGATATGATAGGATATGTGCCTTTTGCTTTCTCACTTACTACACGTGGCGTGATTACGTCTAGACTCATCTATGGTGCTTCAAATAGCATTGTTTCATTTTTTTCACTAGCGAATATTCCATCTGTACATGGAGGAGTTCTTCTTTGTCCATCCATCTGTTGCTGGACTTTTTGGTTACTTCCATATCTTGGCTATTGTAATGGTGTGCAATGCAGATTTGCCTGCCTGTGTCTTTCCAATTCTCTCTTCTTAGGTTATACGTCGAGGAGTGGGCCTGCTGGATCATATGGTAGCTCAATGTTTACCTTTTTAAGGCACCTCCATTCTGTTCTCATTCGTGGCCCTTTCCAAGTTACGTCCCCTTTGATGTTGAGGGTATGCATTTCTCCACAACACCTTCAGCATTTATTGTTTGTAGTTTTCTTGCTGATGGTTATTCTGACAAGTGTGAGCTGATACCTCTCTGTGGTTGAATTCGAATGTGCCACATAATCTGTTGAAATTGAGCTTTAAGGCATGTCCTTTTCTATTTTTCAAGCTGTGATTACCCCTTAGTTCTTCAAAGTGTTCTCTTTAAGTATGTGTCACAGTTTGAAATGTTTTGGCCTTTACCTCCCTCAAGCCATTTTGAGGGCCTGTTTCATTTACAGTTCTGCAGTACTTGTTCCTATGAAGTGACCATTAGCACAGGCTTTAAAGCTGCTTTTGCAGGTAACTGCCAGAGGGCGGCAGCCTTTCTATGTCCCCCACCCTGGTAACTAGGGAAAAGCCCTTGCGGCCTGTGGTGTTTCTCGGTTATAAATTAGAGTGGAGTGTGCCCGGACAAACCCACACAAGCTGATGTCTCCTTACTTTTGTTGGATTTTTACATTTAATTTTTATTTTTTATTGGAGTAATTTTCCACTGTGTACGTGGACCACTTCTACTTTGTGCATTCCTCGGTTGATGGACATGTTCAATGCTTCCAAGTGTTGGCTATGGTAAATATTGTTGGAGTGCAGGATTGCCAGGCTGTGACTTTTCGATTCTCATTTTCTCAGGTGATAGGCCCAGCAGTGGGTGTGATTGATTGACTGGTAGCACCGTGTTTCCCTTTGCAAAGCACCTTCTTTGTGTTTTCATTAGTGGCTCTTACCACGTCCCCCTTAGAATCGAGGGTACGCATTTCTCCACAATCGCTTCAGCATTTATTGTTTGCAGCATTTATGCTAATGGCCCTTCTGGCTGCTGTGAGCTGATAGGTTTTTGTAATTTGGGTTTGCATGTCTTTGAAAATTCGTAAAACTCATCATTTTTCTCCACCGTTTTCTTTTCTGTTAAAAAAAAGGAAACAATTGGGAGTACAATAGAACTCTTGAAATTGTGTTCTTGGAAGGTTGCCCTCTTTTGAAATTTTTGGTCGATTTTCCACCCCAGAATTTTTTTAGAAAGCAGGTGTCTTTTACCGAACTGCAAGTTTGGTGAATATTTAGTGACCTTTAGCAATGGGTTTAAAGCTGCTGTTGGAGGAAGTGGCCTCAAGCAGGAAGCTTATCTCCATTCCCATATCTGGGTACTAGGGCAGCAGAGCCTTTCTGGAAGTCGTGTTCCTAGTTTGTAAATTACATTGGAATGTGCATGGAGAAAGCCCCATAAGTTTATGTCTCATTATTTCTTCTTGGTTTTAAATTTTTTTTAAATTGGGGTAAAGCTTAGAATATTGTTTGTCCTAGGTGTACACCATCTGGTTCGTTTGTACATTATATATGTCTATTCAAGTACAGATCCTCTTCCCATGTAAAATGTTACTGAGGGTTCCGCAGACCTCCCTTGCTATATGGTTGGTCTTTTTGAGATATGTATATAATATGTGTTTGTATACGTATAGTAACACTAATCTTAATTTATCCATTCCCCCCACCTTTCCTTTTAGATGAGCATAGTTTGTTTTCTAAGTCTGTGAGTGTCTTTCTCTGTGGAAATATGTTCCTTTGTGTCAGTTATTAGATAACGCCTATAAGTGATATCATAGAATACAGGTCTTTTGCTTTCCGACGTACCTCATGTTTTGTGATTATCTCCAGACTCATTTGTGGTGCCTCAGAGAGCAGTGGTTCATTGTTTTCCATGGCTATTATTCCATTGTGTACATGGACCACTTCTTCTTTATCCATTTACCGGTTGTTGGACATTTTGATTGCTTCACTGTCTTGGCTATTGTGAATAAGGCTGCACTGCAACTTTTGCGGCCTGTGTCTTCTCGATTCTTGTCTTCTCAAGTGAGAGGTCCATTGGTGCGCCTGCTGGATTGAATGGTACCTCCATTTTTACTTTTAAACACAGCTCCTTTCTGTTCTCATTATTGGCTGTTACCCCTTTACGTCTCACCAGCAGGTAGAGGGTACACAGTTCCCTAAAACCCCTTCAGCATTTATTGTTTGTAGACTTTTTGCTCAAGGTCAGTCGACTGGTTGAAACTTTTTGTAGATTAGATTGCATGGGTCTAACACTCCCTGAGGTTGAGCTTTTATCCATTTTCCTTTTTTTTAAAAGAGCGTGAGTAAAACTTAACTCTTCCTACTCTCTTCTTGAAACATTTGCCTGTTTTGAATTGTTTTGTCCATTCCCTCCTTCAGCACAATTTTTTAGGGCAGGTGTCCTTTACAGCCCTGAGTCCTTGGGAATGTGAAGTGACCATTAGCTGTGAGTTTAAAGCTGTTCTTGCAGGAAACGGCCACAAGGTGGCAGCATTTCCCCTTTACCATATTTGGTTACTAGGGAAACAGAGCCTTAATGGAAGTGGTGTTCTAGGTTGTAAATTAGAATGGAATGTGCCAGGGAAAAGCCCTTTAAGTTTATGTCTCATTACTTCTTGTTCATATTTGTAGTTTACTTTTTATTTTTTTATCCCAGTAAATATGATTACAATGGTTTGTTTGTTCTAGGTGTGCAAGATGTGGTTCTTTCACACATATACATGTATCTATTCTTCCTCGCATCCTTTTCCCATGTAGGTTATGACACAATGTTGAGTAGTCTTCTCCTGGTCTTCCGTACGTCTTTGGTGGTTATATATTTCACATGGTTTGTATATCTCTGTTAACCCCAATGTGGCAATGTATCCAATCCTCATCCCTTTCTATTTGGTGAACCATAAGTTTTTTAATGAATCTGTGATTGCCTTTCTCTGTGGAAATATCTTCATTGGTATCAATTTTTAAGTAACTCTTAAAAGTGATATGATAGGATATGTGCCTTTTGCTTTCTCACTTACTACACGTGGCGTGATTACGTCTAGACTCATCTATGGTGCTTCAAATAGCATTGTTTCATTTTTTTCACTAGCGAATATTCCATCTGTACATGGAGGAGTTCTTCTTTGTCCATCCATCTGTTGCTGGACTTTTTGGTTACTTCCATATCTTGGCTATTGTAATGGTGTGCAATGCAGATTTGCCTGCCTGTGTCTTTCCAATTCTCTCTTCTTAGGTTATACGTCGAGGAGTGGGCCTGCTGGATCATATGGTAGCTCAATGTTTACCTTTTTAAGGCACCTCCATTCTGTTCTCATTCGTGGCCCTTTCCAAGTTACGTCCCCTTTGATGTTGAGGGTATGCATTTCTCCACAACACCTTCAGCATTTATTGTTTGTAGTTTTCTTGCTGATGGTTATTCTGACAAGTGTGAGCTGATACCTCTCTGTGGTTGAATTCGAATGTGCCACATAATCTGTTGAAATTGAGCTTTAAGGCATGTCCTTTTCTATTTTTCAAGCTGTGATTACCCCTTAGTTCTTCAAAGTGTTCTCTTTAAGTATGTGTCACAGTTTGAAATGTTTTGGCCTTTACCTCCCTCAAGCCATTTTGAGGGCCTGTTTCATTTACAGTTCTGCAGTACTTGTTCCTATGAAGTGACCATTAGCACAGGCTTTAAAGCTGCTTTTGCAGGTAACTGCCAGAGGGCGGCAGCCTTTCTATGTCCCCCACCCTGGTAACTAGGGAAAAGCCCTTGCGGCCTGTGGTGTTTCTCGGTTATAAATTAGAGTGGAGTGTGCCCGGACAAACCCACACAAGCTGATGTCTCCTTACTTTTGTTGGATTTTTACATTTAATTTTTATTTTTTATTGGAGTAATTTTCCACTGTGTACGTGGACCACTTCTACTTTGTGCATTCCTCGGTTGATGGACATGTTCAATGCTTCCAAGTGTTGGCTATGGTAAATATTGTTGGAGTGCAGGATTGCCAGGCTGTGACTTTTCGATTCTCATTTTCTCAGGTGATAGGCCCAGCAGTGGGTGTGATTGATTGACTGGTAGCACCGTGTTTCCCTTTGCAAAGCACCTTCTTTGTGTTTTCATTAGTGGCTCTTACCACGTCCCCCTTAGAATCGAGGGTACGCATTTCTCCACAATCGCTTCAGCATTTATTGTTTGCAGCATTTATGCTAATGGCCCTTCTGGCTGCTGTGAGCTGATAGGTTTTTGTAATTTGGGTTTGCATGTCTTCGAAAATTCGTAAAACTCATCATTTTTCTCCACCGTTTTCTTTTCTGTTAAAAAAAAGGAAACAATTGGGAGTACAATAGAACTCTTGAAATTGTGTTCTTGGAAGGTTGCCCTCTTTTGAAATTTTTGGTCGATTTTCCACCCCAGAATTTTTTTAGAAAGCAGGTGTCTTTTACCGAACTGCAAGTTTGGTGAATATTTAGTGACCTTTAGCAATGGGTTTAAAGCTGCTGTTGGAGGAAGTGGCCTCAAGCAGGAAGCTTATCTCCATTCCCATATCTGGGTACTAGGGCAGCAGAGCCTTTCTGGAAGTCGTGTTCCTAGTTTGTAAATTACATTGGAATGTGCATGGAGAAAGCCCCATAAGTTTATGTCTCATTATTTCTTCTTGGTTTTAAATTTTTTTTAAATTGGGGTAAAGCTTAGAATATTGTTTGTCCTAGGTGTACACCATCTGGTTCGTTTGTACATTATATATGTCTATTCAAGTACAGATCCTCTTCCCATGTAAAATGTTACTGAGGGTTCCGCAGACCTCCCTTGCTATATGGTTGGTCTTTTTGAGATATGTATATAATATGTGTTTGTATACGTATAGTAACACTAATCTTAATTTATCCCTTCCCCCCACCTTTCCTTTTAGATGAGCATAGTTTGTTTTCTAAGTCTGTGAGTGTCTTTCTCTGTGGAAATATGTTCCTTTGTGTCAGTTATTAGATAACGCCTATAAGTGATATCATAGAATACAGGTCTTTTGCTTTCCGACGTACCTCATGTTTTGTGATTATCTCCAGACTCATTTGTGGTGCCTCAGAGAGCAGTGGTTCATTGTTTTCCATGGCTATTATTCCATTGTGTACATGGACCACTTCTTCTTTATCCATTTACCGGTTGTTGGACATTTGGATTGCTTCACTGTCTTGGCTATTGTGAATAAGGCTGCACTGCAACTTTTGCGGCCTGTGTCTTCTCGATTCTTGTCTTCTCAAGTGAGAGGTCCATTGGCGCGCCTGCTGGATTGAATGGTACCTCCATTTTTACTTTTAAACACAGCTCCTTTCTGTTCTCATTATTGGCTGTTACCCCTTTACGTCTCACCAGCAGGTAGAGGGTACACAGTTCCCTAAAACCCCTTCAGCATTTATTGTTTGTAGACTTTTTGCTCAAGGTCAGTCGACTGGTGTAAGTTGAAACTTTTTGTAGATTAGATTGCATGGGTCTAACACTCCCTGAGGTTGAGCTTTTATCCATTTTCCTTTTTTTTAAAAGAGCGTGAGTAAAACTTAACTCTTCCTACTCTCTTCTTGAAACATTTGCCTGTTTTGAATTGTTTTGTCCATTCCCTCCTTCAGCACAATTTTTTAGGGCAGGTGTCCTTTACAGCCCTGAGTCCTTGGGAATGTGAAGTGACCATTAGCTGTGAGTTTAAAGCTGTTCTTGCAGGAAACGGCCACAAGGTGGCAGCATTTCCCCTTTACCATATTTGGTTACTAGGGAAACAGAGCCTTAATGGAAGTGGTGTTCTAGGTTGTAAATTAGAATGGAATGTGCCAGGGAAAAGCCCTTTAAGTTTATGTCTCATTACTTCTTGTTCATATTTGTAGTTTACTTTTTATTTTTTTATCCCAGTAAATATGATTACAATGGTTTGTTTGTTCTAGGTGTGCAAGATGTGGTTCTTTCACACATATACATGTATCTATTCTTCCTCGCATCCTTTTCCCATGTAGGTTATGACACAATGTTGAGTAGTCTTCTCCTGGTCTTCCGTACGTCTTTGGTGGTTATATATTTCACATGGTTTGTATATCTCTGTTAACCCCAATGTGGCAATGTATCCAATCCTCATCCCTTTCTATTTGGTGAACCATAAGTTTTTTAATGAATCTGTGATTGCCTTTCTCTGTGGAAATATCTTCATTGGTATCAATTTTTAAGTAACTCTTAAAAGTGATATGATAGGATATGTGCCTTTTGCTTTCTCACTTACTACACGTGGCGTGATTACGTCTAGACTCATCTATGGTGCTTCAAATAGCATTGTTTCATTTTTTTCACTAGCGAATATTCCATCTGTACATGGAGGAGTTCTTCTTTGTCCATCCATCTGTTGCTGGACTTTTTGGTTACTTCCATATCTTGGCTATTGTAATGGTGTGCAATGCAGATTTGCCTGCCTGTGTCTTTCCAATTCTCTCTTCTTAGGTTATACGTCGAGGAGTGGGCCTGCTGGATCATATGGTAGCTCAATGTTTACCTTTTTAAGGCACCTCCATTCTGTTCTCATTCGTGGCCCTTTCCAAGTTACGTCCCCTTTGATGTTGAGGGTATGCATTTCTCCACAACACCTTCAGCATTTATTGTTTGTAGTTTTCTTGCTGATGGTTATTCTGACAAGTGTGAGCTGATACCTCTCTGTGGTTGAATTCGAATGTGCCACATAATCTGTTGAAATTGAGCTTTAAGGCATGTCCTTTTCTATTTTTCAAGCTGTGATTACCCCTTAGTTCTTCAAAGTGTTCTCTTTAAGTATGTGTCACAGTTTGAAATGTTTTGGCCTTTACCTCCCTCAAGCCATTTTGAGGGCCTGTTTCATTTACAGTTCTGCAGTACTTGTTCCTATGAAGTGACCATTAGCACAGGCTTTAAAGCTGCTTTTGCAGGTAACTGCCAGAGGGCGGCAGCCTTTCTATGTCCCCCACCCTGGTAACTAGGGAAAAGCCCTTGCGGCCTGTGGTGTTTCTCGGTTATAAATTAGAGTGGAGTGTGCCCGGACAAACCCACACAAGCTGATGTCTCCTTACTTTTGTTGGATTTTTACATTTAATTTTTATTTTTTATTGGAGTAATTTTCCACTGTGTACGTGGACCACTTCTACTTTGTGCATTCCTCGGTTGATGGACATGTTCAATGCTTCCAAGTGTTGGCTATGGTAAATATTGTTGGAGTGCAGGATTGCCAGGCTGTGACTTTTCGATTCTCATTTTCTCAGGTGATAGGCCCAGCAGTGGGTGTGATTGATTGACTGGTAGCACCGTGTTTCCCTTTGCAAAGCACCTTCTTTGTGTTTTCATTAGTGGCTCTTACCACGTCCCCCTTAGAATCGAGGGTACGCATTTCTCCACAATCGCTTCAGCATTTATTGTTTGCAGCATTTATGCTAATGGCCCTTCTGGCTGCTGTGAGCTGATAGGTTTTTGTAATTTGGGTTTGCATGTCTTTGAAAATTCGTAAAACTCATCATTTTTCTCCACCGTTTTCTTTTCTGTTAAAAAAAAGGAAACAATTGGGAGTACAATAGAACTCTTGAAATTGTGTTCTTGGAAGGTTGCCCTCTTTTGAAATTTTTGGTCGATTTTCCACCCCAGAATTTTTTTAGAAAGCAGGTGTCTTTTACCGAACTGCAAGTTTGGTGAATATTTAGTGACCTTTAGCAATGGGTTTAAAGCTGCTGTTGGAGGAAGTGGCCTCAAGCAGGAAGCTTATCTCCATTCCCATATCTGGGTACTAGGGCAGCAGAGCCTTTCTGGAAGTCGTGTTCCTAGTTTGTAAATTACATTGGAATGTGCATGGAGAAAGCCCCATAAGTTTATGTCTCATTATTTCTTCTTGGTTTTAAATTTTTTTTAAATTGGGGTAAAGCTTAGAATATTGTTTGTCCTAGGTGTACACCATCTGGTTCGTTTGTACATTATATATGTCTATTCAAGTACAGATCCTCTTCCCATGTAAAATGTTACTGAGGGTTCCGCAGACCTCCCTTGCTATATGGTTGGTCTTTTTGAGATATGTATATAATATGTGTTTGTATACGTATAGTAACACTAATCTTAATTTATCCATTCCCCCCACCTTTCCTTTTAGATGAGCATAGTTTGTTTTCTAAGTCTGTGAGTGTCTTTCTCTGTGGAAATATGTTCCTTTGTGTCAGTTATTAGATAACGCCTATAAGTGATATCATAGAATACAGGTCTTTTGCTTTCCGACGTACCTCATGTTTTGTGATTATCTCCAGACTCATTTGTGGTGCCTCAGAGAGCAGTGGTTCATTGTTTTCCATGGCTATTATTCCATTGTGTGCATGGACCACTTCTTCTTTATCCATTTACCAGTTGTTGGACATTTTGATTGCTTCACTGTCTTGGCTATTGTGAATAAGGCTGCACTGCAACTTTTGCGGCCTGTGTCTTCTCGATTCTTGTCTTCTCAAGTGAGAGGTCCATTGGTGCGCCTGCTGGATTGAATGGTACCTCCATTTTTACTTTTAAACACAGCTCCTTTCTGTTCTCATTATTGGCTGTTACCCCTTTACGTCTCACCAGCAGGTAGAGGGTACACAGTTCCCTAAAACCCCTTCAGCATTTATTGTTTGTAGACTTTTTGCTCAAGGTCAGTCGACTGGTTGAAACTTTTTGTAGATTAGATTGCATGGGTCTAACACTCCCTGAGGTTGAGCTTTTATCCATTTTCCTTTTTTTTAAAAGAGCGTGAGTAAAACTTAACTCTTCATACTCTCTTCTTGAAACATTTGCCTGTTTTGAATTGTTTTGTCCATTCCCTCCTTCAGCACAATTTTTTAGGGCAGGTGTCCTTTACAGCCCTGAGTCCTTGGGAATGTGAAGTGACCATTAGCTGTGAGTTTAAAGCTGTTCTTGCAGGAAACGGCCACAAGGTGGCAGCATTTCCCCTTTACCATATTTGGTTACTAGGGAAACAGAGCCTTAATGGAAGTGGTGTTCTAGGTTGTAAATTAGAATGGAATGTGCCAGGGAAAAGCCCTTTAAGTTTATGTCTCATTACTTCTTGTTCATATTTGTAGTTTACTTTTTATTTTTTTATCCCAGTAAATATGATTACAATGGTTTGTTTGTTCTAGGTGTGCAAGATGTGGTTCTTTCACACATATACATGTATCTATTCTTCCTCGCATCCTTTTCCCATGTAGGTTATGACACAATGTTGAGTAGTCTTCTCCTGGTCTTCCGTACGTCTTTGGTGGTTATATATTTCACATGGTTTGTATATCTCTGTTAACCCCAATGCGGCAATGTATCCAATCCTCATCCCTTTCTATTTGGTGAACCATAAGTTTTTTAATGAATCTGTGATTGCCTTTCTCTGTGGAAATATCTTCATTGGTATCAATTTTTAAGTAACTCTTAAAAGTGATATGATAGGATATGTGCCTTTTGCTTTCTCACTTACTACACGTGGCGTGATTACGTCTAGACTCATCTATGGTGCTTCAAATAGCATTGTTTCATTTTTTTCACTAGCGAATATTCCATCTGTACATGGAGGAGTTCTTCTTTGTCCATCCATCTGTTGCTGGACTTTTTGGTTACTTCCATATCTTGGCTATTGTAATGGTGTGCAATGCAGATTTGCCTGCCTGTGTCTTTCCAATTCTCTCTTCTTAGGTTATACGTCGAGGAGTGGGCCTGCTGGATCATATGGTAGCTCAATGTTTACCTTTTTAAGGCACCTCCATTCTGTTCTCATTCGTGGCCCTTTCCAAGTTACGTCCCCTTTGATGTTGAGGGTATGCATTTCTCCACAACACCTTCAGCATTTATTGTTTGTAGTTTTCTTGCTGATGGTTATTCTGACAAGTGTGAGCTGATACCTCTCTGTGGTTGAATTCGAATGTGCCACATAATCTGTTGAAATTGAGCTTTAAGGCATGTCCTTTTCTATTTTTCAAGCTGTGATTACCCCTTAGTTCTTCAAAGTGTTCTCTTTAAGTATGTGTCACAGTTTGAAATGTTTTGGCCTTTACCTCCCTCAAGCCATTTTGAGGGCCTGTTTCATTTACAGTTCTGCAGTACTTGTTCCTATGAAGTGACCATTAGCACAGGCTTTAAAGCTGCTTTTGCAGGTAACTGCCAGAGGGCGGCAGCCTTTCTATGTCCCCCACCCTGGTAACTAGGGAAAAGCCCTTGCGGCCTGTGGTGTTTCTCGGTTATAAATTAGAGTGGAGTGTGCCCGGACAAACCCACACAAGCTGATGTCTCCTTACTTTTGTTGGATTTTTACATTTAATTTTTATTTTTTATTGGAGTAATTTTCCACTGTGTACGTGGACCACTTCTACTTTGTGCATTCCTCGGTTGATGGACATGTTCAATGCTTCCAAGTGTTGGCTATGGTAAATATTGTTGGAGTGCAGGATTGCCAGGCTGTGACTTTTCGATTCTCATTTTCTCAGGTGATAGGCCCAGCAGTGGGTGTGATTGATTGACTGGTAGCACCGTGTTTCCCTTTGCAAAGCACCTTCTTTGTGTTTTCATTAGTGGCTCTTACCACGTCCCCCTTAGAATCGAGGGTACGCATTTCTCCACAATCGCTTCAGCATTTATTGTTTGCAGCATTTATGCTAATGGCCCTTCTGGCTGCTGTGAGCTGATAGGTTTTTGTAATTTGGGTTTGCATGTCTTTGAAAATTCGTAAAACTCATCATTTTTCTCCACCGTTTTCTTTTCTGTTAAAAAAAAGGAAACAATTGGGAGTACAATAGAACTCTTGAAATTGTGTTCTTGGAAGGTTGCCCTCTTTTGAAATTTTTGGTCGATTTTCCACCCCAGAATTTTTTTAGAAAGCAGGTGTCTTTTACCGAACTGCAAGTTTGGTGAATATTTAGTGACCTTTAGCAATGGGTTTAAAGCTGCTGTTGGAGGAAGTGGCCTCAAGCAGGAAGCTTATCTCCATTCCCATATCTGGGTACTAGGGCAGCAGAGCCTTTCTGGAAGTCGTGTTCCTAGTTTGTAAATTACATTGGAATGTGCATGGAGAAAGCCCCATAAGTTTATGTCTCATTATTTCTTCTTGGTTTTAAATTTTTTTTAAATTGGGGTAAAGCTTAGAATATTGTTTGTCCTAGGTGTACACCATCTGGTTCGTTTGTACATTATATATGTCTATTCAAGTACAGATCCTCTTCCCATGTAAAATGTTACTGAGGGTTCCGCAGACCTCCCTTGCTATATGGTTGGTCTTTTTGAGATATGTATATAATATGTGTTTGTATACGTATAGTAACACTAATCTTAATTTATCCATTCCCCCCACCTTTCCTTTTAGATGAGCATAGTTTGTTTTCTAAGTCTGTGAGTGTCTTTCTCTGTGGAAATATGTTCCTTTGTGTCAGTTATTAGATAACGCCTATAAGTGATATCATAGAATACAGGTCTTTTGCTTTCCGACGTACCTCATGTTTTGTGATTATCTCCAGACTCATTTGTGGTGCCTCAGAGAGCAGTGGTTCATTGTTTTCCATGGCTATTATTCCATTGTGTGCATGGACCACTTCTTCTTTATCCATTTACCAGTTGTTGGACATTTTGATTGCTTCACTGTCTTGGCTATTGTGAATAAGGCTGCACTGCAACTTTTGCGGCCTGTGTCTTCTCGATTCTTGTCTTCTCAAGTGAGAGGTCCATTGGTGCGCCTGCTGGATTGAATGGTACCTCCATTTTTACTTTTAAACACAGCTCCTTTCTGTTCTCATTATTGGCTGTTACCCCTTTACGTCTCACCAGCAGGTAGAGGGTACACAGTTCCCTAAAACCCCTTCAGCATTTATTGTTTGTAGACTTTTTGCTCAAGGTCAGTCGACTGGTTGAAACTTTTTGTAGATTAGATTGCATGGGTCTAACACTCCCTGAGGTTGAGCTTTTATCCATTTTCCTTTTTTTTAAAAGAGCGTGAGTAAAACTTAACTCTTCCTACTCTCTTCTTGAAACATTTGCCTGTTTTGAATTGTTTTGTCCATTCCCTCCTTCAGCACAATTTTTTAGGGCAGGTGTCCTTTACAGCCCTGAGTCCTTGGGAATGTGAAGTGACCATTAGCTGTGAGTTTAAAGCTGTTCTTGCAGGAAACGGCCACAAGGTGGCAGCATTTCCCCTTTACCATATTTGGTTACTAGGGAAACAGAGCCTTAATGGAAGTGGTGTTCTAGGTTGTAAATTAGAATGGAATGTGCCAGGGAAAAGCCCTTTAAGTTTATGTCTCATTACTTCTTGTTCATATTTGTAGTTTACTTTTTATTTTTTTATCCCAGTAAATATGATTACAATGGTTTGTTTGTTCTAGGTGTGCAAGATGTGGTTCTTTCACACATATACATGTATCTATTCTTCCTCGCATCCTTTTCCCATGTAGGTTATGACACAATGTTGAGTAGTCTTCTCCTGGTCTTCCGTACGTCTTTGGTGGTTATATATTTCACATGGTTTGTATATCTCTGTTAACCCCAATGTGGCAATGTATCCAATCCTCATCCCTTTCTATTTGGTGAACCATAAGTTTTTTAATGAATCTGTGATTGCCTTTCTCTGTGGAAATATCTTCATTGGTATCAATTTTTAAGTAACTCTTAAAAGTGATATGATAGGATATGTGCCTTTTGCTTTCTCACTTACTACACGTGGCGTGATTACGTCTAGACTCATCTATGGTGCTTCAAATAGCATTGTTTCATTTTTTTCACTAGCGAATATTCCATCTGTACATGGAGGAGTTCTTCTTTGTCCATCCATCTGTTGCTGGACTTTTTGGTTACTTCCATATCTTGGCTATTGTAATGGTGTGCAATGCAGATTTGCCTGCCTGTGTCTTTCCAATTCTCTCTTCTTAGGTTATACGTCGAGGAGTGGGCCTGCTGGATCATATGGTAGCTCAATGTTTACCTTTTTAAGGCACCTCCATTCTGTTCTCATTCGTGGCCCTTTCCAAGTTACGTCCCCTTTGATGTTGAGGGTATGCATTTCTCCACAACACCTTCAGCATTTATTGTTTGTAGTTTTCTTGCTGATGGTTATTCTGACAAGTGTGAGCTGATACCTCTCTGTGGTTGAATTCGAATGTGCCACATAATCTGTTGAAATTGAGCTTTAAGGCATGTCCTTTTCTATTTTTCAAGCTGTGATTACCCCTTAGTTCTTCAAAGTGTTCTCTTTAAGTATGTGTCACAGTTTGAAATGTTTTGGCCTTTACCTCCCTCAAGCCATTTTGAGGGCCTGTTTCATTTACAGTTCTGCAGTACTTGTTCCTATGAAGTGACCATTAGCACAGGCTTTAAAGCTGCTTTTGCAGGTAACTGCCAGAGGGCGGCAGCCTTTCTATGTCCCCCACCCTGGTAACTAGGGAAAAGCCCTTGCGGCCTGTGGTGTTTCTCGGTTATAAATTAGAGTGGAGTGTGCCCGGACAAACCCACACAAGCTGATGTCTCCTTACTTTTGTTGGATTTTTACATTTAATTTTTATTTTTTATTGGAGTAATTTTCCACTGTGTACGTGGACCACTTCTACTTTGTGCATTCCTCGGTTGATGGACATGTTCAATGCTTCCAAGTGTTGGCTATGGTAAATATTGTTGGAGTGCAGGATTGCCAGGCTGTGACTTTTCGATTCTCATTTTCTCAGGTGATAGGCCCAGCAGTGGGTGTGATTGATTGACTGGTAGCACCGTGTTTCCCTTTGCAAAGCACCTTCTTTGTGTTTTCATTAGTGGCTCTTACCACGTCCCCCTTAGAATCGAGGGTACGCATTTCTCCACAATCGCTTCAGCATTTATTGTTTGCAGCATTTATGCTAATGGCCCTTCTGGCTGCTGTGAGCTGATAGGTTTTTGTAATTTGGGTTTGCATGTCTTTGAAAATTCGTAAAACTCATCATTTTTCTCCACCGTTTTCTTTTCTGTTAAAAAAAAGGAAACAATTGGGAGTACAATAGAACTCTTGAAATTGTGTTCTTGGAAGGTTGCCCTCTTTTGAAATTTTTGGTCGATTTTCCACCCCAGAATTTTTTTAGAAAGCAGGTGTCTTTTACCGAACTGCAAGTTTGGTGAATATTTAGTGACCTTTAGCAATGGGTTTAAAGCTGCTGTTGGAGGAAGTGGCCTCAAGCAGGAAGCTTATCTCCATTCCCATATCTGGGTACTAGGGCAGCAGAGCCTTTCTGGAAGTCGTGTTCCTAGTTTGTAAATTACATTGGAATGTGCATGGAGAAAGCCCCATAAGTTTATGTCTCATTATTTCTTCTTGGTTTTAAATTTTTTTTAAATTGGGGTAAAGCTTAGAATATTGTTTGTCCTAGGTGTACACCATCTGGTTCGTTTGTACATTATATATGTCTATTCAAGTACAGATCCTCTTCCCATGTAAAATGTTACTGAGGGTTCCGCAGACCTCCCTTGCTATATGGTTGGTCTTTTTGAGATATGTATATAATATGTGTTTGTATACGTATAGTAACACTAATCTTAATTTATCCATTCCCCCCACCTTTCCTTTTAGATGAGCATAGTTTGTTTTCTAAGTCTGTGAGTGTCTTTCTCTGTGGAAATATGTTCCTTTGTGTCAGTTATTAGATAACGCCTATAAGTGATATCATAGAATACAGGTCTTTTGCTTTCCGACGTACCTCATGTTTTGTGATTATCTCCAGACTCATTTGTGGTGCCTCAGAGAGCAGTGGTTCATTGTTTTCCATGGCTATTATTCCATTGTGTGCATGGACCACTTCTTCTTTATCCATTTACCAGTTGTTGGACATTTTGATTGCTTCACTGTCTTGGCTATTGTGAATAAGGCTGCACTGCAACTTTTGCGGCCTGTGTCTTCTCGATTCTTGTCTTCTCAAGTGAGAGGTCCATTGGTGCGCCTGCTGGATTGAATGGTACCTCCATTTTTACTTTTAAACACAGCTCCTTTCTGTTCTCATTATTGGCTGTTACCCCTTTACGTCTCACCAGCAGGTAGAGGGTACACAGTTCCCTAAAACCCCTTCAGCATTTATTGTTTGTAGACTTTTTGCTCAAGGTCAGTCGACTGGTTGAAACTTTTTGTAGATTAGATTGCATGGGTCTAACACTCCCTGAGGTTGAGCTTTTATCCATTTTCCTTTTTTTTAAAAGAGCGTGAGTAAAACTTAACTCTTCCTACTCTCTTCTTGAAACATTTGCCTGTTTTGAATTGTTTTGTCCATTCCCTCCTTCAGCACAATTTTTTAGGGCAGGTGTCCTTTACAGCCCTGAGTCCTTGGGAATGTGAAGTGACCATTAGCTGTGAGTTTAAAGCTGTTCTTGCAGGAAACGGCCACAAGGTGGCAGCATTTCCCCTTTACCATATTTGGTTACTAGGGAAACAGAGCCTTAATGGAAGTGGTGTTCTAGGTTGTAAATTAGAATGGAATGTGCCAGGGAAAAGCCCTTTAAGTTTATGTCTCATTACTTCTTGTTCATATTTGTAGTTTACTTTTTATTTTTTTATCCCAGTAAATATGATTACAATGGTTTGTTTGTTCTAGGTGTGCAAGATGTGGTTCTTTCACACATATACATGTATCTATTCTTCCTCGCATCCTTTTCCCATGTAGGTTATGACACAATGTTGAGTAGTCTTCTCCTGGTCTTCCGTACGTCTTTGGTGGTTATATATTTCACATGGTTTGTATATCTCTGTTAACCCCAATGTGGCAATGTATCCAATCCTCATCCCTTTCTATTTGGTGAACCATAAGTTTTTTAATGAATCTGTGATTGCCTTTCTCTGTGGAAATATCTTCATTGGTATCAATTTTTAAGTAACTCTTAAAAGTGATATGATAGGATATGTGCCTTTTGCTTTCTCACTTACTACACGTGGCGTGATTACGTCTAGACTCATCTATGGTGCTTCAAATAGCATTGTTTCATTTTTTTCACTAGCGAATATTCCATCTGTACATGGAGGAGTTCTTCTTTGTCCATCCATCTGTTGCTGGACTTTTTGGTTACTTCCATATCTTGGCTATTGTAATGGTGTGCAATGCAGATTTGCCTGCCTGTGTCTTTCCAATTCTCTCTTCTTAGGTTATACGTCGAGGAGTGGGCCTGCTGGATCATATGGTAGCTCAATGTTTACCTTTTTAAGGCACCTCCATTCTGTTCTCATTCGTGGCCCTTTCCAAGTTACGTCCCCTTTGATGTTGAGGGTATGCATTTCTCCACAACACCTTCAGCATTTATTGTTTGTAGTTTTCTTGCTGATGGTTATTCTGACAAGTGTGAGCTGATACCTCTCTGTGGTTGAATTCGAATGTGCCACATAATCTGTTGAAATTGAGCTTTAAGGCATGTCCTTTTCTATTTTTCAAGCTGTGATTACCCCTTAGTTCTTCAAAGTGTTCTCTTTAAGTATGTGTCACAGTTTGAAATGTTTTGGCCTTTACCTCCCTCAAGCCATTTTGAGGGCCTGTTTCATTTACAGTTCTGCAGTACTTGTTCCTATGAAGTGACCATTAGCACAGGCTTTAAAGCTGCTTTTGCAGGTAACTGCCAGAGGGCGGCAGCCTTTCTATGTCCCCCACCCTGGTAACTAGGGAAAAGCCCTTGCGGCCTGTGGTGTTTCTCGGTTATAAATTAGAGTGGAGTGTGCCCGGACAAACCCACACAAGCTGATGTCTCCTTACTTTTGTTGGATTTTTACATTTAATTTTTATTTTTTATTGGAGTAATTTTCCACTGTGTACGTGGACCACTTCTACTTTGTGCATTCCTCGGTTGATGGACATGTTCAATGCTTCCAAGTGTTGGCTATGGTAAATATTGTTGGAGTGCAGGATTGCCAGGCTGTGACTTTTCGATTCTCATTTTCTCAGGTGATAGGCCCAGCAGTGGGTGTGATTGATTGACTGGTAGCACCGTGTTTCCCTTTGCAAAGCACCTTCTTTGTGTTTTCATTAGTGGCTCTTACCACGTCCCCCTTAGAATCGAGGGTACGCATTTCTCCACAATCGCTTCAGCATTTATTGTTTGCAGCATTTATGCTAATGGCCCTTCTGGCTGCTGTGAGCTGATAGGTTTTTGTAATTTGGGTTTGCATGTCTTTGAAAATTCGTAAAACTCATCATTTTTCTCCACCGTTTTCTTTTCTGTTAAAAAAAAGGAAACAATTGGGAGTACAATAGAACTCTTGAAATTGTGTTCTTGGAAGGTTGCCCTCTTTTGAAATTTTTGGTCGATTTTCCACCCCAGAATTTTTTTAGAAAGCAGGTGTCTTTTACCGAACTGCAAGTTTGGTGAATATTTAGTGACCTTTAGCAATGGGTTTAAAGCTGCTGTTGGAGGAAGTGGCCTCAAGCAGGAAGCTTATCTCCATTCCCATATCTGGGTACTAGGGCAGCAGAGCCTTTCTGGAAGTCGTGTTCCTAGTTTGTAAATTACATTGGAATGTGCATGGAGAAAGCCCCATAAGTTTATGTCTCATTATTTCTTCTTGGTTTTAAATTTTTTTTAAATTGGGGTAAAGCTTAGAATATTGTTTGTCCTAGGTGTACACCATCTGGTTCGTTTGTACATTATATATGTCTATTCAAGTACAGATCCTCTTCCCATGTAAAATGTTACTGAGGGTTCCGCAGACCTCCCTTGCTATATGGTTGGTCTTTTTGAGATATGTATATAATATGTGTTTGTATACGTATAGTAACACTAATCTTAATTTATCCATTCCCCCCACCTTTCCTTTTAGATGAGCATAGTTTGTTTTCTAAGTCTGTGAGTGTCTTTCTCTGTGGAAATATGTTCCTTTGTGTCAGTTATTAGATAACGCCTATAAGTGATATCATAGAATACAGGTCTTTTGCTTTCCGACGTACCTCATGTTTTGTGATTATCTCCAGACTCATTTGTGGTGCCTCAGAGAGCAGTGGTTCATTGTTTTCCATGGCTATTATTCCATTGTGTACATGGACCACTTCTTCTTTATCCATTTACCGGTTGTTGGACATTTTGATTGCTTCACTGTCTTGGCTATTGTGAATAAGGCTGCACTGCAACTTTTGCGGCCTGTGTCTTCTCGATTCTTGTCTTCTCAAGTGAGAGGTCCATTGGTGCGCCTGCTGGATTGAATGGTACCTCCATTTTTACTTTTAAACACAGCTCCTTTCTGTTCTCATTATTGGCTGTTACCCCTTTACGTCTCACCAGCAGGTAGAGGGTACACAGTTCCCTAAAACCCCTTCAGCATTTATTGTTTGTAGACTTTTTGCTCAAGGTCAGTCGACTGGTTGAAACTTTTTGTAGATTAGATTGCATGGGTCTAACACTCCCTGAGGTTGAGCTTTTATCCATTTTCCTTTTTTTTAAAAGAGCGTGAGTAAAACTTAACTCTTCCTACTCTCTTCTTGAAACATTTGCCTGTTTTGAATTGTTTTGTCCATTCCCTCCTTCAGCACAATTTTTTAGGGCAGGTGTCCTTTACAGCCCTGAGTCCTTGGGAATGTGAAGTGACCATTAGCTGTGAGTTTAAAGCTGTTCTTGCAGGAAACGGCCACAAGGTGGCAGCATTTCCCCTTTACCATATTTGGTTACTAGGGAAACAGAGCCTTAATGGAAGTGGTGTTCTAGGTTGTAAATTAGAATGGAATGTGCCAGGGAAAAGCCCTTTAAGTTTATGTCTCATTACTTCTTGTTCATATTTGTAGTTTACTTTTTATTTTTTTATCCCAGTAAATATGATTACAATGGTTTGTTTGTTCTAGGTGTGCAAGATGTGGTTCTTTCACACATATACATGTATCTATTCTTCCTCGCATCCTTTTCCCATGTAGGTTATGACACAATGTTGAGTAGTCTTCTCCTGGTCTTCCGTACGTCTTTGGTGGTTATATATTTCACATGGTTTGTATATCTCTGTTAACCCCAATGTGGCAATGTATCCAATCCTCATCCCTTTCTATTTGGTGAACCATAAGTTTTTTAATGAATCTGTGATTGCCTTTCTCTGTGGAAATATCTTCATTGGTATCAATTTTTAAGTAACTCTTAAAAGTGATATGATAGGATATGTGCCTTTTGCTTTCTCACTTACTACACGTGGCGTGATTACGTCTAGACTCATCTATGGTGCTTCAAATAGCATTGTTTCATTTTTTTCACTAGCGAATATTCCATCTGTACATGGAGGAGTTCTTCTTTGTCCATCCATCTGTTGCTGGACTTTTTGGTTACTTCCATATCTTGGCTATTGTAATGGTGTGCAATGCAGATTTGCCTGCCTGTGTCTTTCCAATTCTCTCTTCTTAGGTTATACGTCGAGGAGTGGGCCTGCTGGATCATATGGTAGCTCAATGTTTACCTTTTTAAGGCACCTCCATTCTGTTCTCATTCGTGGCCCTTTCCAAGTTACGTCCCCTTTGATGTTGAGGGTATGCATTTCTCCACAACACCTTCAGCATTTATTGTTTGTAGTTTTCTTGCTGATGGTTATTCTGACAAGTGTGAGCTGATACCTCTCTGTGGTTGAATTCGAATGTGCCACATAATCTGTTGAAATTGAGCTTTAAGGCATGTCCTTTTCTATTTTTCAAGCTGTGATTACCCCTTAGTTCTTCAAAGTGTTCTCTTTAAGTATGTGTCACAGTTTGAAATGTTTTGGCCTTTACCTCCCTCAAGCCATTTTGAGGGCCTGTTTCATTTACAGTTCTGCAGTACTTGTTCCTATGAAGTGACCATTAGCACAGGCTTTAAAGCTGCTTTTGCAGGTAACTGCCAGAGGGCGGCAGCCTTTCTATGTCCCCCACCCTGGTAACTAGGGAAAAGCCCTTGCGGCCTGTGGTGTTTCTCGGTTATAAATTAGAGTGGAGTGTGCCCGGACAAACCCACACAAGCTGATGTCTCCTTACTTTTGTTGGATTTTTACATTTAATTTTTATTTTTTATTGGAGTAATTTTCCACTGTGTACGTGGACCACTTCTACTTTGTGCATTCCTCGGTTGATGGACATGTTCAATGCTTCCAAGTGTTGGCTATGGTAAATATTGTTGGAGTGCAGGATTGCCAGGCTGTGACTTTTCGATTCTCATTTTCTCAGGTGATAGGCCCAGCAGTGGGTGTGATTGATTGACTGGTAGCACCGTGTTTCCCTTTGCAAAGCACCTTCTTTGTGTTTTCATTAGTGGCTCTTACCACGTCCCCCTTAGAATCGAGGGTACGCATTTCTCCACAATCGCTTCAGCATTTATTGTTTGCAGCATTTATGCTAATGGCCCTTCTGGCTGCTGTGAGCTGATAGGTTTTTGTAATTTGGGTTTGCATGTCTTTGAAAATTCGTAAAACTCATCATTTTTCTCCACCGTTTTCTTTTCTGTTAAAAAAAAGGAAACAATTGGGAGTACAATAGAACTCTTGAAATTGTGTTCTTGGAAGGTTGCCCTCTTTTGAAATTTTTGGTCGATTTTCCACCCCAGAATTTTTTTAGAAAGCAGGTGTCTTTTACCGAACTGCAAGTTTGGTGAATATTTAGTGACCTTTAGCAATGGGTTTAAAGCTGCTGTTGGAGGAAGTGGCCTCAAGCAGGAAGCTTATCTCCATTCCCATATCTGGGTACTAGGGCAGCAGAGCCTTTCTGGAAGTCGTGTTCCTAGTTTGTAAATTACATTGGAATGTGCATGGAGAAAGCCCCATAAGTTTATGTCTCATTATTTCTTCTTGGTTTTAAATTTTTTTTAAATTGGGGTAAAGCTTAGAATATTGTTTGTCCTAGGTGTACACCATCTGGTTCGTTTGTACATTATATATGTCTATTCAAGTACAGATCCTCTTCCCATGTAAAATGTTACTGAGGGTTCCGCAGACCTCCCTTGCTATATGGTTGGTCTTTTTGAGATATGTATATAATATGTGTTTGTATACGTATAGTAACACTAATCTTAATTTATCCATTCCCCCCACCTTTCCTTTTAGATGAGCATAGTTTGTTTTCTAAGTCTGTGAGTGTCTTTCTCTGTGGAAATATGTTCCTTTGTGTCAGTTATTAGATAACGCCTATAAGTGATATCATAGAATACAGGTCTTTTGCTTTCCGACGTACCTCATGTTTTGTGATTATCTCCAGACTCATTTGTGGTGCCTCAGAGAGCAGTGGTTCATTGTTTTCCATGGCTATTATTCCATTGTGTACATGGACCACTTCTTCTTTATCCATTTACCGGTTGTTGGACATTTGGATTGCTTCACTGTCTTGGCTATTGTGAATAAGGCTGCACTGCAACTTTTGCGGCCTGTGTCTTCTCGATTCTTGTCTTCTCAAGTGAGAGGTCCATTGGTGCGCCTGCTGGATTGAATGGTACCTCCATTTTTACTTTTAAACACAGCTCCTTTCTGTTCTCATTATTGGCTGTTACCCCTTTACGTCTCACCAGCAGGTAGAGGGTACACAGTTCCCTAAAACCCCTTCAGCATTTATTGTTTGTAGACTTTTTGCTCAAGGTCAGTCGACTGGTTGAAACTTTTTGTAGATTAGATTGCATGGGTCTAACACTCCCTGAGGTTGAGCTTTTATCCATTTTCCTTTTTTTTAAAAGAGCGTGAGTAAAACTTAACTCTTCCTACTCTCTTCTTGAAACATTTGCCTGTTTTGAATTGTTTTGTCCATTCCCTCCTTCAGCACAATTTTTTAGGGCAGGTGTCCTTTACAGCCCTGAGTCCTTGGGAATGTGAAGTGACCATTAGCTGTGAGTTTAAAGCTGTTCTTGCAGGAAACGGCCACAAGGTGGCAGCATTTCCCCTTTACCATATTTGGTTACTAGGGAAACAGAGCCTTAATGGAAGTGGTGTTCTAGGTTGTAAATTAGAATGGAATGTGCCAGGGAAAAGCCCTTTAAGTTTATGTCTCATTACTTCTTGTTCATATTTGTAGTTTACTTTTTATTTTTTTATCCCAGTAAATATGATTACAATGGTTTGTTTGTTCTAGGTGTGCAAGATGTGGTTCTTTCACACATATACATGTATCTATTCTTCCTCGCATCCTTTTCCCATGTAGGTTATGACACAATGTTGAGTAGTCTTCTCCTGGTCTTCCGTACGTCTTTGGTGGTTATATATTTCACATGGTTTGTATATCTCTGTTAACCCCAATGTGGCAATGTATCCAATCCTCATCCCTTTCTATTTGGTGAACCATAAGTTTTTTAATGAATCTGTGATTGCCTTTCTCTGTGGAAATATCTTCATTGGTATCAATTTTTAAGTAACTCTTAAAAGTGATATGATAGGATATGTGCCTTTTGCTTTCTCACTTACTACACGTGGCGTGATTACGTCTAGACTCATCTATGGTGCTTCAAATAGCATTGTTTCATTTTTTTCACTAGCGAATATTCCATCTGTACATGGAGGAGTTCTTCTTTGTCCATCCATCTGTTGCTGGACTTTTTGGTTACTTCCATATCTTGGCTATTGTAATGGTGTGCAATGCAGATTTGCCTGCCTGTGTCTTTCCAATTCTCTCTTCTTAGGTTATACGTCGAGGAGTGGGCCTGCTGGATCATATGGTAGCTCAATGTTTACCTTTTTAAGGCACCTCCATTCTGTTCTCATTCGTGGCCCTTTCCAAGTTACGTCCCCTTTGATGTTGAGGGTATGCATTTCTCCACAACACCTTCAGCATTTATTGTTTGTAGTTTTCTTGCTGATGGTTATTCTGACAAGTGTGAGCTGATACCTCTCTGTGGTTGAATTCGAATGTGCCACATAATCTGTTGAAATTGAGCTTTAAGGCATGTCCTTTTCTATTTTTCAAGCTGTGATTACCCCTTAGTTCTTCAAAGTGTTCTCTTTAAGTATGTGTCACAGTTTGAAATGTTTTGGCCTTTACCTCCCTCAAGCCATTTTGAGGGCCTGTTTCATTTACAGTTCTGCAGTACTTGTTCCTATGAAGTGACCATTAGCACAGGCTTTAAAGCTGCTTTTGCAGGTAACTGCCAGAGGGCGGCAGCCTTTCTATGTCCCCCACCCTGGTAACTAGGGAAAAGCCCTTGCGGCCTGTGGTGTTTCTCGGTTATAAATTAGAGTGGAGTGTGCCCGGACAAACCCACACAAGCTGATGTCTCCTTACTTTTGTTGGATTTTTACATTTAATTTTTATTTTTTATTGGAGTAATTTTCCACTGTGTACGTGGACCACTTCTACTTTGTGCATTCCTCGGTTGATGGACATGTTCAATGCTTCCAAGTGTTGGCTATGGTAAATATTGTTGGAGTGCAGGATTGCCAGGCTGTGACTTTTCGATTCTCATTTTCTCAGGTGATAGGCCCAGCAGTGGGTGTGATTGATTGACTGGTAGCACCGTGTTTCCCTTTGCAAAGCACCTTCTTTGTGTTTTCATTAGTGGCTCTTACCACGTCCCCCTTAGAATCGAGGGTACGCATTTCTCCACAATCGCTTCAGCATTTATTGTTTGCAGCATTTATGCTAATGGCCCTTCTGGCTGCTGTGAGCTGATAGGTTTTTGTAATTTGGGTTTGCATGTCTTTGAAAATTCGTAAAACTCATCATTTTTCTCCACCGTTTTCTTTTCTGTTAAAAAAAAGGAAACAATTGGGAGTACAATAGAACTCTTGAAATTGTGTTCTTGGAAGGTTGCCCTCTTTTGAAATTTTTGGTCGATTTTCCACCCCAGAATTTTTTTAGAAAGCAGGTGTCTTTTACCGAACTGCAAGTTTGGTGAATATTTAGTGACCTTTAGCAATGGGTTTAAAGCTGCTGTTGGAGGAAGTGGCCTCAAGCAGGAAGCTTATCTCCATTCCCATATCTGGGTACTAGGGCAGCAGAGCCTTTCTGGAAGTCGTGTTCCTAGTTTGTAAATTACATTGGAATGTGCATGGAGAAAGCCCCATAAGTTTATGTCTCATTATTTCTTCTTGGTTTTAAATTTTTTTTAAATTGGGGTAAAGCTTAGAATATTGTTTGTCCTAGGTGTACACCATCTGGTTCGTTTGTACATTATATATGTCTATTCAAGTACAGATCCTCTTCCCATGTAAAATGTTACTGAGGGTTCCGCAGACCTCCCTTGCTATATGGTTGGTCTTTTTGAGATATGTATATAATATGTGTTTGTATACGTATAGTAACACTAATCTTAATTTATCCATTCCCCCCACCTTTCCTTTTAGATGAGCATAGTTTGTTTTCTAAGTCTGTGAGTGTCTTTCTCTGTGGAAATATGTTCCTTTGTGTCAGTTATTAGATAACGCCTATAAGTGATATCATAGAATACAGGTCTTTTGCTTTCCGACGTACCTCATGTTTTGTGATTATCTCCAGACTCATTTGTGGTGCCTCAGAGAGCAGTGGTTCATTGTTTTCCATGGCTATTATTCCATTGTGTACATGGACCACTTCTTCTTTATCCATTTACCGGTTGTTGGACATTTTGATTGCTTCACTGTCTTGGCTATTGTGAATAAGGCTGCACTGCAACTTTTGCGGCCTGTGTCTTCTCGATTCTTGTCTTCTCAAGTGAGAGGTCCATTGGTGCGCCTGCTGGATTGAATGGTACCTCCATTTTTACTTTTAAACACAGCTCCTTTCTGTTCTCATTATTGGCTGTTACCCCTTTACGTCTCACCAGCAGGTAGAGGGTACACAGTTCCCTAAAACCCCTTCAGCATTTATTGTTTGTAGACTTTTTGCTCAAGGTCAGTCGACTGGTTGAAACTTTTTGTAGATTAGATTGCATGGGTCTAACACTCCCTGAGGTTGAGCTTTTATCCATTTTCCTTTTTTTTAAAAGAGCGTGAGTAAAACTTAACTCTTCCTACTCTCTTCTTGAAACATTTGCCTGTTTTGAATTGTTTTGTCCATTCCCTCCTTCAGCACAATTTTTTAGGGCAGGTGTCCTTTACAGCCCTGAGTCCTTGGGAATGTGAAGTGACCATTAGCTGTGAGTTTAAAGCTGTTCTTGCAGGAAACGGCCACAAGGTGGCAGCATTTCCCCTTTACCATATTTGGTTACTAGGGAAACAGAGCCTTAATGGAAGTGGTGTTCTAGGTTGTAAATTAGAATGGAATGTGCCAGGGAAAAGCCCTTTAAGTTTATGTCTCATTACTTCTTGTTCATATTTGTAGTTTACTTTTTATTTTTTTATCCCAGTAAATATGATTACAATGGTTTGTTTGTTCTAGGTGTGCAAGATGTGGTTCTTTCACACATATACATGTATCTATTCTTCCTCGCATCCTTTTCCCATGTAGGTTATGACACAATGTTGAGTAGTCTTCTCCTGGTCTTCCGTACGTCTTTGGTGGTTATATATTTCACATGGTTTGTATATCTCTGTTAACCCCAATGTGGCAATGTATCCAATCCTCATCCCTTTCTATTTGGTGAACCATAAGTTTTTTAATGAATCTGTGATTGCCTTTCTCTGTGGAAATATCTTCATTGGTATCAATTTTTAAGTAACTCTTAAAAGTGATATGATAGGATATGTGCCTTTTGCTTTCTCACTTACTACACGTGGCGTGATTACGTCTAGACTCATCTATGGTGCTTCAAATAGCATTGTTTCATTTTTTTCACTAGCGAATATTCCATCTGTACATGGAGGAGTTCTTCTTTGTCCATCCATCTGTTGCTGGACTTTTTGGTTACTTCCATATCTTGGCTATTGTAATGGTGTGCAATGCAGATTTGCCTGCCTGTGTCTTTCCAATTCTCTCTTCTTAGGTTATACGTCGAGGAGTGGGCCTGCTGGATCATATGGTAGCTCAATGTTTACCTTTTTAAGGCACCTCCATTCTGTTCTCATTCGTGGCCCTTTCCAAGTTACGTCCCCTTTGATGTTGAGGGTATGCATTTCTCCACAACACCTTCAGCATTTATTGTTTGTAGTTTTCTTGCTGATGGTTATTCTGACAAGTGTGAGCTGATACCTCTCTGTGGTTGAATTCGAATGTGCCACATAATCTGTTGAAATTGAGCTTTAAGGCATGTCCTTTTCTATTTTTCAAGCTGTGATTACCCCTTAGTTCTTCAAAGTGTTCTCTTTAAGTATGTGTCACAGTTTGAAATGTTTTGGCCTTTACCTCCCTCAAGCCATTTTGAGGGCCTGTTTCATTTACAGTTCTGCAGTACTTGTTCCTATGAAGTGACCATTAGCACAGGCTTTAAAGCTGCTTTTGCAGGTAACTGCCAGAGGGCGGCAGCCTTTCTATGTCCCCCACCCTGGTAACTAGGGAAAAGCCCTTGCGGCCTGTGGTGTTTCTCGGTTATAAATTAGAGTGGAGTGTGCCCGGACAAACCCACACAAGCTGATGTCTCCTTACTTTTGTTGGATTTTTACATTTAATTTTTATTTTTTATTGGAGTAATTTTCCACTGTGTACGTGGACCACTTCTACTTTGTGCATTCCTCGGTTGATGGACATGTTCAATGCTTCCAAGTGTTGGCTATGGTAAATATTGTTGGAGTGCAGGATTGCCAGGCTGTGACTTTTCGATTCTCATTTTCTCAGGTGATAGGCCCAGCAGTGGGTGTGATTGATTGACTGGTAGCACCGTGTTTCCCTTTGCAAAGCACCTTCTTTGTGTTTTCATTAGTGGCTCTTACCACGTCCCCCTTAGAATCGAGGGTACGCATTTCTCCACAATCGCTTCAGCATTTATTGTTTGCAGCATTTATGCTAATGGCCCTTCTGGCTGCTGTGAGCTGATAGGTTTTTGTAATTTGGGTTTGCATGTCTTCGAAAATTCGTAAAACTCATCATTTTTCTCCACCGTTTTCTTTTCTGTTAAAAAAAAGGAAACAATTGGGAGTACAATAGAACTCTTGAAATTGTGTTCTTGGAAGGTTGCCCTCTTTTGAAATTTTTGGTCGATTTTCCACCCCAGAATTTTTTTAGAAAGCAGGTGTCTTTTACCGAACTGCAAGTTTGGTGAATATTTAGTGACCTTTAGCAATGGGTTTAAAGCTGCTGTTGGAGGAAGTGGCCTCAAGCAGGAAGCTTATCTCCATTCCCATATCTGGGTACTAGGGCAGCAGAGCCTTTCTGGAAGTCGTGTTCCTAGTTTGTAAATTACATTGGAATGTGCATGGAGAAAGCCCCATAAGTTTATGTCTCATTATTTCTTCTTGGTTTTAAATTTTTTTTAAATTGGGGTAAAGCTTAGAATATTGTTTGTCCTAGGTGTACACCATCTGGTTCGTTTGTACATTATATATGTCTATTCAAGTACAGATCCTCTTCCCATGTAAAATGTTACTGAGGGTTCCGCAGACCTCCCTTGCTATATGGTTGGTCTTTTTGAGATATGTATATAATATGTGTTTGTATACGTATAGTAACACTAATCTTAATTTATCCCTTCCCCCCACCTTTCCTTTTAGATGAGCATAGTTTGTTTTCTAAGTCTGTGAGTGTCTTTCTCTGTGGAAATATGTTCCTTTGTGTCAGTTATTAGATAACGCCTATAAGTGATATCATAGAATACAGGTCTTTTGCTTTCCGACGTACCTCATGTTTTGTGATTATCTCCAGACTCATTTGTGGTGCCTCAGAGAGCAGTGGTTCATTGTTTTCCATGGCTATTATTCCATTGTGTACATGGACCACTTCTTCTTTATCCATTTACCGGTTGTTGGACATTTTGATTGCTTCACTGTCTTGGCTATTGTGAATAAGGCTGCACTGCAACTTTTGCGGCCTGTGTCTTCTCGATTCTTGTCTTCTCAAGTGAGAGGTCCATTGGCGCGCCTGCTGGATTGAATGGTACCTCCATTTTTACTTTTAAACACAGCTCCTTTCTGTTCTCATTATTGGCTGTTACCCCTTTACGTCTCACCAGCAGGTAGAGGGTACACAGTTCCCTAAAACCCCTTCAGCATTTATTGTTTGTAGACTTTTTGCTCAAGGTCAGTCGACTGGTTGAAACTTTTTGTAGATTAGATTGCATGGGTCTAACACTCCCTGAGGTTGAGCTTTTATCCATTTTCCTTTTTTTTAAAAGAGCGTGAGTAAAACTTAACTCTTCCTACTCTCTTCTTGAAACATTTGCCTGTTTTGAATTGTTTTGTCCATTCCCTCCTTCAGCACAATTTTTTAGGGCAGGTGTCCTTTACAGCCCTGAGTCCTTGGGAATGTGAAGTGACCATTAGCTGTGAGTTTAAAGCTGTTCTTGCAGGAAACGGCCACAAGGTGGCAGCATTTCCCCTTTACCATATTTGGTTACTAGGGAAACAGAGCCTTAATGGAAGTGGTGTTCTAGGTTGTAAATTAGAATGGAATGTGCCAGGGAAAAGCCCTTTAAGTTTATGTCTCATTACTTCTTGTTCATATTTGTAGTTTACTTTTTATTTTTTTATCCCAGTAAATATGATTACAATGGTTTGTTTGTTCTAGGTGTGCAAGATGTGGTTCTTTCACACATATACATGTATCTATTCTTCCTCGCATCCTTTTCCCATGTAGGTTATGACACAATGTTGAGTAGTCTTCTCCTGGTCTTCCGTACGTCTTTGGTGGTTATATATTTCACATGGTTTGTATATCTCTGTTAACCCCAATGTGGCAATGTATCCAATCCTCATCCCTTTCTATTTGGTGAACCATAAGTTTTTTAATGAATCTGTGATTGCCTTTCTCTGTGGAAATATCTTCATTGGTATCAATTTTTAAGTAACTCTTAAAAGTGATATGATAGGATATGTGCCTTTTGCTTTCTCACTTACTACACGTGGCGTGATTACGTCTAGACTCATCTATGGTGCTTCAAATAGCATTGTTTCATTTTTTTCACTAGCGAATATTCCATCTGTACATGGAGGAGTTCTTCTTTGTCCATCCATCTGTTGCTGGACTTTTTGGTTACTTCCATATCTTGGCTATTGTAATGGTGTGCAATGCAGATTTGCCTGCCTGTGTCTTTCCAATTCTCTCTTCTTAGGTTATACGTCGAGGAGTGGGCCTGCTGGATCATATGGTAGCTCAATGTTTACCTTTTTAAGGCACCTCCATTCTGTTCTCATTCGTGGCCCTTTCCAAGTTACGTCCCCTTTGATGTTGAGGGTATGCATTTCTCCACAACACCTTCAGCATTTATTGTTTGTAGTTTTCTTGCTGATGGTTATTCTGACAAGTGTGAGCTGATACCTCTCTGTGGTTGAATTCGAATGTGCCACATAATCTGTTGAAATTGAGCTTTAAGGCATGTCCTTTTCTATTTTTCAAGCTGTGATTACCCCTTAGTTCTTCAAAGTGTTCTCTTTAAGTATGTGTCACAGTTTGAAATGTTTTGGCCTTTACCTCCCTCAAGCCATTTTGAGGGCCTGTTTCATTTACAGTTCTGCAGTACTTGTTCCTATGAAGTGACCATTAGCACAGGCTTTAAAGCTGCTTTTGCAGGTAACTGCCAGAGGGCGGCAGCCTTTCTATGTCCCCCACCCTGGTAACTAGGGAAAAGCCCTTGCGGCCTGTGGTGTTTCTCGGTTATAAATTAGAGTGGAGTGTGCCCGGACAAACCCACACAAGCTGATGTCTCCTTACTTTTGTTGGATTTTTACATTTAATTTTTATTTTTTATTGGAGTAATTTTCCACTGTGTACGTGGACCACTTCTACTTTGTGCATTCCTCGGTTGATGGACATGTTCAATGCTTCCAAGTGTTGGCTATGGTAAATATTGTTGGAGTGCAGGATTGCCAGGCTGTGACTTTTCGATTCTCATTTTCTCAGGTGATAGGCCCAGCAGTGGGTGTGATTGATTGACTGGTAGCACCGTGTTTCCCTTTGCAAAGCACCTTCTTTGTGTTTTCATTAGTGGCTCTTACCACGTCCCCCTTAGAATCGAGGGTACGCATTTCTCCACAATCGCTTCAGCATTTATTGTTTGCAGCATTTATGCTAATGGCCCTTCTGGCTGCTGTGAGCTGATAGGTTTTTGTAATTTGGGTTTGCATGTCTTCGAAAATTCGTAAAACTCATCATTTTTCTCCACCGTTTTCTTTTCTGTTAAAAAAAAGGAAACAATTGGGAGTACAATAGAACTCTTGAAATTGTGTTCTTGGAAGGTTGCCCTCTTTTGAAATTTTTGGTCGATTTTCCACCCCAGAATTTTTTTAGAAAGCAGGTGTCTTTTACCGAACTGCAAGTTTGGTGAATATTTAGTGACCTTTAGCAATGGGTTTAAAGCTGCTGTTGGAGGAAGTGGCCTCAAGCAGGAAGCTTATCTCCATTCCCATATCTGGGTACTAGGGCAGCAGAGCCTTTCTGGAAGTCGTGTTCCTAGTTTGTAAATTACATTGGAATGTGCATGGAGAAAGCCCCATAAGTTTATGTCTCATTATTTCTTCTTGGTTTTAAATTTTTTTTAAATTGGGGTAAAGCTTAGAATATTGTTTGTCCTAGGTGTACACCATCTGGTTCGTTTGTACATTATATATGTCTATTCAAGTACAGATCCTCTTCCCATGTAAAATGTTACTGAGGGTTCCGCAGACCTCCCTTGCTATATGGTTGGTCTTTTTGAGATATGTATATAATATGTGTTTGTATACGTATAGTAACACTAATCTTAATTTATCCCTTCCCCCCACCTTTCCTTTTAGATGAGCATAGTTTGTTTTCTAAGTCTGTGAGTGTCTTTCTCTGTGGAAATATGTTCCTTTGTGTCAGTTATTAGATAACGCCTATAAGTGATATCATAGAATACAGGTCTTTTGCTTTCCGACGTACCTCATGTTTTGTGATTATCTCCAGACTCATTTGTGGTGCCTCAGAGAGCAGTGGTTCATTGTTTTCCATGGCTATTATTCCATTGTGTACATGGACCACTTCTTCTTTATCCATTTACCGGTTGTTGGACATTTTGATTGCTTCACTGTCTTGGCTATTGTGAATAAGGCTGCACTGCAACTTTTGCGGCCTGTGTCTTCTCGATTCTTGTCTTCTCAAGTGAGAGGTCCATTGGCGCGCCTGCTGGATTGAATGGTACCTCCATTTTTACTTTTAAACACAGCTCCTTTCTGTTCTCATTATTGGCTGTTACCCCTTTACGTCTCACCAGCAGGTAGAGGGTACACAGTTCCCTAAAACCCCTTCAGCATTTATTGTTTGTAGACTTTTTGCTCAAGGTCAGTCGACTGGTGTAAGTTGAAACTTTTTGTAGATTAGATTGCATGGGTCTAACACTCCCTGAGGTTGAGCTTTTATCCATTTTCCTTTTTTTTAAAAGAGCGTGAGTAAAACTTAACTCTTCCTACTCTCTTCTTGAAACATTTGCCTGTTTTGAATTGTTTTGTCCATTCCCTCCTTCAGCACAATTTTTTAGGGCAGGTGTCCTTTACAGCCCTGAGTCCTTGGGAATGTGAAGTGACCATTAGCTGTGAGTTTAAAGCTGTTCTTGCAGGAAACGGCCACAAGGTGGCAGCATTTCCCCTTTACCATATTTGGTTACTAGGGAAACAGAGCCTTAATGGAAGCGGTGTTCTAGGTTGTAAATTAGAATGGAATGTGCCAGGGAAAAGCCCTTTAAGTTTATGTCTCATTACTTCTTGTTCATATTTGTAGTTTACTTTTTATTTTTTTATCCCAGTAAATATGATTACAATGGTTTGTTTGTTCTAGGTGTGCAAGATGTGGTTCTTTCACACATATACATGTATCTATTCTTCCTCGCATCCTTTTCCCATGTAGGTTATGACACAATGTTGAGTAGTCTTCTCCTGGTCTTCCGTACGTCTTTGGTGGTTATATATTTCACATGGTTTGTATATCTCTGTTAACCCCAATGTGGCAATGTATCCAATCCTCATCCCTTTCTATTTGGTGAACCATAAGTTTTTTAATGAATCTGTGATTGCCTTTCTCTGTGGAAATATCTTCATTGGTATCAATTTTTAAGTAACTCTTAAAAGTGATATGATAGGATATGTGCCTTTTGCTTTCTCACTTACTACACGTGGCGTGATTACGTCTAGACTCATCTATGGTGCTTCAAATAGCATTGTTTCATTTTTTTCACTAGCGAATATTCCATCTGTACATGGAGGAGTTCTTCTTTGTCCATCCATCTGTTGCTGGACTTTTTGGTTACTTCCATATCTTGGCTATTGTAATGGTGTGCAATGCAGATTTGCCTGCCTGTGTCTTTCCAATTCTCTCTTCTTAGGTTATACGTCGAGGAGTGGGCCTGCTGGATCATATGGTAGCTCAATGTTTACCTTTTTAAGGCACCTCCATTCTGTTCTCATTCGTGGCCCTTTCCAAGTTACGTCCCCTTTGATGTTGAGGGTATGCATTTCTCCACAACACCTTCAGCATTTATTGTTTGTAGTTTTCTTGCTGATGGTTATTCTGACAAGTGTGAGCTGATACCTCTCTGTGGTTGAATTCGAATGTGCCACATAATCTGTTGAAATTGAGCTTTAAGGCATGTCCTTTTCTATTTTTCAAGCTGTGATTACCCCTTAGTTCTTCAAAGTGTTCTCTTTAAGTATGTGTCACAGTTTGAAATGTTTTGGCCTTTACCTCCCTCAAGCCATTTTGAGGGCCTGTTTCATTTACAGTTCTGCAGTACTTGTTCCTATGAAGTGACCATTAGCACAGGCTTTAAAGCTGCTTTTGCAGGTAACTGCCAGAGGGCGGCAGCCTTTCTATGTCCCCCACCCTGGTAACTAGGGAAAAGCCCTTGCGGCCTGTGGTGTTTCTCGGTTATAAATTAGAGTGGAGTGTGCCCGGACAAACCCACACAAGCTGATGTCTCCTTACTTTTGTTGGATTTTTACATTTAATTTTTATTTTTTATTGGAGTAATTTTCCACTGTGTACGTGGACCACTTCTACTTTGTGCATTCCTCGGTTGATGGACATGTTCAATGCTTCCAAGTGTTGGCTATGGTAAATATTGTTGGAGTGCAGGATTGCCAGGCTGTGACTTTTCGATTCTCATTTTCTCAGGTGATAGGCCCAGCAGTGGGTGTGATTGATTGACTGGTAGCACCGTGTTTCCCTTTGCAAAGCACCTTCTTTGTGTTTTCATTAGTGGCTCTTACCACGTCCCCCTTAGAATCGAGGGTACGCATTTCTCCACAATCGCTTCAGCATTTATTGTTTGCAGCATTTATGCTAATGGCCCTTCTGGCTGCTGTGAGCTGATAGGTTTTTGTAATTTGGGTTTGCATGTCTTCGAAAATTCGTAAAACTCATCATTTTTCTCCACCGTTTTCTTTTCTGTTAAAAAAAAGGAAACAATTGGGAGTACAATAGAACTCTTGAAATTGTGTTCTTGGAAGGTTGCCCTCTTTTGAAATTTTTGGTCGATTTTCCACCCCAGAATTTTTTTAGAAAGCAGGTGTCTTTTACCGAACTGCAAGTTTGGTGAATATTTAGTGACCTTTAGCAATGGGTTTAAAGCTGCTGTTGGAGGAAGTGGCCTGAAGCAGGAAGCTTATCTCCATTCCCATATCTGGGTACTAGGGCAGCAGAGCCTTTCTGGAAGTCGTGTTCCTAGTTTGTAAATTACATTGGAATGTGCATGGAGAAAGCCCCATAAGTTTATGTCTCATTATTTCTTCTTGGTTTTAAATTTTTTTTAAATTGGGGTAAAGCTTAGAATATTGTTTGTCCTAGGTGTACACCATCTGGTTCGTTTGTACATTATATATGTCTATTCAAGTACAGATCCTCTTCCCATGTAAAATGTTACTGAGGGTTCCGCAGACCTCCCTTGCTATATGGTTGGTCTTTTTGAGATATGTATATAATATGTGTTTGTATACGTATAGTAACACTAATCTTAATTTATCCCTTCCCCCCACCTTTCCTTTTAGATGAGCATAGTTTGTTTTCTAAGTCTGTGAGTGTCTTTCTCTGTGGAAATATGTTCCTTTGTGTCAGTTATTAGATAACGCCTATAAGTGATATCATAGAATACAGGTCTTTTGCTTTCCGACGTACCTCATGTTTTGTGATTATCTCCAGACTCATTTGTGGTGCCTCAGAGAGCAGTGGTTCATTGTTTTCCATGGCTATTATTCCATTGTGTACATGGACCACTTCTTCTTTATCCATTTACCGGTTGTTGGACATTTTGATTGCTTCACTGTCTTGGCTATTGTGAATAAGGCTGCACTGCAACTTTTGCGGCCTGTGTCTTCTCGATTCTTGTCTTCTCAAGTGAGAGGTCCATTGGTGCGCCTGCTGGATTGAATGGTACCTCCATTTTTACTTTTAAACACAGCTCCTTTCTGTTCTCATTATTGGCTGTTACCCCTTTACGTCTCACCAGCAGGTAGAGGGTACACAGTTCCCTAAAACCCCTTCAGCATTTATTGTTTGTAGACTTTTTGCTCAAGGTCAGTCGACTGGTGTAAGTTGAAACTTTTTGTAGATTAGATTGCATGGGTCTAACACTCCCTGAGGTTGAGCTTTTATCCATTTTCCTTTTTTTTAAAAGAGCGTGAGTAAAACTTAACTCTTCCTACTCTCTTCTTGAAACATTTGCCTGTTTTGAATTGTTTTGTCCATTCCCTCCTTCAGCACAATTTTTTAGGGCAGGTGTCCTTTACAGCCCTGAGTCCTTGGGAATGTGAAGTGACCATTAGCTGTGAGTTTAAAGCTGTTCTTGCAGGAAACGGCCACAAGGTGGCAGCATTTCCCCTTTACCATATTTGGTTACTAGGGAAACAGAGCCTTAATGGAAGTGGTGTTCTAGGTTGTAAATTAGAATGGAATGTGCCAGGGAAAAGCCCTTTAAGTTTATGTCTCATTACTTCTTGTTCATATTTGTAGTTTACTTTTTATTTTTTTATCCCAGTAAATATGATTACAATGGTTTGTTTGTTCTAGGTGTGCAAGATGTGGTTCTTTCACACATATACATGTATCTATTCTTCCTCGCATCCTTTTCCCATGTAGGTTATGACACAATGTTGAGTAGTCTTCTCCTGGTCTTCCGTACGTCTTTGGTGGTTATATATTTCACATGGTTTGTATATCTCTGTTAACCCCAATGTGGCAATGTATCCAATCCTCATCCCTTTCTATTTGGTGAACCATAAGTTTTTTAATGAATCTGTGATTGCCTTTCTCTGTGGAAATATCTTCATTGGTATCAATTTTTAAGTAACTCTTAAAAGTGATATGATAGGATATGTGCCTTTTGCTTTCTCACTTACTACACGTGGCGTGATTACGTCTAGACTCATCTATGGTGCTTCAAATAGCATTGTTTCATTTTTTTCACTAGCGAATATTCCATCTGTACATGGAGGAGTTCTTCTTTGTCCATCCATCTGTTGCTGGACTTTTTGGTTACTTCCATATCTTGGCTATTGTAATGGTGTGCAATGCAGATTTGCCTGCCTGTGTCTTTCCAATTCTCTCTTCTTAGGTTATACGTCGAGGAGTGGGCCTGCTGGATCATATGGTAGCTCAATGTTTACCTTTTTAAGGCACCTCCATTCTGTTCTCATTCGTGGCCCTTTCCAAGTTACGTCCCCTTTGATGTTGAGGGTATGCATTTCTCCACAACACCTTCAGCATTTATTGTTTGTAGTTTTCTTGCTGATGGTTATTCTGACAAGTGTGAGCTGATACCTCTCTGTGGTTGAATTCGAATGTGCCACATAATCTGTTGAAATTGAGCTTTAAGGCATGTCCTTTTCTATTTTTCAAGCTGTGATTACCCCTTAGTTCTTCAAAGTGTTCTCTTTAAGTATGTGTCACAGTTTGAAATGTTTTGGCCTTTACCTCCCTCAAGCCATTTTGAGGGCCTGTTTCATTTACAGTTCTGCAGTACTTGTTCCTATGAAGTGACCATTAGCACAGGCTTTAAAGCTGCTTTTGCAGGTAACTGCCAGAGGGCGGCAGCCTTTCTATGTCCCCCACCCTGGTAACTAGGGAAAAGCCCTTGCGGCCTGTGGTGTTTCTCGGTTATAAATTAGAGTGGAGTGTGCCCGGACAAACCCACACAAGCTGATGTCTCCTTACTTTTGTTGGATTTTTACATTTAATTTTTATTTTTTATTGGAGTAATTTTCCACTGTGTACGTGGACCACTTCTACTTTGTGCATTCCTCGGTTGATGGACATGTTCAATGCTTCCAAGTGTTGGCTATGGTAAATATTGTTGGAGTGCAGGATTGCCAGGCTGTGACTTTTCGATTCTCATTTTCTCAGGTGATAGGCCCAGCAGTGGGTGTGATTGATTGACTGGTAGCACCGTGTTTCCCTTTGCAAAGCACCTTCTTTGTGTTTTCATTAGTGGCTCTTACCACGTCCCCCTTAGAATCGAGGGTACGCATTTCTCCACAATCGCTTCAGCATTTATTGTTTGCAGCATTTATGCTAATGGCCCTTCTGGCTGCTGTGAGCTGATAGGTTTTTGTAATTTGGGTTTGCATGTCTTTGAAAATTCGTAAAACTCATCATTTTTCTCCACCGTTTTCTTTTCTGTTAAAAAAAAGGAAACAATTGGGAGTACAATAGAACTCTTGAAATTGTGTTCTTGGAAGGTTGCCCTCTTTTGAAATTTTTGGTCGATTTTCCACCCCAGAATTTTTTTAGAAAGCAGGTGTCTTTTACCGAACTGCAAGTTTGGTGAATATTTAGTGACCTT
Source organism: Balaenoptera borealis (assembly GCF_965194805.1). Lineage (NCBI taxonomy): Eukaryota > Metazoa > Chordata > Mammalia > Artiodactyla > Balaenopteridae > Balaenoptera > Balaenoptera borealis. The sequence goes on along the minus strand of NW_028123395.1, from coordinate 161,060 downwards.
TAGCAATGGGTTTAAAGCTGCTGTTGGAGGAAGTGGCCTCAAGCAGGAAGCTTATCTCCATTCCCATATCTGGGTACTAGGGCAGCAGAGCCTTTCTGGAAGTCGTGTTCCTAGTTTGTAAATTACATTGGAATGTGCATGGAGAAAGCCCCATAAGTTTATGTCTCATTATTTCTTCTTGGTTTTAAATTTTTTTTAAATTGGGGTAAAGCTTAGAATATTGTTTGTCCTAGGTGTACACCATCTGGTTCGTTTGTACATTATATATGTCTATTCAAGTACAGATCCTCTTCCCATGTAAAATGTTACTGAGGGTTCCGCAGACCTCCCTTGCTATATGGTTGGTCTTTTTGAGATATGTATATAATATGTGTTTGTATACGTATAGTAACACTAATCTTAATTTATACATTCCCCCCACCTTTCCTTTTAGATGAGCATAGTTTGTTTTCTAAGTCTGTGAGTGTCTTTCTCTGTGGAAATATGTTCCTTTGTGTCAGTTATTAGATAACGCCTATAAGTGATATCATAGAATACAGGTCTTTTGCTTTCCGACGTACCTCATGTTTTGTGATTATCTCCAGACTCATTTGTGGTGCCTCAGAGAGCAGTGGTTCATTGTTTTCCATGGCTATTATTCCATTGTGTACATGGACCACTTCTTCTTTATCCATTTACCGGTTGTTGGACATTTTGATTGCTTCACTGTCTTGGCTATTGTGAATAAGGCTGCACTGCAACTTTTGCGGCCTGTGTCTTCTCGATTCTTGTCTTCTCAAGTGAGAGGTCCATTGGTGCGCCTGCTGGATTGAATGGTACCTCCATTTTTACTTTTAAACACAGCTCCTTTCTGTTCTCATTATTGGCTGTTACCCCTTTACGTCTCACCAGCAGGTAGAGGGTACACAGTTCCCTAAAACCCCTTCAGCATTTATTGTTTGTAGACTTTTTGCTCAAGGTCAGTCGACTGGTTGAAACTTTTTGTAGATTAGATTGCATGGGTCTAACACTCCCTGAGGTTGAGCTTTTATCCATTTTCCTTTTTTTTAAAAGAGCGTGAGTAAAACTTAACTCTTCCTACTCTCTTCTTGAAACATTTGCCTGTTTTGAATTGTTTTGTCCATTCCCTCCTTCAGCACAATTTTTTAGGGCAGGTGTCCTTTACAGCCCTGAGTCCTTGGGAATGTGAAGTGACCATTAGCTGTGAGTTTAAAGCTGTTCTTGCAGGAAACGGCCACAAGGTGGCAGCATTTCCCCTTTACCATATTTGGTTACTAGGGAAACAGAGCCTTAATGGAAGTGGTGTTCTAGGTTGTAAATTAGAATGGAATGTGCCAGGGAAAAGCCCTTTAAGTTTATGTCTCATTACTTCTTGTTCATATTTGTAGTTTACTTTTTATTTTTTTATCCCAGTAAATATGATTACAATGGTTTGTTTGTTCTAGGTGTGCAAGATGTGGTTCTTTCACACATATACATGTATCTATTCTTCCTCGCATCCTTTTCCCATGTAGGTTATGACACAATGTTGAGTAGTCTTCTCCTGGTCTTCCGTACGTCTTTGGTGGTTATATATTTCACATGGTTTGTATATCTCTGTTAACCCCAATGTGGCAATGTATCCAATCCTCATCCCTTTCTATTTGGTGAACCATAAGTTTTTTAATGAATCTGTGATTGCCTTTCTCTGTGGAAATATCTTCATTGGTATCAATTTTTAAGTAACTCTTAAAAGTGATATGATAGGATATGTGCCTTTTGCTTTCTCACTTACTACACGTGGCGTGATTACGTCTAGACTCATCTATGGTGCTTCAAATAGCATTGTTTCATTTTTTTCACTAGCGAATATTCCATCTGTACATGGAGGAGTTCTTCTTTGTCCATCCATCTGTTGCTGGACTTTTTGGTTACTTCCATATCTTGGCTATTGTAATGGTGTGCAATGCAGATTTGCCTGCCTGTGTCTTTCCAATTCTCTCTTCTTAGGTTATACGTCGAGGAGTGGGCCTGCTGGATCATATGGTAGCTCAATGTTTACCTTTTTAAGGCACCTCCATTCTGTTCTCATTCGTGGCCCTTTCCAAGTTACGTCCCCTTTGATGTTGAGGGTATGCATTTCTCCACAACACCTTCAGCATTTATTGTTTGTAGTTTTCTTGCTGATGGTTATTCTGACAAGTGTGAGCTGATACCTCTCTGTGGTTGAATTCGAATGTGCCACATAATCTGTTGAAATTGAGCTTTAAGGCATGTCCTTTTCTATTTTTCAAGCTGTGATTACCCCTTAGTTCTTCAAAGTGTTCTCTTTAAGTATGTGTCACAGTTTGAAATGTTTTGGCCTTTACCTCCCTCAAGCCATTTTGAGGGCCTGTTTCATTTACAGTTCTGCAGTACTTGTTCCTATGAAGTGACCATTAGCACAGGCTTTAAAGCTGCTTTTGCAGGTAACTGCCAGAGGGCGGCAGCCTTTCTATGTCCCCCACCCTGGTAACTAGGGAAAAGCCCTTGCGGCCTGTGGTGTTTCTCGGTTATAAATTAGAGTGGAGTGTGCCCGGACAAACCCACACAAGCTGATGTCTCCTTACTTTTGTTGGATTTTTACATTTAATTTTTATTTTTTATTGGAGTAATTTTCCACTGTGTACGTGGACCACTTCTACTTTGTGCATTCCTCGGTTGATGGACATGTTCAATGCTTCCAAGTGTTGGCTATGGTAAATATTGTTGGAGTGCAGGATTGCCAGGCTGTGACTTTTCGATTCTCATTTTCTCAGGTGATAGGCCCAGCAGTGGGTGTGATTGATTGACTGGTAGCACCGTGTTTCCCTTTGCAAAGCACCTTCTTTGTGTTTTCATTAGTGGCTCTTACCACGTCCCCCTTAGAATCGAGGGTACGCATTTCTCCACAATCGCTTCAGCATTTATTGTTTGCAGCATTTATGCTAATGGCCCTTCTGGCTGCTGTGAGCTGATAGGTTTTTGTAATTTGGGTTTGCATGTCTTCGAAAATTCGTAAAACTCATCATTTTTCTCCACCGTTTTCTTTTCTGTTAAAAAAAAGGAAACAATTGGGAGTACAATAGAACTCTTGAAATTGTGTTCTTGGAAGGTTGCCCTCTTTTGAAATTTTTGGTCGATTTTCCACCCCAGAATTTTTTTAGAAAGCAGGTGTCTTTTACCGAACTGCAAGTTTGGTGAATATTTAGTGACCTTTAGCAATGGGTTTAAAGCTGCTGTTGGAGGAAGTGGCCTCAAGCAGGAAGCTTATCTCCATTCCCATATCTGGGTACTAGGGCAGCAGAGCCTTTCTGGAAGTCGTGTTCCTAGTTTGTAAATTACATTGGAATGTGCATGGAGAAAGCCCCATAAGTTTATGTCTCATTATTTCTTCTTGGTTTTAAATTTTTTTTAAATTGGGGTAAAGCTTAGAATATTGTTTGTCCTAGGTGTACACCATCTGGTTCGTTTGTACATTATATATGTCTATTCAAGTACAGATCCTCTTCCCATGTAAAATGTTACTGAGGGTTCCGCAGACCTCCCTTGCTATATGGTTGGTCTTTTTGAGATATGTATATAATATGTGTTTGTATACGTATAGTAACACTAATCTTAATTTATCCCTTCCCCCCACCTTTCCTTTTAGATGAGCATAGTTTGTTTTCTAAGTCTGTGAGTGTCTTTCTCTGTGGAAATATGTTCCTTTGTGTCAGTTATTAGATAACGCCTATAAGTGATATCATAGAATACAGGTCTTTTGCTTTCCGACGTACCTCATGTTTTGTGATTATCTCCAGACTCATTTGTGGTGCCTCAGAGAGCAGTGGTTCATTGTTTTCCATGGCTATTATTCCATTGTGTACATGGACCACTTCTTCTTTATCCATTTACCGGTTGTTGGACATTTTGATTGCTTCACTGTCTTGGCTATTGTGAATAAGGCTGCACTGCAACTTTTGCGGCCTGTGTCTTCTCGATTCTTGTCTTCTCAAGTGAGAGGTCCATTGGCGCGCCTGCTGGATTGAATGGTACCTCCATTTTTACTTTTAAACACAGCTCCTTTCTGTTCTCATTATTGGCTGTTACCCCTTTACGTCTCACCAGCAGGTAGAGGGTACACAGTTCCCTAAAACCCCTTCAGCATTTATTGTTTGTAGACTTTTTGCTCAAGGTCAGTCGACTGGTGTAAGTTGAAACTTTTTGTAGATTAGATTGCATGGGTCTAACACTCCCTGAGGTTGAGCTTTTATCCATTTTCCTTTTTTTTAAAAGAGCGTGAGTAAAACTTAACTCTTCCTACTCTCTTCTTGAAACATTTGCCTGTTTTGAATTGTTTTGTCCATTCCCTCCTTCAGCACAATTTTTTAGGGCAGGTGTCCTTTACAGCCCTGAGTCCTTGGGAATGTGAAGTGACCATTAGCTGTGAGTTTAAAGCTGTTCTTGCAGGAAACGGCCACAAGGTGGCAGCATTTCCCCTTTACCATATTTGGTTACTAGGGAAACAGAGCCTTAATGGAAGTGGTGTTCTAGGTTGTAAATTAGAATGGAATGTGCCAGGGAAAAGCCCTTTAAGTTTATGTCTCATTACTTCTTGTTCATATTTGTAGTTTACTTTTTATTTTTTTATCCCAGTAAATATGATTACAATGGTTTGTTTGTTCTAGGTGTGCAAGATGTGGTTCTTTCACACATATACATGTATCTATTCTTCCTCGCATCCTTTTCCCATGTAGGTTATGACACAATGTTGAGTAGTCTTCTCCTGGTCTTCCGTACGTCTTTGGTGGTTATATATTTCACATGGTTTGTATATCTCTGTTAACCCCAATGTGGCAATGTATCCAATCCTCATCCCTTTCTATTTGGTGAACCATAAGTTTTTTAATGAATCTGTGATTGCCTTTCTCTGTGGAAATATCTTCATTGGTATCAATTTTTAAGTAACTCTTAAAAGTGATATGATAGGATATGTGCCTTTTGCTTTCTCACTTACTACACGTGGCGTGATTACGTCTAGACTCATCTATGGTGCTTCAAATAGCATTGTTTCATTTTTTTCACTAGCGAATATTCCATCTGTACATGGAGGAGTTCTTCTTTGTCCATCCATCTGTTGCTGGACTTTTTGGTTACTTCCATATCTTGGCTATTGTAATGGTGTGCAATGCAGATTTGCCTGCCTGTGTCTTTCCAATTCTCTCTTCTTAGGTTATACGTCGAGGAGTGGGCCTGCTGGATCATATGGTAGCTCAATGTTTACCTTTTTAAGGCACCTCCATTCTGTTCTCATTCGTGGCCCTTTCCAAGTTACGTCCCCTTTGATGTTGAGGGTATGCATTTCTCCACAACACCTTCAGCATTTATTGTTTGTAGTTTTCTTGCTGATGGTTATTCTGACAAGTGTGAGCTGATACCTCTCTGTGGTTGAATTCGAATGTGCCACATAATCTGTTGAAATTGAGCTTTAAGGCATGTCCTTTTCTATTTTTCAAGCTGTGATTACCCCTTAGTTCTTCAAAGTGTTCTCTTTAAGTATGTGTCACAGTTTGAAATGTTTTGGCCTTTACCTCCCTCAAGCCATTTTGAGGGCCTGTTTCATTTACAGTTCTGCAGTACTTGTTCCTATGAAGTGACCATTAGCACAGGCTTTAAAGCTGCTTTTGCAGGTAACTGCCAGAGGGCGGCAGCCTTTCTATGTCCCCCACCCTGGTAACTAGGGAAAAGCCCTTGCGGCCTGTGGTGTTTCTCGGTTATAAATTAGAGTGGAGTGTGCCCGGACAAACCCACACAAGCTGATGTCTCCTTACTTTTGTTGGATTTTTACATTTAATTTTTATTTTTTATTGGAGTAATTTTCCACTGTGTACGTGGACCACTTCTACTTTGTGCATTCCTCGGTTGATGGACATGTTCAATGCTTCCAAGTGTTGGCTATGGTAAATATTGTTGGAGTGCAGGATTGCCAGGCTGTGACTTTTCGATTCTCATTTTCTCAGGTGATAGGCCCAGCAGTGGGTGTGATTGATTGACTGGTAGCACCGTGTTTCCCTTTGCAAAGCACCTTCTTTGTGTTTTCATTAGTGGCTCTTACCACGTCCCCCTTAGAATCGAGGGTACGCATTTCTCCACAATCGCTTCAGCATTTATTGTTTGCAGCATTTATGCTAATGGCCCTTCTGGCTGCTGTGAGCTGATAGGTTTTTGTAATTTGGGTTTGCATGTCTTTGAAAATTCGTAAAACTCATCATTTTTCTCCACCGTTTTCTTTTCTGTTAAAAAAAAGGAAACAATTGGGAGTACAATAGAACTCTTGAAATTGTGTTCTTGGAAGGTTGCCCTCTTTTGAAATTTTTGGTCGATTTTCCACCCCAGAATTTTTTTAGAAAGCAGGTGTCTTTTACCGAACTGCAAGTTTGGTGAATATTTAGTGACCTTTAGCAATGGGTTTAAAGCTGCTGTTGGAGGAAGTGGCCTCAAGCAGGAAGCTTATCTCCATTCCCATATCTGGGTACTAGGGCAGCAGAGCCTTTCTGGAAGTCGTGTTCCTAGTTTGTAAATTACATTGGAATGTGCATGGAGAAAGCCCCATAAGTTTATGTCTCATTATTTCTTCTTGGTTTTAAATTTTTTTTAAATTGGGGTAAAGCTTAGAATATTGTTTGTCCTAGGTGTACACCATCTGGTTCGTTTGTACATTATATATGTCTATTCAAGTACAGATCCTCTTCCCATGTAAAATGTTACTGAGGGTTCCGCAGACCTCCCTTGCTATATGGTTGGTCTTTTTGAGATATGTATATAATATGTGTTTGTATACGTATAGTAACACTAATCTTAATTTATACATTCCCCCCACCTTTCCTTTTAGATGAGCATAGTTTGTTTTCTAAGTCTGTGAGTGTCTTTCTCTGTGGAAATATGTTCCTTTGTGTCAGTTATTAGATAACGCCTATAAGTGATATCATAGAATACAGGTCTTTTGCTTTCCGACGTACCTCATGTTTTGTGATTATCTCCAGACTCATTTGTGGTGCCTCAGAGAGCAGTGGTTCATTGTTTTCCATGGCTATTATTCCATTGTGTACATGGACCACTTCTTCTTTATCCATTTACCGGTTGTTGGACATTTTGATTGCTTCACTGTCTTGGCTATTGTGAATAAGGCTGCACTGCAACTTTTGCGGCCTGTGTCTTCTCGATTCTTGTCTTCTCAAGTGAGAGGTCCATTGGTGCGCCTGCTGGATTGAATGGTACCTCCATTTTTACTTTTAAACACAGCTCCTTTCTGTTCTCATTATTGGCTGTTACCCCTTTACGTCTCACCAGCAGGTAGAGGGTACACAGTTCCCTAAAACCCCTTCAGCATTTATTGTTTGTAGACTTTTTGCTCAAGGTCAGTCGACTGGTGTAAGTTGAAACTTTTTGTAGATTAGATTGCATGGGTCTAACACTCCCTGAGGTTGAGCTTTTATCCATTTTCCTTTTTTTTAAAAGAGCGTGAGTAAAACTTAACTCTTCCTACTCTCTTCTTGAAACATTTGCCTGTTTTGAATTGTTTTGTCCATTCCCTCCTTCAGCACAATTTTTTAGGGCAGGTGTCCTTTACAGCCCTGAGTCCTTGGGAATGTGAAGTGACCATTAGCTGTGAGTTTAAAGCTGTTCTTGCAGGAAACGGCCACAAGGTGGCAGCATTTCCCCTTTACCATATTTGGTTACTAGGGAAACAGAGCCTTAATGGAAGTGGTGTTCTAGGTTGTAAATTAGAATGGAATGTGCCAGGGAAAAGCCCTTTAAGTTTATGTCTCATTACTTCTTGTTCATATTTGTAGTTTACTTTTTATTTTTTTATCCCAGTAAATATGATTACAATGGTTTGTTTGTTCTAGGTGTGCAAGATGTGGTTCTTTCACACATATACATGTATCTATTCTTCCTCGCATCCTTTTCCCATGTAGGTTATGACACAATGTTGAGTAGTCTTCTCCTGGTCTTCCGTACGTCTTTGGTGGTTATATATTTCACATGGTTTGTATATCTCTGTTAACCCCAATGTGGCAATGTATCCAATCCTCATCCCTTTCTATTTGGTGAACCATAAGTTTTTTAATGAATCTGTGATTGCCTTTCTCTGTGGAAATATCTTCATTGGTATCAATTTTTAAGTAACTCTTAAAAGTGATATGATAGGATATGTGCCTTTTGCTTTCTCACTTACTACACGTGGCGTGATTACGTCTAGACTCATCTATGGTGCTTCAAATAGCATTGTTTCATTTTTTTCACTAGCGAATATTCCATCTGTACATGGAGGAGTTCTTCTTTGTCCATCCATCTGTTGCTGGACTTTTTGGTTACTTCCATATCTTGGCTATTGTAATGGTGTGCAATGCAGATTTGCCTGCCTGTGTCTTTCCAATTCTCTCTTAGGTTATACGTCGAGGAGTGGGCCTGCTGGATCATATGGTAGCTCAATGTTTACCTTTTTAAGGCACCTCCATTCTGTTCTCATTCGTGGCCCTTTCCAAGTTACGTCCCCTTTGATGTTGAGGGTATGCATTTCTCCACAACACCTTCAGCATTTATTGTTTGTAGTTTTCTTGCTGATGGTTATTCTGACAAGTGTGAGCTGATACCTCTCTGTGGTTGAATTCGAATGTGCCACATAATCTGTTGAAATTGAGCTTTAAGGCATGTCCTTTTCTATTTTTCAAGCTGTGATTACCCCTTAGTTCTTCAAAGTGTTCTCTTTAAGTATGTGTCACAGTTTGAAATGTTTTGGCCTTTACCTCCCTCAAGCCATTTTGAGGGCCTGTTTCATTTACAGTTCTGCAGTACTTGTTCCTATGAAGTGACCATTAGCACAGGCTTTAAAGCTGCTTTTGCAGGTAACTGCCAGAGGGCGGCAGCCTTTCTATGTCCCCCACCCTGGTAACTAGGGAAAAGCCCTTGCGGCCTGTGGTGTTTCTCGGTTATAAATTAGAGTGGAGTGTGCCCGGACAAACCCACACAAGCTGATGTCTCCTTACTTTTGTTGGATTTTTACATTTAATTTTTATTTTTTATTGGAGTAATTTTCCACTGTGTACGTGGACCACTTCTACTTTGTGCATTCCTCGGTTGATGGACATGTTCAATGCTTCCAAGTGTTGGCTATGGTAAATATTGTTGGAGTGCAGGATTGCCAGGCTGTGACTTTTCGATTCTCATTTTCTCAGGTGATAGGCCCAGCAGTGGGTGTGATTGATTGACTGGTAGCACCGTGTTTCCCTTTGCAAAGCACCTTCTTTGTGTTTTCATTAGTGGCTCTTACCACGTCCCCCTTAGAATCGAGGGTACGCATTTCTCCACAATCGCTTCAGCATTTATTGTTTGCAGCATTTATGCTAATGGCCCTTCTGGCTGCTGTGAGCTGATAGGTTTTTGTAATTTGGGTTTGCATGTCTTCGAAAATTCGTAAAACTCATCATTTTTCTCCACCGTTTTCTTTTCTGTTAAAAAAAAGGAAACAATTGGGAGTACAATAGAACTCTTGAAATTGTGTTCTTGGAAGGTTGCCCTCTTTTGAAATTTTTGGTCGATTTTCCACCCCAGAATTTTTTTAGAAAGCAGGTGTCTTTTACCGAACTGCAAGTTTGGTGAATATTTAGTGACCTTTAGCAATGGGTTTAAAGCTGCTGTTGGAGGAAGTGGCCTCAAGCAGGAAGCTTATCTCCATTCCCATATCTGGGTACTAGGGCAGCAGAGCCTTTCTGGAAGTCGTGTTCCTAGTTTGTAAATTACATTGGAATGTGCATGGAGAAAGCCCCATAAGTTTATGTCTCATTATTTCTTCTTGGTTTTAAATTTTTTTTAAATTGGGGTAAAGCTTAGAATATTGTTTGTCCTAGGTGTACACCATCTGGTTCGTTTGTACATTATATATGTCTATTCAAGTACAGATCCTCTTCCCATGTAAAATGTTACTGAGGGTTCCGCAGACCTCCCTTGCTATATGGTTGGTCTTTTTGAGATATGTATATAATATGTGTTTGTATACGTATAGTAACACTAATCTTAATTTATCCCTTCCCCCCACCTTTCCTTTTAGATGAGCATAGTTTGTTTTCTAAGTCTGTGAGTGTCTTTCTCTGTGGAAATATGTTCCTTTGTGTCAGTTATTAGATAACGCCTATAAGTGATATCATAGAATACAGGTCTTTTGCTTTCCGACGTACCTCATGTTTTGTGATTATCTCCAGACTCATTTGTGGTGCCTCAGAGAGCAGTGGTTCATTGTTTTCCATGGCTATTATTCCATTGTGTACATGGACCACTTCTTCTTTATCCATTTACCGGTTGTTGGACATTTTGATTGCTTCACTGTCTTGGCTATTGTGAATAAGGCTGCACTGCAACTTTTGCGGCCTGTGTCTTCTCGATTCTTGTCTTCTCAAGTGAGAGGTCCATTGGCGCGCCTGCTGGATTGAATGGTACCTCCATTTTTACTTTTAAACACAGCTCCTTTCTGTTCTCATTATTGGCTGTTACCCCTTTACGTCTCACCAGCAGGTAGAGGGTACACAGTTCCCTAAAACCCCTTCAGCATTTATTGTTTGTAGACTTTTTGCTCAAGGTCAGTCGACTGGTGTAAGTTGAAACTTTTTGTAGATTAGATTGCATGGGTCTAACACTCCCTGAGGTTGAGCTTTTATCCATTTTCCTTTTTTTTAAAAGAGCGTGAGTAAAACTTAACTCTTCCTACTCTCTTCTTGAAACATTTGCCTGTTTTGAATTGTTTTGTCCATTCCCTCCTTCAGCACAATTTTTTAGGGCAGGTGTCCTTTACAGCCCTGAGTCCTTGGGAATGTGAAGTGACCATTAGCTGTGAGTTTAAAGCTGTTCTTGCAGGAAACGGCCACAAGGTGGCAGCATTTCCCCTTTACCATATTTGGTTACTAGGGAAACAGAGCCTTAATGGAAGCGGTGTTCTAGGTTGTAAATTAGAATGGAATGTGCCAGGGAAAAGCCCTTTAAGTTTATGTCTCATTACTTCTTGTTCATATTTGTAGTTTACTTTTTATTTTTTTATCCCAGTAAATATGATTACAATGGTTTGTTTGTTCTAGGTGTGCAAGATGTGGTTCTTTCACACATATACATGTATCTATTCTTCCTCGCATCCTTTTCCCATGTAGGTTATGACACAATGTTGAGTAGTCTTCTCCTGGTCTTCCGTACGTCTTTGGTGGTTATATATTTCACATGGTTTGTATATCTCTGTTAACCCCAATGTGGCAATGTATCCAATCCTCATCCCTTTCTATTTGGTGAACCATAAGTTTTTTAATGAATCTGTGATTGCCTTTCTCTGTGGAAATATCTTCATTGGTATCAATTTTTAAGTAACTCTTAAAAGTGATATGATAGGATATGTGCCTTTTGCTTTCTCACTTACTACACGTGGCGTGATTACGTCTAGACTCATCTATGGTGCTTCAAATAGCATTGTTTCATTTTTTTCACTAGCGAATATTCCATCTGTACATGGAGGAGTTCTTCTTTGTCCATCCATCTGTTGCTGGACTTTTTGGTTACTTCCATATCTTGGCTATTGTAATGGTGTGCAATGCAGATTTGCCTGCCTGTGTCTTTCCAATTCTCTCTTCTTAGGTTATACGTCGAGGAGTGGGCCTGCTGGATCATATGGTAGCTCAATGTTTACCTTTTTAAGGCACCTCCATTCTGTTCTCATTCGTGGCCCTTTCCAAGTTACGTCCCCTTTGATGTTGAGGGTATGCATTTCTCCACAACACCTTCAGCATTTATTGTTTGTAGTTTTCTTGCTGATGGTTATTCTGACAAGTGTGAGCTGATACCTCTCTGTGGTTGAATTCGAATGTGCCACATAATCTGTTGAAATTGAGCTTTAAGGCATGTCCTTTTCTATTTTTCAAGCTGTGATTACCCCTTAGTTCTTCAAAGTGTTCTCTTTAAGTATGTGTCACAGTTTGAAATGTTTTGGCCTTTACCTCCCTCAAGCCATTTTGAGGGCCTGTTTCATTTACAGTTCTGCAGTACTTGTTCCTATGAAGTGACCATTAGCACAGGCTTTAAAGCTGCTTTTGCAGGTAACTGCCAGAGGGCGGCAGCCTTTCTATGTCCCCCACCCTGGTAACTAGGGAAAAGCCCTTGCGGCCTGTGGTGTTTCTCGGTTATAAATTAGAGTGGAGTGTGCCCGGACAAACCCACACAAGCTGATGTCTCCTTACTTTTGTTGGATTTTTACATTTAATTTTTATTTTTTATTGGAGTAATTTTCCACTGTGTACGTGGACCACTTCTACTTTGTGCATTCCTCGGTTGATGGACATGTTCAATGCTTCCAAGTGTTGGCTATGGTAAATATTGTTGGAGTGCAGGATTGCCAGGCTGTGACTTTTCGATTCTCATTTTCTCAGGTGATAGGCCCAGCAGTGGGTGTGATTGATTGACTGGTAGCACCGTGTTTCCCTTTGCAAAGCACCTTCTTTGTGTTTTCATTAGTGGCTCTTACCACGTCCCCCTTAGAATCGAGGGTACGCATTTCTCCACAATCGCTTCAGCATTTATTGTTTGCAGCATTTATGCTAATGGCCCTTCTGGCTGCTGTGAGCTGATAGGTTTTTGTAATTTGGGTTTGCATGTCTTTGAAAATTCGTAAAACTCATCATTTTTCTCCACCGTTTTCTTTTCTGTTAAAAAAAAGGAAACAATTGGGAGTACAATAGAACTCTTGAAATTGTGTTCTTGGAAGGTTGCCCTCTTTTGAAATTTTTGGTCGATTTTCCACCCCAGAATTTTTTTAGAAAGCAGGTGTCTTTTACCGAACTGCAAGTTTGGTGAATATTTAGTGACCTTTAGCAATGGGTTTAAAGCTGCTGTTGGAGGAAGTGGCCTGAAGCAGGAAGCTTATCTCCATTCCCATATCTGGGTACTAGGGCAGCAGAGCCTTTCTGGAAGTCGTGTTCCTAGTTTGTAAATTACATTGGAATGTGCATGGAGAAAGCCCCATAAGTTTATGTCTCATTATTTCTTCTTGGTTTTAAATTTTTTTTAAATTGGGGTAAAGCTTAGAATATTGTTTGTCCTAGGTGTACACCATCTGGTTCGTTTGTACATTATATATGTCTATTCAAGTACAGATCCTCTTCCCATGTAAAATGTTACTGAGGGTTCCGCAGACCTCCCTTGCTATATGGTTGGTCTTTTTGAGATATGTATATAATATGTGTTTGTATACGTATAGTAACACTAATCTTAATTTATCCCTTCCCCCCACCTTTCCTTTTAGATGAGCATAGTTTGTTTTCTAAGTCTGTGAGTGTCTTTCTCTGTGGAAATATGTTCCTTTGTGTCAGTTATTAGATAACGCCTATAAGTGATATCATAGAATACAGGTCTTTTGCTTTCCGACGTACCTCATGTTTTGTGATTATCTCCAGACTCATTTGTGGTGCCTCAGAGAGCAGTGGTTCATTGTTTTCCATGGCTATTATTCCATTGTGTACATGGACCACTTCTTCTTTATCCATTTACCGGTTGTTGGACATTTGGATTGCTTCACTGTCTTGGCTATTGTGAATAAGGCTGCACTGCAACTTTTGCGGCCTGTGTCTTCTCGATTCTTGTCTTCTCAAGTGAGAGGTCCATTGGTGCGCCTGCTGGATTGAATGGTACCTCCATTTTTACTTTTAAACACAGCTCCTTTCTGTTCTCATTATTGGCTGTTACCCCTTTACGTCTCACCAGCAGGTAGAGGGTACACAGTTCCCTAAAACCCCTTCAGCATTTATTGTTTGTAGACTTTTTGCTCAAGGTCAGTCGACTGGTGTAAGTTGAAACTTTTTGTAGATTAGATTGCATGGGTCTAACACTCCCTGAGGTTGAGCTTTTATCCATTTTCCTTTTTTTTAAAAGAGCGTGAGTAAAACTTAACTCTTCCTACTCTCTTCTTGAAACATTTGCCTGTTTTGAATTGTTTTGTCCATTCCCTCCTTCAGCACAATTTTTTAGGGCAGGTGTCCTTTACAGCCCTGAGTCCTTGGGAATGTGAAGTGACCATTAGCTGTGAGTTTAAAGCTGTTCTTGCAGGAAACGGCCACAAGGTGGCAGCATTTCCCCTTTACCATATTTGGTTACTAGGGAAACAGAGCCTTAATGGAAGTGGTGTTCTAGGTTGTAAATTAGAATGGAATGTGCCAGGGAAAAGCCCTTTAAGTTTATGTCTCATTACTTCTTGTTCATATTTGTAGTTTACTTTTTATTTTTTTATCCCAGTAAATATGATTACAATGGTTTGTTTGTTCTAGGTGTGCAAGATGTGGTTCTTTCACACATATACATGTATCTATTCTTCCTCGCATCCTTTTCCCATGTAGGTTATGACACAATGTTGAGTAGTCTTCTCCTGGTCTTCCGTACGTCTTTGGTGGTTATATATTTCACATGGTTTGTATATCTCTGTTAACCCCAATGTGGCAATGTATCCAATCCTCATCCCTTTCTATTTGGTGAACCATAAGTTTTTTTAATGAATCTGTGATTGCCTTTCTCTGTGGAAATATCTTCATTGGTATCAATTTTTAAGTAACTCTTAAAAGTGATATGATAGGATATGTGCCTTTTGCTTTCTCACTTACTACACGTGGCGTGATTACGTCTAGACTCATCTATGGTGCTTCAAATAGCATTGTTTCATTTTTTTCACTAGCGAATATTCCATCTGTACATGGAGGAGTTCTTCTTTGTCCATCCATCTGTTGCTGGACTTTTTGGTTACTTCCATATCTTGGCTATTGTAATGGTGTGCAATGCAGATTTGCCTGCCTGTGTCTTTCCAATTCTCTCTTAGGTTATACGTCGAGGAGTGGGCCTGCTGGATCATATGGTAGCTCAATGTTTACCTTTTTAAGGCACCTCCATTCTGTTCTCATTCGTGGCCCTTTCCAAGTTACGTCCCCTTTGATGTTGAGGGTATGCATTTCTCCACAACACCTTCAGCATTTATTGTTTGTAGTTTTCTTGCTGATGGTTATTCTGACAAGTGTGAGCTGATACCTCTCTGTGGTTGAATTCGAATGTGCCACATAATCTGTTGAAATTGAGCTTTAAGGCATGTCCTTTTCTATTTTTCAAGCTGTGATTACCCCTTAGTTCTTCAAAGTGTTCTCTTTAAGTATGTGTCACAGTTTGAAATGTTTTGGCCTTTACCTCCCTCAAGCCATTTTGAGGGCCTGTTTCATTTACAGTTCTGCAGTACTTGTTCCTATGAAGTGACCATTAGCACAGGCTTTAAAGCTGCTTTTGCAGGTAACTGCCAGAGGGCGGCAGCCTTTCTATGTCCCCCACCCTGGTAACTAGGGAAAAGCCCTTGCGGCCTGTGGTGTTTCTCGGTTATAAATTAGAGTGGAGTGTGCCCGGACAAACCCACACAAGCTGATGTCTCCTTACTTTTGTTGGATTTTTACATTTAATTTTTATTTTTTATTGGAGTAATTTTCCACTGTGTACGTGGACCACTTCTACTTTGTGCATTCCTCGGTTGATGGACATGTTCAATGCTTCCAAGTGTTGGCTATGGTAAATATTGTTGGAGTGCAGGATTGCCAGGCTGTGACTTTTCGATTCTCATTTTCTCAGGTGATAGGCCCAGCAGTGGGTGTGATTGATTGACTGGTAGCACCGTGTTTCCCTTTGCAAAGCACCTTCTTTGTGTTTTCATTAGTGGCTCTTACCACGTCCCCCTTAGAATCGAGGGTACGCATTTCTCCACAATCGCTTCAGCATTATTGTTTGCAGCATTTATGCTAATGGCCCTTCTGGCTGCTGTGAGCTGATAGGTTTTTGTAATTTGGGTTTGCATGTCTTCGAAAATTCGTAAAACTCATCATTTTTCTCCACCGTTTTCTTTTCTGTTAAAAAAAAGGAAACAATTGGGAGTACAATAGAACTCTTGAAATTGTGTTCTTGGAAGGTTGCCCTCTTTTGAAATTTTTGGTCGATTTTCCACCCCAGAATTTTTTTAGAAAGCAGGTGTCTTTTACCGAACTGCAAGTTTGGTGAATATTTAGTGACCTTTAGCAATGGGTTTAAAGCTGCTGTTGGAGGAAGTGGCCTGAAGCAGGAAGCTTATCTCCATTCCCATATCTGGGTACTAGGGCAGCAGAGCCTTTCTGGAAGTCGTGTTCCTAGTTTGTAAATTACATTGGAATGTGCATGGAGAAAGCCCCATAAGTTTATGTCTCATTATTTCTTCTTGGTTTTAAATTTTTTTTAAATTGGGGTAAAGCTTAGAATATTGTTTGTCCTAGGTGTACACCATCTGGTTCGTTTGTACATTATATATGTCTATTCAAGTACAGATCCTCTTCCCATGTAAAATGTTACTGAGGGTTCCGCAGACCTCCCTTGCTATATGGTTGGTCTTTTTGAGATATGTATATAATATGTGTTTGTATACGTATAGTAACACTAATCTTAATTTATCCATTCCCCCCACCTTTCCTTTTAGATGAGCATAGTTTGTTTTCTAAGTCTGTGAGTGTCTTTCTCTGTGGAAATATGTTCATTTGTGTCAGTTGTTAGATAATACCTATAAGTAATATCATAGTATATTTTTCTTTTGCTTTCAGAATTACCTCATGTTCTGTGATTACGTCTAGGCTCATCTACGGTGCTGCAAAGAGCAGTGTTTTATTGTTTCCTATGGCAAATATTCCATTGTGTACCCCGACCACTTCTTCTTTGTCTATTCATGTTGATGGGCATTTTGGTTGCTTCCTTGTCTTGCCTATTGTGAATACTGCTGCAGTGCAGCTTTTGCAGCCTGTGTCTTCTCGATTCTGCTCTTCTCTGGTGATAGGCCCAGCTCTGGTCCTGCTGGATCAAATGGTGGCTCAATTTTTACTTTTAAACGCAGCTCCTTTCTCTTCTCATTATTGGCTCTTACCACTTTACATCTCACCAGCCGCTTCAGGTCACAGAGTTGGCTAAAACCCCTTCAGCATTTATTGTTCGTAGACGTTTTGCTAATGTTTATTTGACTGGTGCGAGTTGAAACTTTTTGTAGATTAGATTTGCATTAGTCTAATAATTCTTTATGTGTAGTTTATATCTATTTTCCTTTTTTAAAAAAAGTGTGTAAAACTTATCCCTTAAAAAAAAGTGAGTAAAACTTACCAATGATCTTCTTGAAAAATTTGCTCTGTGTTGAGTTTTTTGCCCTTTCCCTGCCCCAGGACATTTTTTGAGGACAGGTGTCCTTTACAGCCCTGAGTCCTTGTGAATATTAACTGACCATTAGCTGTGGGGTTAAAGCTGGTCTTGCGTTAAATGGCCACAAGGAGGCAGCATTTCCAACTCTCGGCACTTGGGCAACAGAGCCTTCCTGGAAATCGTGTTAGTAGGCTGAACATTAGAGTGGAATGTGCCAAGACAACACCCAACAGCTTATATCTCCTTACTTTCTGTTTGATTTTTAAATTTATTTTTTATTAGAGCAAATTTGATTAAAATGTTGTGTTTCTTCTAGGTGTACAGAATCTGGTTCATTATATATATGTATCTATAGATCTTTGGATCCTATCCCACGGAGGTTATTACGGAGTGTTCAGTAGACCTCTGTAGGTATAGCCTAGGTTTGGTGATTTATATTTTTCATATGTATTAGTATAGGTCTGTAATCCAGCATATCCTAATTTATACATGCCTCACACCTTTCCATTTGGTTAAATATGGTTTTGTTTTCTTCATCCATTAGGGCCCTTGTCTTGGAAATAAGTTCATGTGTATCAATTTTTAGGTAAAACCTAAAAGTGATATCATAGGATATCTGTCTTTCGGTTTCTTCGTTACTTCAAGTTCTGTGATTATCTCTAGGTCTTTCTATGGTGTTGCAAACGTCACTGTTTCACTCTTTTCCATGGCTAATATTCGACAGTGTACAATGAAAACTTCTTCTTTGTGCATTCATCTGTTGAAGGACATTTTGGTTGTTTCCAACTTTTGGCTATGGTAAATATTGTAGCAGTGCAGGATTGCCAGCCTGTGTCTTTTTGATTCTGGTCTTCTAAGGTGATACTCCCAGCAGTGGGCTTTCCAGATCATATAGTAGCTCAATGTTTACCTTTAAACTCACCTCCATTATGTTCTCACTACTGACTGTTACCAGTTTACATCCAATCAGCTGCTAGAGGGTACACAGTTCTCTAATACCCGTTCAGCATTTATCGTTTGTAGATTTTTTGGTGATGATCATTCTGACTGTTGTGAGGTAAATGTTTTTGTAGATTGGATTAGCATGTCTTTATTAATTCAAGATGTTGAGCATTTTTCCATGCCCACTGCAGGGGCTATCACCTGAGAAGATGAGGATCAAAAAAACAGGAGTTGGCAATCCTGCACTCCAGCAACATTTACCATAGCCAATATTTGGAAGCAATGAATACGTGCATCACCAGAGGAATGCACAAAGAATATGTGCTCCATGTACACAATGGAATATTACTCCAATAAAAAATAAAAATTAAATTTAAAAATCCAACAAAAGTAAGGAGACATCAGCTTGTGTGGGTTTGTCCGGGCACACTCCACTCTAATTTATAACCGAGAAACACCACAGGACACAAGGGCTTTTCCCTAGTTACCAGGGTGGGGAACATAGAAAAGCTGCCGCCCTCTGGCAGTTACCTGCAAAAGCAGCTTTAAAGCCTGTGCTAATGGTCATTTCATAGGAACAAGTACTGCAGAACTGTAAATGAAACCTGCCCTCAAAATGTCTTGAGGGAGGTAATGGCCAAAACATTTCAAAATGTGACACATACTTTAAGAGAACACTTTGAAGAACTAAGTGGTAATCACAGCTTGAAAAATAAAAAGGACAGGACATGCCTTAAATCTCAATTTCAACAGATTATGTAGCACATTCGAATTCAACCACAAAGAGGTATCAGCTCACACTTGTCAGAATAACCAGCAGCAAGAATACTAGAAACAATAAATGCTGAAGATGTTGTGGAGAAATCCATACCCTCAACTTCAAGTGGAACGTAAGTGGGAAAGGGCCACGAATGAGAACAGAATGGAGCTGCCTTAAAAAGGTAAACATTGAGCTACCATATGATCCAGCAGGCCCACTCCTCCACCTATAATCTAAGAAGAGAGAATTGGCAAGACACAGGCAGGCAAATCTGCATAGCACAGTATTACAATAGCCAAGATATGGAAGTAACCAAAAAGTCCACCAACAGATGGATGGGCAAAGAAGAACTCCTCCATGTACAGATGGAATATTCGCTAGTGAAAAAAATGAAACAATGCCATTTGCAGCACCATAGATGAGTCTAGACGTAATCACGCCACCTGTAGTAA
The DNA here is from genome assembly GCF_965194805.1 of Balaenoptera borealis. Taxonomy (NCBI): domain Eukaryota; kingdom Metazoa; phylum Chordata; class Mammalia; order Artiodactyla; family Balaenopteridae; genus Balaenoptera; species Balaenoptera borealis. The sequence goes on along the minus strand of NW_028123395.1, from coordinate 141,671 downwards.
GTGAGAAAGCAAAAGACACATATCCTATCATATCACTTTTAGGAGTTACTTAAAAATTGATACCAATGAAGATATTTCCACAGAGAAAGGCAATCACAGATTCATTAAAAAAATTATGGTTCACCAAATAGAAAGGGATGAGGATTGGATACATTACCATATTGTGCTTAAGAGAGATATACAAACCATGTGAAATATATAACCAGCAAAGACGAACAGAAAACCAGGAGAAGACTACTCAACATTGTGTCATAACCTACATGGGAAAAAGATGCGAGGAAGAATAGATAAACGTATATGTGTGAAAGAACCACATCTTGCACACCTAGAACAAACAAACCATTGTAATCAAATTTGCTGGGATAAAAAATAAAAAGTAAATTACAAATATGAACAAGAAGTAATGAGACATAAACTTAAAGGGCTTTTTCCTGGCATATTCCATTCTGATTTACAACCTAGAACACCACTTCCATTAAGGCTCTGTTTCCCCAGGTACAAAATATGGTAAATGAGAAATGCTGCCATCTTGTGGCCGTTTCCTGCAAGAGCAGCTTTAAACTCACAGTGAATGGTCACTTAACATTCCCAAGGACTCAGGCCTGTAAAGGACACCTGCCCTAAAAAATTGTGCTGAAGGAGGGAATGGACAAAAAAATTCAAAACAGGCAAATGTTTCAAAAGAGAGTATGAAGAGTTAAGTTTTACTCACGCTCTTTTAAAAACAAGGAAAATGGATAAAAGCTCAACCTCAGGGAGTATTACACCCATGCAATCTAATCTACAAAAAGTTTCAACTTACACCAGTCGACTGACCATCAGCAAAAAGTCTACAAACAATAAATGCTGAAGGGGTTTTAGAGAACTGTGTACCCTCTACCTGCTGGTGAGACGTAAAGGGGTAACAGCCAATAATGAGAACAGAAAGGAGCTGTGTTTAAAAGTAAAAATGGAGGTACCATTCAATCCAGCAGGCGCACCAATGGACCTCTCACATGAGAAGACAAGAATCGCAAAGACACAGGCCACAAAAGCTGCAGCGCAGCCTTATTCTCAATAGCCAAGACAGTGAGGCAATCAAAATGTCCAACAAGAGGTGAATGGATAAAGAAGAAGTGGTCCATGTACACAATGGAATATTAGCAATGGAAAACAATGAACCATTGGTCTCTGAGGCACCACAAATGAGTCTGGAGATAATCACGAAACATGAGGTAAGTCGGAAAGCAAAAGACCTCTATTCTATGATATCACTTAAAGGCGTTATCTAGTAACTGACACAAATGAACATATTTCCACAGAGAAAGACACTCACAGACTTAGAAAACAAACTATGCTCATCTAAAAGGAAAGGTGGGGGGAATGGATAAATTAAGATTAGTGTTACTATATGTATACAAACACATATTATATACATATCTCAAAAAGACCGACCATATAGCAAGGGAGGTCTGTGGAACCCTCAGTAACATTTTACATGGGAAGAGGATCTGTACTTGAATAGACATATAGAATGTACAAACGAACCAGATGGTGTACACCTAGGACAAACAATATTCTAAGCTTTACCCCAATTAAAAAAAAATTTAAAACCAAGATGAAATAATGAGACATAAACTTATGGGGCTTTCTCCATGCACATTCCAATGTAATTTACAAACTAGGAACACGACTTCCAGAAAGGCTCTGCTGCCCTAGTAACCAGATATGGGAATGGAGATATGCTGCCTGCTTGAGGCCACTTCCCACAACAGCAGCTTTAAACCCATTGCTAAAGGTCACTAAATATTCACCAAACTTGCAGTTCGGTAAAAGACACCTGCTTTCTAAACAAATTCTGGGGTGGAAAATCGACCAAAAATTTCAAAACAGGGCAAACTTCCAAGAACACAATTTCAAGAGTTATATTTTACTCCCAATTGTTTCCTTTTTTTTTAACAGAAAAGAAAACGGTGGAGAAAAATGATGAGTTTTACGAATTTTCAAAGACATGCAAACCCAAATTACAAAAACCTATCAGCTCACAACAGCCAGAAGGGCCATTAGCATAAATATTGCAAACAATAAATGCTGAAGCGATTGTGGAGAAATGCGTACCCTGGATTCTAAGGGGGACGAGGTAAGAGCCACTAATGAAAACACAAAGAAGGTGCTTTGAAAAGGGAAACACTGTGCTACCAGTTAATCAATCACACCCACTGCTGGGCCTATCACCTGAGAAAATGAGAATCAAAAAGTCACAGGCTGGCAATCCTGCACTCCAACAATATTGACCATAGCCAACACTTGGAAGCAATGAAAACGTCCATCAACCGAGGAATGCACAAAGTAGAAGTGGTCCACGTACACAGTGGAAAATTACTCCAATAAAAAATAAAAATTAAATGTAAAAATCCAACAAAAGTAAGGAGACATCAGCTTGTGTGGGTTTGTCCGGGCACACTCCACTCTAATTTATAACCGAGAAACACCACAGGCCACAAGGGCTTTTCCCTAGTTACCAGGGTGGGGGACATAGAAAGGCTGCCGCCCTCTGGTAGTTACCTGCAAAAGCAGCTTTAAAACCTGTGCTAATGGTCATTTCATAGGAACAAGTACGGCAGAAATGTAAATGAAACAGGCCCTCAAAATGTCTTGAGGGAGGTAAAGCCCAAAACATTTCAAAATGTGACACATACTTAAAGAGAACACTTTGAAGAACTAAGGGGTAATCACAGCTTGAAAAATAAAAAGGACATGCCTTCAAGCTCAATTTCAACGGATTATGAGGCACGTGCAAATTCAACCACAAAGAGGTATCAGCTCACAATTGTCAGAATAACCATCAGCAAGCAAACTACAAACAATAAATGCGGAAGGTGTTGTGGAGAAATGCATACCCTCAACGTCAAGTGGGACGTAAGTTGGAAAGGGCCACGAATGAGAACAGAATGGAGGTGCCTTTAAAAGGTAACATTGAGTTACCATATGATCCAGCAGGCCCACTCCTCCACCTATAATCTAAGAAGAGAGAATTGGAAGACACAGGCAGGCAAATCTGCATGGCACAGTATTACAATAGCCAAGATATGGAAGTAACCAAAAAGTCCACCAACAGATGGGTGGACAAAGAAGAACTCCTCCATGTACAGATGCAATATTCGCTAGTGAAAAAAATGAAACAATGCCATTTGCAGCACCATAGATGAGTCTAGACCTAATCACGCCACCTGTAGTAAGTGAGAAAGCAAAAGACACATATCCTATCATATCACTTTTAGGAGTTACTTAAAAATTGATACCAATGAAGATATTTCCACAGAGAAAGGCAATCACAGATTCATTAAAAAACTTATGGTTCACCAAATAGAAAGGGATGAGGAGTGGATACATTACCGTATTGGGGTTAACAGAGATATACAAACCATGCAAAATATATAATCACCAAAGACGTACGGAAGACCAGGAGAAGACTACTCAACATTGTGTCATAACCTACATGGGAAAAGGATGTGAGGAAGAATAGATACATGTATATGTGTGAAAGAACCACATCTTGCACACCTAGAACAAACAAACCATTGTAATCAAATTTGCTGGGATAAAAAATAAAAAGTAAATTACAAATATGAACAAGAAGTAATGAGACATAAACTTAAAGGGCTTTTCCCTGGCACATTCCATTTTAATTTACAACCTAGAACACCACTTCCATTAAGGCTCTGTTTCCCTAGGAACCAAATTTGGTAAAGGGGAAATGCTGCCACCTTGTTTCCGTTTCCTGCAAGAAAAGCTTTAAACTCACAGCTAATGGTCACTTAACATTCCCAAGGACTCAGGGCTGTAAAGGACACCTGCCCTAAAAAATTGTGCTGAAGGAGGGAATGGACAAAAAAATTCAAAACAGGCAAATGTTTCAAGAAGAGAGTATGAAGAGTTAAGTTTTACTCACGCTCTTTTAAAAAAAGGAAAATGGATAAAAGCTCAACCTCAGGGAGGGTTAGACCCATGCAATCTAATCTCCAAAAAGTTTCAACTTAAACCAGTTGACTTACCATCAGCAGAAAGTCTACAAACAATAAATGCTGAAGGGGTTTTAGAGAACTGTGTACACTCTACCTGCTGGTGAGACGTTAAGGGGTAACAGCCAATAATGAGAACAGAAAGGAGCTGTGTTTAAAAGTAAAACTGCAGGTACCATTCAATACAGCAGGCGCACCATTGGATCTCTCACCTGAGAAGACAAGAATCGAGAAGACACAGGCCGCAAAAGCTGCAGTGCAGCTTTATTCACAATAGCCAAGACAGTGAAGCAATCAAAATGTCCAACAACAGGTGAATGGATAAAGAAGAAGTGGTCCATGTACACAATGGAATAATAGCCATGGAAAACAATGAGCCACTGCTCTCTGAGGCACTACAAATGAGTCTGGAGATAATCACGAAACATGAGGTAAGTCGGAAAGCAAAAGACCTATATTCTATGATATCACTTATAGGCGTTATCTAATAACTGACACAAAGGAACATATTTCCACAGAGAAAGACACTCACAGACTTAGAAAAGAAACTATGCTCATCTAAAAGGAAAGGTGGGGGGAATGGATAAATTAAGATTAGTGTTACTATATGTATACAAACACATATTATATACATATCTCAAAAAGACCAACCATATAGCAAAGGAGGTCTGCGGAACCCTCAGTAACGTTTTACATGGGAAGAGGATCTGTACTTGAATAGACATATAGAATGTACAAACGAACCAGATTGTGTACACCTAGGACAAACAATATTCTAAGCTTTACCCCAATTAAAAAAAAAATTAAAACCAAGAAGAAATAATGAGACATAAACTTATGGGGCTTTCTCCATGCACATTCCAATGTAATTTACAAACTAGGAACACGACTTCCAGAAAGGCTCTGCTGCCCTAGTACCCAGATATGGGAATGGAGATATGCTGCCTGCTTGAGGCCACTTCCCACAACAGCAGCTTTAAACCCATTGCTAAAGGTCACTAAATATTCACCAAACTTGCAGTTCGGTAAAAGACACCTGCTTTCTAAACAAATTCTGGGGTGGAAAATCGACCAAAAATTTCAAAACAGGGCAACCTTCCAAGAACACAATTTCAAGAGTTTTATTGTACTCCCAATTGTTTCCTTTTTTTTAACAGAAAAGAAAACGGTGGAGAAAAATGATGAGTTTTACGAATTTTCAAAGACATGCAAACCCAAATTACAAAAACCTATCAGCTCACAACAGCCAGAAGAGCCATTAGCATAAATATTGCAAACAGTAAATGCTGAAGCGATTGTGGAGAAATGCGTACCCTGGATTCTAAGGGGGACGAGGTAAGAGCCACTAATGAAAACACAAAGAAGGTGCTTTGAAAAGGGAAACACGGTGCTACCAGTCAATCAATCACACCCACTGCTGGGCCTATCACCTGAGAAAATGAGAATCAAAAAGTCACAGGCTGGCAATCCTGCACTCCAACAATATTTACCATAGCCAAGACTTGGAAGCAATGAAAATGTCCATCAACCGAGGAATGCACAAAGTAGAAGTGGTCCACGTACACAGTGGAAAATTACTCCAATAAAAAATAAAAATTAAATTTAAAAATCCAACAAAAGTAAGGAGACATCAGCTTGTGTGGGTTTGTCCGGGCACACTCCACTCTAATTTATAACCGAGAAACACCACAGGCCGCAAGGGCTTTTCCCTAGTTACCAGGGTGGGGGACATAGAAAGTCTGCCGCCCTCTGGCAGTTAGCTGCAAAAGCAGCTTTAAAGCCTGTGCTAATGGTCATTTCATAGGAACAAGTACGGCAGAACTGTAAATGAAACCTGCCCTCAAAATGTCTGGAGGGAGGTAATGGCCAAAACATTTCAAAATGTGACACATACTTTAAGAGAACACTTTGAAGAACTAAGGGGTAATCACAGCTTGAAAAATAAAAAGGACATGTCTGCAAGCTCAATTTCAGTGGATTATGAGGCACGTGCGAATTCAGCCACAAAGAGGTATCAGATCACACTTGTCAGAATAACCATCAGCAAGAAAACTACAAACAATAAATGCTGAAGGTGTTGTAGAGAAATGCATACCCTCAAATTCAAGGGGGACGTAACATGGAAAGGGCCACGAACTAGAAGAGAATGGAGGTGCCTTAAAAAGGTAAACATTGAGCTACCGTATGATCCAGCAGGCCCACTCCTCCACCTAAAATCTAAGAAGAGAGAATTGGAAAGACACAGGCAGGCAAATCTGCATTGCACAGTATTACAATAGCCAAGATATGGAAGTAACCAAAAAGTCTACCAACAGATGGGTGGACAAAGAAGAACTCCTCCATGTACAGATGGAATATTCGCTAGTGAAAAAAATGAAACAATGCCATTTGCAGCACCATAGATGAGTCTAGATGTAATCACGCCACCTGTAGTAAGTGAGAAAGCAAAAGACACATATCCTATCGTATTACTTTAAGGAGTTACTTAAAAATTGATACCAGTGAAGATATTTCCACAGAGAAAGGCAATCACAGATTCATTAAAAAACTTATGCTTCACCAAATAGAAAGGGATGAGGATTGGATACATTACCATATTGTGCTTAAGAGAGATATACAAACCATGTGAAATATATAACCAGCAAAGACGTACAGAAAACCAGGAGAAGACTACTCAACATTGTGTCATAAGCTACATGGGAAAAGGATGCGAGGAAGAATAGATAAACGTATATGTGTGAAAGAACCACATCTTGCACACCTAGAACAAACAAACCATTGAAATCAAATTTGCTGGGATAAAAAATAAAAAGTAAATTACAAATATGAACAAGAAGTAATGAGACATAAACTTAAAGGGCTTTTTCCTGGCACATTCCATTCAGATTTACAACCTAGAACACCACTTCCATTAAGCCTCTGTTTCCCTAGTAACCAAATTTGGTAAAGGAGAAATGCTGCCACCTTGTGGCCGTTTCCTGCAAAAGCAGCTTTAAAGTCACAGCTAATGGTCACTTAACATTCCCAAGGACTCAGGGCTGTAAAGGTCACCTGCCCTAAAAAATTGTGCTGAAGTAAGGAGTGGACCAAAAAATTTAAAACAGGCAAATGTTTCAAGAAGAGAGTATGAAGAGTTAAGTTTTATTCACGCTCTTTTTAAAAAAAAAGGAAAATGGATAAAAGCTCAACCTCAGGGAGTGTTAGACCCATGCAATCTAATCTACAAAAAGTTTCAACTTACACCAGTCGACTGACCATCAGCAAAAAGTCTACAAACAATAAATGCTGAAGGGGTTTTAGAGAACTGTGTACCCTCTACCGTCTGGTGAGACGTAAATGGGTAACAGCCAATAATGAGAAAAGAAAGGAGCTGTGTTTAAAAGTAAAAAGGGAGGTACCATTCAATCCAGCAAGCGCACCAATGGACCTCTCACCTGAGAAGACAAGAATCGAGAAGACACAGGCCGCAAAAGCTGCAGTGCAGCCTTATTCACAATAGCCAAGACAGTGAAGCATCAAAATGTCCAACAAGAGGTGAATGGATAAAGAACAAGTGGTCCATGTACACAATAGAATATTAGCCATGGAAAACAATGAACCATTGCTCTCTGTGGCGCCACAAATGAGTCTGGAGATAATCATGAAACATGAGGTAAGTCGGAAAGCAAAAGACCTATATTCTATGATATCACTTATAGGTGTTATCTAATAACTGACACAAAGGAACATATTTCCACAGAGAAAGACACTCACAGACTTAGAAAACAAACTATGCTCATCTAAAAGGAAAGGTGGGGGGAATGGATAAATTAAGATTAGTGTTACTATATGTATACAAACACATATTATATACATATCTCAAAAATACCGACCATATAGCAAGGGAGGTCTGCGGAACCCTCAGTAACATTTTACATGGGAAGAGGATCTGTACTTGAATAGACATATAGAATGTACAAATGAACCAGATTGTGTACACCTAGGACAAACAATATTCTAAGCTTTACCCCAATTAAAAAAAAAATTAAAACCAAGAAGAAATAATGAGACATAAACTAAAGGGTGTTTCTCCATGCATATTCCAATGTAATTTACAACCTAGGAACACGACTTCCAGAAAGACTCTGCTGCCCTAGTACCCAGATTTGGGAATAGAGAAATGCTGCCTGTTTCAGGCCACTTCCCACAACAGGAGCTTTAAAACTATTGCGAAAGTTCACTAAATATTCATCAAACTTGCAGTTCACTAAATGACACCTGCTTTCTAACAAAGTCTGAGGTGGAAAATCGACCAAAAAATTCAAAAGCGAGCAACCTTCCAAGAAGACAATATCAAGAGTAATATTGTACTCCCAATTGTTTCCTTTTTTTAACAGAAAAGAAAACGGCGGAGAAAAACGATGAGTTTTACGAATTTTCAAAGACATGCAAACACAAATTTTAAAACCCTATCAGCTCACAGCAGCCAGTAGGGCCATTAGCATAAATGCTGCAAACAATAAATGCTGAAGCGATTGTGGAGAAATGTGTACACTCGATTCTAAGAGGGACCTGGTAAGTGCCACTAATGAAAACACAAAGAAGGTGCTTTGAAAAGGGAAACACGGTGCTACCAGTCAGTCAATCACACCCACTTTTGGGCCTATCACCTGAGAAAATGAGAATCAAAAAGTCACAGGCTGGCAATCCTGCACTCCAACAATATTTACCATAGCCAACACTTGGAAGCAATGAAAATGTCCATCAACCGAGGAATGCACAAAGTAGAAGTGGTCCACGTACACAGTGGAAAATTACTCCAATAAAAAATAAAAATTAAATTTAAAAATCCAACAAAAGTAAGGAGACATCAGCTTGTGTGGGTTTGTCCGGGCACACTCCACTCTAATTTATAACCGAGAAACACCACAGGCCGCAAGGGCTTTTCCCTAGTTACCAGGGTGGGGAACATAGAAAGGCTGCCGCCCTCTGGCAGTTACCTGCAAAAGCAGCTTTAAAGCCTGTGCTAATGGTCATTTCATAGGAACAAGTACTGCAGAACTGTAAATGAAACCTGCCCTCAAAATGTCTGGAGGGAGGTAATGGCCAAAACATTTCAAAATGTGACACATACTTTAAGAGAACACTTTGAAGAACTAAGGGGTAATCACAGCTTGAAAAATAAAAAGGACATGCCTTCAAGCTCAATTTCAACGGATTATGAGGCACGTGCAAATTCAACCACAAAGAGGTATCAGCTCACAATTGTCAGAATAACCATCAGCAAGCAAACTACAAACAATAAATGCGGAAGGTGTTGTGGAGAAATGCATACCCTCAACTTCAAGTGGGACGTAAGTTGGAAAGGGCCACGAATGAGAACAGAATGGAGGTGCCTTAAAAAGGTAAACATTGAGTTACCATATGATCCAGCAGGCCCACTCCTCCACCTATAATCTAAGAAGAGAGAATTGGAAGACACAGGCAGGCAAATCTGCATGGCACAGTATTACAATAGCCAAGATATGGAAGTAACCAAAAAGTCCACCAACAGATGGGTGGACAAAGAAGAACTCCTCCATGTACAGATGCAATATTCGCTAGTGAAAAAAATGAAACAATGCCATTTGCAGCACCATAGATGAGTCTAGACCTAATCACGCCACCTGTAGTAAGTGAGAAAGCAAAAGACACATATCCTATCATATCACTTTTAGGAGTTACTTAAAAATTGATACCAATGAAGATATTTCCACAGAGAAAGGCAATCACAGATTCATTAAAAAACTTATGGTTCACCAAATAGAAAGGGATGAGGATTGGATACATTACCGTCTTGGGGTTAACAGAGATATACAAACCATGCGAAATATATAATCACCAAAGACGTACGGAAGACCAGGAGAAGACTACTCAACATTGTGTCATAACCTACATGGGAAAAGGATGCGAGGAAGAATAGATACATGTATATGTGTGAAAGAACCACATCTTGCACACCTAGAACAAACAAACCATTGTAATCAAATTTGCTGGGATAAAAAATAAAAAGTAAATTACAAATATGAACAAGAAGTAATGAGACATAAACTTAAAGGGCTTTTCCCTGGCACATTCCATTTTAATTTACAACCTAGAACACCACTTCCATTAAGGCTCTGTTTCCCTAGGAACCAAATTTGGTAAAGGGGAAATGCTGCCACCTTGTTTCCGTTTCCTGCAAGAAAAGCTTTAAACTCACAGCTAATGGTCACTTAACATTCCCAAGGACTCAGGGCTGTAAAGGACACCTGCCCTAAAAAATTGTGCTGAAGGAGGGAATGGACAAAAAAATTCAAAACAGGCAAATGTTTCAAGAAGAGAGTATGAAGAGTTAAGTTTTACTCACGCTCTTTTAAAAAAAGGAAAATGGATAAAAGCTCAACCTCAGGGAGGGTTAGACCCATGCAATCTAATCTCCAAAAAGTTTCAACTTACACCAGTCGACTGACCATCAGCAAAAAGTCTACAAACAATAAATGCTGAAGGGGTTTTAGGGAACTGTGTACCCTCTACCGTCTGGTGAGACGTAAATGGGTAAGAGCCAATAATGAGAAAAGAAAGGAGCTGTGTTTAAAAGTAAAAAGGGAGGTACCATTCAATCCAGCAAGCGCACCAATGGACCTCTCACCTGAGAAGACAAGAATCGAGAAGACACAGGCCGCAAAAGCTGCAGTGCAGCCTTATTCACAATAGCCAAGACAGTGAAGCATCAAAATGTCCAACAAGAGGTGAATGGATAAAGAACAAGTGGTCCATGTACACAATAGAATATTAGCCATGGAAAACAATGAACCATTGCTCTCTGTGGCGCCACAAATGAGTCTGGAGATAATCATGAAACATGAGGTAAGTCGGAAAGCAAAAGACCTATATTCTATGATATCACTTATAGGTGTTATCTAATAACTGACACAAAGGAACATATTTCCACAGAGAAAGACACTCACAGACTTAGAAAACAAACTATGCTCATCTAAAAGGAAAGGTGGGGGGAATGGATAAATTAAGATTAGTGTTACTATATGTATACAAACACATATTATATACATATCTCAAAAATACCGACCATATAGCAAGGGAGGTCTGCGGAACCCTCAGTAACATTTTACATGGGAAGAGGATCTGTACTTGAATAGACATATAGAATGTACAAATGAACCAGATTGTGTACACCTAGGACAAACAATATTCTAAGCTTTACCCCAATTAAAAAAAAAAATTAAAACCAAGAAGAAATAATGAGACATAAACTAAAGGGTGTTTCTCCATGCATATTCCAATGTAATTTACAACCTAGGAACACGACTTCCAGAAAGACTCTGCTGCCCTAGTACCCAGATTTGGGAATAGAGAAATGCTGCCTGTTTCAGGCCACTTCCCACAACAGGAGCTTTAAAACTATTGCGAAAGTTCACTAAATATTCATCAAACTTGCAGTTCACTAAATGACACCTGCTTTCTAAAAAAGTCTGAGGTGGAAAATCGACCAAAAAATTCAAAAGCAAGCAACCTTCCAAGAAGACAATATCAAGAGTAATATTGTACTCCCAATTGTTTCCTTTTTTTAACAGAAAAGAAAACGGCGGAGAAAAACGATGAGTTTTACGAATTTTCAAAGACATGCAAACACAAATTTTAAAACCCTATCAGCTCACAGCAGCCAGTAGGGCCATTAGCATAAATGCTGCAAACAATAAATGCTGAAGCGATTGTGGAGAAATGTGTACACTCGATTCTAAGGGGGACCTGGTAAGTGCCACTAATGAAAACACAAAGAAGGTGCTTTGAAAAGGGAAACACGGTGCTACCAGTCAGTCAATCACACCCACTTTTGGGCCTATCACCTGAGAAAATGAGAATCAAAAAGTCACAGGCTGGCAATCCTGCACTCCAACAATATTTACCATAGCCAACACTTGGAAGCAATGAAAATGTCCATCAACCGAGGAATGCACAAAGTAGAAGTGGTCCACGTACACAGTGGAAAATTACTCCAATAAAAAATAAAAATTAAATTTAAAAATCCAACAAAAGTAAGGAGACATCAGCTTGTGTGGGTTTGTCTGGGCACACTCCACTCTAATTTATAACCGAGAAACACCACAGGCCGCAAGGGCTTTTCCCTAGTTACCAGGGTGGGGAACATAGAAAGGCTGCTGCCCTCTGGCAGTTACCTGCAAAAGCAGCTTTAAAGCCTGTGCTAATGGTCATTTCATAGGAACAAGTACTGCAGAACTGTAAATGAAACCTGCCCTCAAAATGTCTGGAGGGAGGTAATGGCCAAAACATTTCAAAATGTGACACATACTTTAAGAGAACACTTTGAAGAACTAAGGGGTAATCACAGCTTGAAAAATAAAAAGGACATGCCTTCAAGCTCAATTTCAACGGATTATGAGGCACGTGCAAATTCAACCACAAAGAGGTATCAGCTCACAATTGTCAGAATAACCATCAGCAAGCAAACTACAAACAATAAATGCGGAAGGTGTTGTGGAGAAATGCATACCCTCAACTTCAAGTGGGACGTAAGTTGGAAAGGGCCACGAATGAGAACAGAATGGAGGTGCCTTAAAAAGGTAAACATTGAGTTACCATATGATCCAGCAGGCCCACTCCTCCACCTATAATCTAAGAAGAGAGAATTGGAAGACACAGGCAGGCAAATCTGCATGGCACAGTATTACAATAGCCAAGATATGGAAGTAACCAAAAAGTCCACCAACAGATGGGTGGACAAAGAAGAACTCCTCCATGTACAGATGCAATATTCGCTAGTGAAAAAAATGAAACAATGCCATTTGCAGCACCATAGATGAGTCTAGACCTAATCACGCCACCTGTAGTAAGTGAGAAAGCAAAAGACACATATCCTATCATATCACTTTTAGGAGTTACTTAAAAATTGATACCAATGAAGATATTTCCACAGAGAAAGGCAATCACAGATTCATTAAAAAACTTATGGTTCACCAAATAGAAAGGGATGAGGATTGGATACATTACCGTCTTGGGGTTAACAGAGATATACAAACCATGCGAAATATATAATCACCAAAGACGTACGGAAGACCAGGAGAAGACTACTCAACATTGTGTCATAACCTACATGGGAAAAGGATGCGAGGAAGAATAGATACATGTATATGTGTGAAAGAACCACATCTTGCACACCTAGAACAAACAAACCATTGTAATCAAATTTGCTGGGATAAAAAATAAAAAGTAAATTACAAATATGAACAAGAAGTAATGAGACATAAACTTAAAGGGCTTTTCCCTGGCACATTCCATTTTAATTTACAACCTAGAACACCACTTCCATTAAGGCTCTGTTTCCCTAGGAACCAAATTTGGTAAAGGGGAAATGCTGCCACCTTGTTTCCGTTTCCTGCAAGAAAAGCTTTAAACTCACAGCTAATGGTCACTTAACATTCCCAAGGACTCAGGGCTGTAAAGGACACCTGCCCTAAAAAATTGTGCTGAAGGAGGGAATGGACAAAAAAATTCAAAACAGGCAAATGTTTCAAGAAGAGAGTATGAAGAGTTAAGTTTTACTCACGCTCTTTTAAAAAAAGGAAAATGGATAAAAGCTCAACCTCAGGGAGGGTTAGACCCATGCAATCTAATCTCCAAAAAGTTTCAACTTAAACCAGTTGACTTACCATCAGCAGAAAGTCTACAAACAATAAATGCTGAAGGGGTTTTAGAGAACTGTGTACACTCTACCTGCTGGTGAGACGTTAAGGGGTAACAGCCAATAATGAGAACAGAAAGGAGCTGTGTTTAAAAGTAAAACTGCAGGTACCATTCAATACAGCGGGCGCACCATTGGATCTCTCACCTGAGAAGACAAGAATCGAGAAGACACAGGCCGCAAAAGCTGCAGTGCAGCCTTATTCACAATAGCCAAGACAGTGGAGCAATCAAAATGTCCAACAACAGGTGAATGGATAAAGAAGAAGTGGTCCATGTACACAATGGAATAATAGCCATGGAAAACAATGAGCCACTGCTCTCTGAGGCACTACAAATGAGTCTGGAGATAATCACGAAACATGAGGTAAGTCGGAAAGCAAAAGACCTATATTCTATGATATCACTTATAGGCGTTATCTAATAACTGACACAAAGGAACATATTTCCACAGAGAAAGACACTCACAGACTTAGAAAACAAACTATGCTCATCTAAAAGGAAAGGTGGGGGGAATGGATAAATTAAGATTAGTGTTACTATATGTATACAAACACATATTATATACATATCTCAAAAAGACCAACCATATAGCAAGGGAGGTCTGCGGAACCCTCAGTAACGTTTTACATGGGAAGAGGATCTGTACTTGAATAGACATATAGAATGTACAAACGAACCAGATTGTGTACACCTAGGACAAACAATATTCTAAGCTTTACCCCAATTAAAAAAAAAATTAAAACCAAGAAGAAATAATGAGACATAAACTTATGGGGCTTTCTCCATGCACATTCCAATGTAATTTACAAACTAGGAACACGACTTCCAGAAAGGCTCTGCTGCCCTAGTACCCAGATATGGGAATGGAGATATGCTGCCTGCTTGAGGCCACTTCCCACAACAGCAGCTTTAAACCCATTGCTAAAGGTCACTAAATATTCACCAAACTTGCAGTTCGGTAAAAGACACCTGCTTTCTAAACAAATTCTGGGGTGGAAAATCGACCAAAAATTTCAAAACAGGGCAACCTTCCAAGAACACAATTTCAAGAGTTATATTGTACTCCCAATTGTTTCCTTTTTTTTAACATAAAAGAAAACGGTGGAGAAAAATGATGAGTTTTACGAATTTTCAAAGACATGCAAACCCGAATTACAAAAACCTATCAGCTCACAACAGCCAGAAGAGCCATTAGCATAAATATTGCAAACAGTAAATGCTGAAGCGATTGTGGAGAAATGCGTACCCTGGATTCTAAGGGGGACGAGGTAAGAGCCACTAATGAAAACACAAAGAAGGTGCTTTGAAAAGGGAAACACTGTGCTACCAGTCAATCAATCACACCCACTGCTGGGCCTATCACCTGAGAAAATGAGAATCAAAAAGTCACAGGCTGGCAATCCTGCACTCCAACAATATTTACCATAGCCAAGACTTGGAAGCAATGAAAATGTCCATCAACCGAGGAATGCACAAAGTAGAAGTGGTCCACGTACACAGTGGAAAATTACTCCAATAAAAAATAAAAATTAAATTTAAAAATCCAACAAAAGTAAGGAGACATCAGCTTGTGTGGGTTTGTCCGGGCACACTCCACTCTAATTTATAACCGAGAAACACCACAGGCCGCAAGGGCTTTTCCCTAGTTACCAGGGTGGGGGACATAGAAAGTCTGCCGCCCTCTGGCAGTTAGCTGCAAAAGCAGCTTTAAAGCCTGTGCTAATGGTCATTTCATAGGAACAAGTACGGCAGAACTGTAAATGAAACCTGCCCTCAAAATGTCTGGAGGGAGGTAATGGCCAAAACATTTCAAAATGTGACACATACTTTAAGAGAACACTTTGAAGAACTAAGGGGTAATCACAGCTTGAAAAATAAAAAGGACATGTCTGCAAGCTCAATTTCAGTGGATTATGAGGCACGTGCGAATTCAGCCACAAAGAGGTATCAGATCACACTTGTCAGAATAACCATCAGCAAGAAAACTACAAACAATAAATGCTGAAGGTGTTGTAGAGAAATGCATACCCTCAAATTCAAGGGGGACGTAACATGGAAAGGGCCACGAACTAGAACAGAATGGAGGTGCCTTAAAAAGGTAAACATTGAGCTACCGTATGATCCAGCAGGCCCACTCCTCCACCTAAAATCTAAGAAGAGAGAATTGGAAAGACACAGGCAGGCAAATCTGCATTGCACAGTATTACAATAGCCAAGATATGGAAGTAACCAAAAAGTCTACCAACAGATGGGTGGACAAAGAAGAACTCCTCCATGTACAGATGGAATATTCGCTAGTGAAAAAAATGAAACAATGCCATTTGCAGCACCATAGATGAGTCTAGATGTAATCACGCCACCTGTAGTAAGTGAGAAAGCAAAAGACACATATCCTATCGTATTACTTTAAGGAGTTACTTAAAAATTGATACCAGTGAAGATATTTCCACAGAGAAAGGCAATCACAGATTCATTAAAAAACATATGCTTCACCAAATAGAAAGGGATGAGGATTGGATACATTACCATATTGTGCTTAAGAGAGATATACAAACCATGTGAAATATATAACCAGCAAAGACGTACAGAAAACCAGGAGAAGACTACTCAACATTGTGTCATAAGCTACATGGGAAAAGGATGCGAGGAAGAATAGATAAACGTATATGTGTGAAAGAACCACATCTTGCACACCTAGAACAAACAAACCATTGAAATCAAATTTGCTGGGATAAAAAATAAAAAGTAAATTACAAATATGAACAAGAAGTAATGAGACATAAACTTAAAGGGCTTTTTCCTGGCACATTCCATTCAGATTTACAACCTAGAACACCACTTCCATTAAGCCTCTGTTTCCCTAGTAACCAAATTTGGTAAAGGAGAAATGCTGCCACCTTGTGGCCGTTTCCTGCAAAAGCAGCTTTAAAGTCACAGCTAATGGTCACTTAACATTCCCAAGGACTCAGGGCTGTAAAGGTCACCTGCCCTAAAAAATTGTGCTGAAGTAAGGAGTGGACCAAAAAATTTAAAACAGGCAAATGTTTCAAGAAGAGAGTATGAAGAGTTAAGTTTTATTCACGCTCTTTTTAAAAAAAAAGGAAAATGGATAAAAGCTCAACCTCAGGGAGTGTTAGACCCATGCAATCTAATCTACAAAAAGTTTCAACTTACACCAGTCGACTGACCATCAGCAAAAAGTCTACAAACAATAAATGCTGAAGGGGTTTTAGAGAACTGTGTACCCTCTACCGTCTGGTGAGACGTAAATGGGTAACAGCCAATAATGAGAAAAGAAAGGAGCTGTGTTTAAAAGTAAAAAGGGAGGTACCATTCAATCCAGCAAGCGCACCAATGGACCTCTCACCTGAGAAGACAAGAATCGAGAAGACACAGGCCGCAAAAGCTGCAGTGCAGCCTTATTCACAATAGCCAAGACAGTGAAGCATCAAAATGTCCAACAAGAGGTGAATGGATAAAGAACAAGTGGTCCATGTACACAATAGAATATTAGCCATGGAAAACAATGAACCATTGCTCTCTGTGGCGCCACAAATGAGTCTGGAGATAATCATGAAACATGAGGTAAGTCGGAAAGCAAAAGACCTATATTCTATGATATCACTTATAGGCGTTATCTAATAACTGACACAAAGGAACATATTTCCACAGAGAAAGACACTCACAGACTTAGAAAACAAACTATGCTCATCTAAAAGGAAAGGTGGGGGGAATGGATAAATTAAGATTAGTGTTACTATATGTATACAAACACATATTATATACATATCTCAAAAATACCGACCATATAGCAAGGGAGGTCTGCGGAACCCTCAGTAACATTTTACATGGGAAGAGGATCTGTACTTGAATAGACATATAGAATGTACAAATGAACCAGATTGTGTACACCTAGGACAAACAATATTCTAAGCTTTACCCCAATTAAAAAAAAAAATTAAAACCAAGAAGAAATAATGAGACATAAACTAAAGGGTGTTTCTCCATGCATATTCCAATGTAATTTACAACCTAGGAACACGACTTCCAGAAAGACTCTGCTGCCCTAGTACCCAGATTTGGGAATAGAGAAATGCTGCCTGTTTCAGGCCACTTCCCACAACAGGAGCTTTAAAACTATTGCGAAAGTTCACTAAATATTCATCAAACTTGCAGTTCACTAAATGACACCTGCTTTCTAAAAAAGTCTGAGGTGGAAAATCGACCAAAAAATTCAAAAGCGAGCAACCTTCCAAGAAGACAATATCAAGAGTAATATTGTACTCCCAATTGTTTCCTTTTTTTAACAGAAAGGAAAACGGCGGAGAAAAACGATGAGTTTTACGAATTTTCAAAGACATGCAAACACAAATTTTAAAACCCTATCAGCTCACAGCAGCCAGTAGGGCCATTAGCATAAATGCTGCAAACAATAAATGCTGAAGCGATTGTGGAGAAATGTGTACACTCGATTCTAAGGGGGACCTGGTAAGTGCCACTAATGAAAACACAAAGAAGGTGCTTTGAAAAGGGAAACACGGTGCTACCAGTCAGTCAATCACACCCACTTTTGGGCCTATCACCTGAGAAAATGAGAATCAAAAAGTCACAGGCTGGCAATCCTGCACTCCAACAATATTTACCATAGCCAAGACTTGGAAGCAATGAAAATGTCCATCAACCGAGGAATGCACAAAGTAGAAGTGGTCCACGTACACAGTGGAAAATTACTCCAATAAAAAATAAAAATTAAATTTAAAAATCCAACAAAAGTAAGGAGACATCAGCTTGTGTGGGTTTGTCCGGGCACACTCCACTCTAATTTATAACCGAGAAACACCACAGGCCGCAAGGGCTTTTCCCTAGTTACCAGGGTGGGGAATATAGAAAGGCTGCCGCCCTCTGGCAGTTACCTGCAAAAGCAGCTTTAAAGCCTGTGCTAATGGTCATTTCATAGGAACAAGTACTGCAGAACTGTAAATGAAACCTGCCCTCAAAATGTCTTGAGGGAGGTAATGGCCAAAACATTTCAAAATGTGACACATACTTTAAGAGAACACTTTGAAGAACTAAGGGGTAATCACAGCTTGAAAAATAAAAAGGACATGCCTTCAAGCTCAATTTCAACGGATTATGAGGCACGTGCAAATTCAACCACAAAGAGGTATCAGCTCACAATTGTCAGAATAACCATCAGCAAGCAAACTACAAACAATAAATGCGGAAGGTGTTGTGGAGAAATGCATACCCTCAACTTCAAGTGGGACGTAAGTTGGAAAGGGCCACGAATGAGAACAGAATGGAGGTGCCTTAAAAAGGTAAACATTGAGTTACCATATGATCCAGCAGGCCCACTCCTCCACCTATAATCTAAGAAGAGAGAATTGGAAGACACAGGCAGGCAAATCTGCATGGCACAGTATTACAATAGCCAAGATATGGAAGTAACCAAAAAGTCCACCAACAGATGGGTGGACAAAGAAGAACTCCTCCATGTACAGATGCAATATTCGCTAGTGAAAAAAATGAAACAATGCCATTTGCAGCACCATAGATGAGTCTAGACCTAATCACGCCACCTGTAGTAAGTGAGAAAGCAAAAGACACATATCCTATCATATCACTTTTAGGAGTTACTTAAAAATTGATACCAATGAAGATATTTCCACAGAGAAAGGCAATCACAGATTCATTAAAAAACTTATGGTTCACCAAATAGAAAGGGATGAGGATTGGATACATTACCGTCTTGGGGTTAACAGAGATATACAAACCATGCGAAATATATAATCACCAAAGACGTACGGAAGACCAGGAGAAGACTACTCAACATTGTGTCATAACCTACATGGGAAAAGGATGCGAGGAAGAATAGATACATGTATATGTGTGAAAGAACCACATCTTGCACACCTAGAACAAACAAACCATTGTAATCAAATTTGCTGGGATAAAAAATAAAAAGTAAATTACAAATATGAACAAGAAGTAATGAGACATAAACTTAAAGGGCTTTTCCCTGGCACATTCCATTTTAATTTACAACCTAGAACACCACTTCCATTAAGGCTCTGTTTCCCTAGGAACCAAATTTGGTAAAGGGGAAATGCTGCCACCTTGTTTCCGTTTCCTGCAAGAAAAGCTTTAAACTCACAGCTAATGGTCACTTAACATTCCCAAGGACTCAGGGCTGTAAAGGACACCTGCCCTAAAAAATTGTGCTGAAGGAGGGAATGGACAAAAAAATTCAAAACAGGCAAATGTTTCAAGAAGAGAGTATGAAGAGTTAAGTTTTACTCACGCTCTTTTAAAAAAAGGAAAATGGATAAAAGCTCAACCTCAGGGAGGGTTAGACCCATGCAATCTAATCTCCAAAAAGTTTCAACTTACACCAGTCGACTGACCATCAGCAAAAAGTCTACAAACAATAAATGCTGAAGGGGTTTTAGGGAACTGTGTACCCTCTACCGTCTGGTGAGACGTAAATGGGTAAGAGCCAATAATGAGAAAAGAAAGGAGCTGTGTTTAAAAGTAAAAAGGGAGGTACCATTCAATCCAGCAAGCGCACCAATGGACCTCTCACCTGAGAAGACAAGAATCGAGAAGACACAGGCCGCAAAAGCTGCAGTGCAGCCTTATTCACAATAGCCAAGACAGTGAAGCATCAAAATGTCCAACAAGAGGTGAATGGATAAAGAACAAGTGGTCCATGTACACAATAGAATATTAGCCATGGAAAACAATGAACCATTGCTCTCTGTGGCGCCACAAATGAGTCTGGAGATAATCATGAAACATGAGGTAAGTCGGAAAGCAAAAGACCTATATTCTATGATATCACTTATAGGTGTTATCTAATAACTGACACAAAGGAACATATTTCCACAGAGAAAGACACTCACAGACTTAGAAAACAAACTATGCTCATCTAAAAGGAAAGGTGGGGGGAATGGATAAATTAAGATTAGTGTTACTATATGTATACAAACACATATTATATACATATCTCAAAAATACCGACCATATAGCAAGGGAGGTCTGCGGAACCCTCAGTAACATTTTACATGGGAAGAGGATCTGTACTTGAATAGACATATAGAATGTACAAATGAACCAGATTGTGTACACCTAGGACAAACAATATTCTAAGCTTTACCCCAATTAAAAAAAAAAATTAAAACCAAGAAGAAATAATGAGACATAAACTAAAGGGTGTTTCTCCATGCATATTCCAATGTAATTTACAACCTAGGAACACGACTTCCAGAAAGACTCTGCTGCCCTAGTACCCAGATTTGGGAATAGAGAAATGCTGCCTGTTTCAGGCCACTTCCCACAACAGGAGCTTTAAAACTATTGCGAAAGTTCACTAAATATTCATCAAACTTGCAGTTCACTAAATGACACCTGCTTTCTAAAAAAGTCTGAGGTGGAAAATCGACCAAAAAATTCAAAAGCAAGCAACCTTCCAAGAAGACAATATCAAGAGTAATATTGTACTCCCAATTGTTTCCTTTTTTTAACAGAAAAGAAAACGGCGGAGAAAAACGATGAGTTTTACGAATTTTCAAAGACATGCAAACACAAATTTTAAAACCCTATCAGCTCACAGCAGCCAGTAGGGCCATTAGCATAAATGCTGCAAACAATAAATGCTGAAGCGATTGTGGAGAAATGTGTACACTCGATTCTAAGGGGGACCTGGTAAGTGCCACTAATGAAAACACAAAGAAGGTGCTTTGAAAAGGGAAACACGGTGCTACCAGTCAGTCAATCACACCCACTTTTGGGCCTATCACCTGAGAAAATGAGAATCAAAAAGTCACAGGCTGGCAATCCTGCACTCCAACAATATTTACCATAGCCAACACTTGGAAGCAATGAAAATGTCCATCAACCGAGGAATGCACAAAGTAGAAGTGGTCCACGTACACAGTGGAAAATTACTCCAATAAAAAATAAAAATTAAATTTAAAAATCCAACAAAAGTAAGGAGACATCAGCTTGTGTGGGTTTGTCCGGGCACACTCCACTCTAATTTATAACCGAGAAACACCACAGGCCGCAAGGGCTTTTCCCTAGTTACCAGGGTGGGGAATATAGAAAGGCTGCCGCCCTCTGGCAGTTACCTGCAAAAGCAGCTTTAAAGCCTGTGCTAATGGTCATTTCATAGGAACAAGTACTGCAGAACTGTAAATGAAACCTGCCCTCAAAATGTCTTGAGGGAGGTAATGGCCAAAACATTTCAAAATGTGACACATACTTTAAGAGAACACTTTGAAGAACTAAGGGGTAATCACAGCTTGAAAAATAAAAAGGACATGCCTTCAAGCTCAATTTCAACGGATTATGAGGCACGTGCAAATTCAACCACAAAGAGGTATCAGCTCACAATTGTCAGAATAACCATCAGCAAGCAAACTACAAACAATAAATGCGGAAGGTGTTGTGGAGAAATGCATACCCTCAACTTCAAGTGGGACGTAAGTTGGAAAGGGCCACGAATGAGAACAGAATGGAGGTGCCTTAAAAAGGTAAACATTGAGTTACCATATGATCCAGCAGGCCCACTCCTCCACCTATAATCTAAGAAGAGAGAATTGGAAGACACAGGCAGGCAAATCTGCATGGCACAGTATTACAATAGCCAAGATATGGAAGTAACCAAAAAGTCCACCAACAGATGGGTGGACAAAGAAGAACTCCTCCATGTACAGATGCAATATTCGCTAGTGAAAAAAATGAAACAATGCCATTTGCAGCACCATAGATGAGTCTAGACCTAATCACGCCACCTGTAGTAAGTGAGAAAGCAAAAGACACATATCCTATCATATCACTTTTAGGAGTTACTTAAAAATTGATACCAATGAAGATATTTCCACAGAGAAAGGCAATCACAGATTCATTAAAAAACTTATGGTTCACCAAATAGAAAGGGATGAGGATTGGATACATTACCGTCTTGGGGTTAACAGAGATATACAAACCATGCGAAATATATAATCACCAAAGACGTACGGAAGACCAGGAGAAGACTACTCAACATTGTGTCATAACCTACATGGGAAAAGGATGCGAGGAAGAATAGATACATGTATATGTGTGAAAGAACCACATCTTGCACACCTAGAACAAACAAACCATTGTAATCAAATTTGCTGGGATAAAAAATAAAAAGTAAATTACAAATATGAACAAGAAGTAATGAGACATAAACTTAAAGGGCTTTTCCCTGGCACATTCCATTTTAATTTACAACCTAGAACACCACTTCCATTAAGGCTCTGTTTCCCTAGGAACCAAATTTGGTAAAGGGGAAATGCTGCCACCTTGTTTCCGTTTCCTGCAAGAAAAGCTTTAAACTCACAGCTAATGGTCACTTAACATTCCCAAGGACTCAGGGCTGTAAAGGACACCTGCCCTAAAAAATTGTGCTGAAGGAGGGAATGGACAAAAAAATTCAAAACAGGCAAATGTTTCAAGAAGAGAGTATGAAGAGTTAAGTTTTACTCACGCTCTTTTAAAAAAAGGAAAATGGATAAAAGCTCAACCTCAGGGAGGGTTAGACCCATGCAATCTAATCTCCAAAAAGTTTCAACTTACACCAGTCGACTGACCATCAGCAAAAAGTCTACAAACAATAAATGCTGAAGGGGTTTTAGGGAACTGTGTACCCTCTACCGTCTGGTGAGACGTAAATGGGTAAGAGCCAATAATGAGAAAAGAAAGGAGCTGTGTTTAAAAGTAAAAAGGGAGGTACCATTCAATCCAGCAAGCGCACCAATGGACCTCTCACCTGAGAAGACAAGAATCGAGAAGACACAGGCCGCAAAAGCTGCAGTGCAGCCTTATTCACAATAGCCAAGACAGTGAAGCATCAAAATGTCCAACAAGAGGTGAATGGATAAAGAACAAGTGGTCCATGTACACAATAGAATATTAGCCATGGAAAACAATGAACCATTGCTCTCTGTGGCGCCACAAATGAGTCTGGAGATAATCATGAAACATGAGGTAAGTCGGAAAGCAAAAGACCTATATTCTATGATATCACTTATAGGTGTTATCTAATAACTGACACAAAGGAACATATTTCCACAGAGAAAGACACTCACAGACTTAGAAAACAAACTATGCTCATCTAAAAGGAAAGGTGGGGGGAATGGATAAATTAAGATTAGTGTTACTATATGTATACAAACACATATTATATACATATCTCAAAAATACCGACCATATAGCAAGGGAGGTCTGCGGAACCCTCAGTAACATTTTACATGGGAAGAGGATCTGTACTTGAATAGACATATAGAATGTACAAATGAACCAGATTGTGTACACCTAGGACAAACAATATTCTAAGCTTTACCCCAATTAAAAAAAAAAATTAAAACCAAGAAGAAATAATGAGACATAAACTAAAGGGTGTTTCTCCATGCATATTCCAATGTAATTTACAACCTAGGAACACGACTTCCAGAAAGACTCTGCTGCCCTAGTACCCAGATTTGGGAATAGAGAAATGCTGCCTGTTTCAGGCCACTTCCCACAACAGGAGCTTTAAAACTATTGCGAAAGTTCACTAAATATTCATCAAACTTGCAGTTCACTAAATGACACCTGCTTTCTAAAAAAGTCTGAGGTGGAAAATCGACCAAAAAATTCAAAAGCAAGCAACCTTCCAAGAAGACAATATCAAGAGTAATATTGTACTCCCAATTGTTTCCTTTTTTTAACAGAAAAGAAAACGGCGGAGAAAAACGATGAGTTTTACGAATTTTCAAAGACATGCAAACACAAATTTTAAAACCCTATCAGCTCACAGCAGCCAGTAGGGCCATTAGCATAAATGCTGCAAACAATAAATGCTGAAGCGATTGTGGAGAAATGTGTACACTCGATTCTAAGGGGGACCTGGTAAGTGCCACTAATGAAAACACAAAGAAGGTGCTTTGAAAAGGGAAACACGGTGCTACCAGTCAGTCAATCACACCCACTTTTGGGCCTATCACCTGAGAAAATGAGAATCAAAAAGTCACAGGCTGGCAATCCTGCACTCCAACAATATTTACCATAGCCAACACTTGGAAGCAATGAAAATGTCCATCAACCGAGGAATGCACAAAGTAGAAGTGGTCCACGTACACAGTGGAAAATTACTCCAATAAAAAATAAAAATTAAATTTAAAAATCCAACAAAAGTAAGGAGACATCAGCTTGTGTGGGTTTGTCCGGGCACACTCCACTCTAATTTATAACCGAGAAACACCACAGGCCGCAAGGGCTTTTCCCTAGTTACCAGGGTGGGGAACATAGAAAGGCTGCTGCCCTCTGGCAGTTACCTGCAAAAGCAGCTTTAAAGCCTGTGCTAATGGTCATTTCATAGGAACAAGTACTGCAGAACTGTAAATGAAACCTGCCCTCAAAATGTCTGGAGGGAGGTAATGGCCAAAACATTTCAAAATGTGACACATACTTTAAGAGAACACTTTGAAGAACTAAGGGGTAATCACAGCTTGAAAAATAAAAAGGACATGCCTTCAAGCTCAATTTCAACGGATTATGAGGCACGTGCAAATTCAACCACAAAGAGGTATCAGCTCACAATTGTCAGAATAACCATCAGCAAGCAAACTACAAACAATAAATGCGGAAGGTGTTGTGGAGAAATGCATACCCTCAACTTCAAGTGGGACGTAAGTTGGAAAGGGCCACGAATGAGAACAGAATGGAGGTGCCTTAAAAAGGTAAACATTGAGTTACCATATGATCCAGCAGGCCCACTCCTCCACCTATAATCTAAGAAGAGAGAATTGGAAGACACAGGCAGGCAAATCTGCATGGCACAGTATTACAATAGCCAAGATATGGAAGTAACCAAAAAGTCCACCAACAGATGGGTGGACAAAGAAGAACTCCTCCATGTACAGATGCAATATTCGCTAGTGAAAAAAATGAAACAATGCCATTTGCAGCACCATAGATGAGTCTAGACCTAATCACGCCACCTGTAGTAAGTGAGAAAGCAAAAGACACATATCCTATCATATCACTTTTAGGAGTTACTTAAAAATTGATACCAATGAAGATATTTCCACAGAGAAAGGCAATCACAGATTCATTAAAAAACTTATGGTTCACCAAATAGAAAGGGATGAGGATTGGATACATTACCGTCTTGGGGTTAACAGAGATATACAAACCATGCGAAATATATAATCACCAAAGACGTACGGAAGACCAGGAGAAGACTACTCAACATTGTGTCATAACCTACATGGGAAAAGGATGCGAGGAAGAATAGATACATGTATATGTGTGAAAGAACCACATCTTGCACACCTAGAACAAACAAACCATTGTAATCAAATTTGCTGGGATAAAAAATAAAAAGTAAATTACAAATATGAACAAGAAGTAATGAGACATAAACTTAAAGGGCTTTTCCCTGGCACATTCCATTTTAATTTACAACCTAGAACACCACTTCCATTAAGGCTCTGTTTCCCTAGGAACCAAATTTGGTAAAGGGGAAATGCTGCCACCTTGTTTCCGTTTCCTGCAAGAAAAGCTTTAAACTCACAGCTAATGGTCACTTAACATTCCCAAGGACTCAGGGCTGTAAAGGACACCTGCCCTAAAAAATTGTGCTGAAGGAGGGAATGGACAAAACAATTCAAAACAGGCAAATGTTTCAAGAAGAGAGTATGAAGAGTTAAGTTTTACTCACGCTCTTTTAAAAAAAGGAAAATGGATAAAAGCTCAACCTCAGGGAGGGTTAGACCCATGCAATCTAATCTCCAAAAAGTTTCAACTTAAACCAGTTGACTTACCATCAGCAGAAAGTCTACAAACAATAAATGCTGAAGGGGTTTTAGAGAACTGTGTACACTCTACCTGCTGGTGAGACGTTAAGGGGTAACAGCCAATAATGAGAACAGAAAGGAGCTGTGTTTAAAAGTAAAACTGCAGGTACCATTCAATACAGCGGGCGCACCATTGGATCTCTCACCTGAGAAGACAAGAATCGAGAAGACACAGGCCGCAAAAGCTGCAGTGCAGCCTTATTCACAATAGCCAAGACAGTGGAGCAATCAAAATGTCCAACAACAGGTGAATGGATAAAGAAGAAGTGGTCCATGTACACAATGGAATAATAGCCATGGAAAACAATGAGCCACTGCTCTCTGAGGCACTACAAATGAGTCTGGAGATAATCACGAAACATGAGGTAAGTCGGAAAGCAAAAGACCTATATTCTATGATATCACTTATAGGCGTTATCTAATAACTGACACAAAGGAACATATTTCCACAGAGAAAGACACTCACAGACTTAGAAAACAAACTATGCTCATCTAAAAGGAAAGGTGGGGGGAATGGATAAATTAAGATTAGTGTTACTATATGTATACAAACACATATTATATACATATCTCAAAAAGACCAACCATATAGCAAGGGAGGTCTGCGGAACCCTCAGTAACGTTTTACATGGGAAGAGGATCTGTACTTGAATAGACATATAGAATGTACAAACGAACCAGATTGTGTACACCTAGGACAAACAATATTCTAAGCTTTACCCCAATTAAAAAAAAAAATTAAAACCAAGAAGAAATAATGAGACATAAACTTATGGGGCTTTCTCCATGCACATTCCAATGTAATTTACAAACTAGGAACACGACTTCCAGAAAGGCTCTGCTGCCCTAGTACCCAGATATGGGAATGGAGATATGCTGCCTGCTTGAGGCCACTTCCCACAACAGCAGCTTTAAACCCATTGCTAAAGGTCACTAAATATTCACCAAACTTGCAGTTCGGTAAAAGACACCTGCTTTCTAAACAAATTCTGGGGTGGAAAATCGACCAAAAATTTCAAAACAGGGCAACCTTCCAAGAACACAATTTCAAGAGTTATATTGTACTCCCAATTGTTTCCTTTTTTTTAACATAAAAGAAAACGGTGGAGAAAAATGATGAGTTTTACGAATTTTCAAAGACATGCAAACCCGAATTACAAAAACCTATCAGCTCACAACAGCCAGAAGAGCCATTAGCATAAATATTGCAAACAGTAAATGCTGAAGCGATTGTGGAGAAATGCGTACCCTGGATTCTAAGGGGGACGAGGTAAGAGCCACTAATGAAAACACAAAGAAGGTGCTTTGAAAAGGGAAACACTGTGCTACCAGTCAATCAATCACACCCACTGCTGGGCCTATCACCTGAGAAAATGAGAATCAAAAAGTCACAGGCTGGCAATCCTGCACTCCAACAATATTTACCATAGCCAACACTTGGAAGCAATGAAAATGTCCATCAACCGAGGAATGCACAAAGTAGAAGTGGTCCACGTACACAGTGGAAAATTACTCCAATAAAAAATAAAAATTAAATTTAAAAATCCAACAAAAGTAAGGAGACATCAGCTTGTGTGGGTTTGTCCGGGCACACTCCACTCTAATTTATAACTGAGAAACACCACAGGCCGCAAGGGCTTTTCCCTAGTTACCAGGGTGGGGGACATAGAAAGTCTGCCGCCCTCTGGCAGTTAGCTGCAAAAGCAGCTTTAAAGCCTGTGCTAATGGTCATTTCATAGGAACAAGTACGGCAGAACTGTAAATGAAACCTGCCCTCAAAATGTCTGGAGGGAGGTAATGGCCAAAACATTTCAAAATGTGACACATACTTTAAGAGAACACTTTGAAGAACTAAGGGGTAATCACAGCTTGAAAAATAAAAAGGACATGTCTGCAAGCTCAATTTCAGTGGATTATGAGGCACGTGCGAATTCAGCCACAAAGAGGTATCAGATCACACTTGTCAGAATAACCATCAGCAAGAAAACTACAAACAATAAATGCTGAAGGTGTTGTAGAGAAATGCATACCCTCAAATTCAAGGGGGACGTAACATGGAAAGGGCCACGAACTAGAACAGAATGGAGGTGCCTTAAAAAGGTAAACATTGAGCTACCGTATGATCCAGCAGGCCCACTCCTCCACCTAAAATCTAAGAAGAGAGAATTGGAAAGACACAGGCAGGCAAATCTGCATGGCACAGTATTACAATAGCCAAGATATGGAAGTAACCAAAAAGTCTACCAACAGATGGGTGGACAAAGAAGAACTCCTCCATGTACAGATGGAATATTCGCTAGTGAAAAAAATGAAACAATGCCATTTGCAGCACCATAGATGAGTCTAGATGTAATCACGCCACCTGTAGTAAGTGAGAAAGCAAAAGACACATATCCTATCGTATTACTTTAAGGAGTTACTTAAAAATTGATACCAATGAAGATATTTCCACAGAGAAAGGCAATCACAGATTCATTAAAAAACTTATGGTTCACCAAATAGAAAGGGATGAGGATTGGATACATTACCATATTGTGCTTAAGAGAGATATACAAACCATGTGAAATATATAACCAGCAAAGACGTACAGAAAACCAGGAGAAGACTACTCAACATTGTGTCATAAGCTACATGGGAAAAGGATGCGAGGAAGAATAGATAAACGTATATGTGTGAAAGAACCACATCTTGCACACCTAGAACAAACAAACCATTGTAATCAAATTTGCTGGGATAAAAAATAAAAAGTAAATTACAAATATGAACAAGAAGTAATGAGACATAAACTTAAAGGGCTTTTTCCTGGCACATTCCATTCAGATTTACAACCTAGAACACCACTTCCATTAAGCCTCTGTTTCCCTAGTAACCAAATTTGGTAAAGGAGAAATGCTGCCACCTTGTGGCCGTTTCCTGCAAAAGCAGCTTTAAAGTCACAGCTAATGGTCACTTAACATTCCCAAGGACTCAGGGCTGTAAAGGTCACCTGCCCTAAAAAATTGTGCTGAAGTAAGGAGTGGACCAAAAAATTTAAAACAGGCAAATGTTTCAAGAAGAGAGTATGAAGAGTTAAGTTTTATTCACGCTCTTTTTAAAAAAAAGGAAAATGGATAAAAGCTCAACCTCAGGGAGTGTTAGACCCATGCAATCTAATCTACAAAAAGTTTCAACTTACACCAGTCGACTGACCATCAGCAAAAAGTCTACAAACAATAAATGCTGAAGGGGTTTTAGGGAACTGTGTACCCTCTACCGTCTGGTGAGACGTAAATGGGTAAGAGCCAATAATGAGAAAAGAAAGGAGCTGTGTTTAAAAGTAAAAAGGGAGGTACCATTCAATCCAGCAAGCGCACCAATGGACCTCTCACCTGAGAAGACAAGAATCGAGAAGACACAGGCCGCAAAAGCTGCAGTGCAGCCTTATTCACAATAGCCAAGACAGTGAAGCATCAAAATGTCCAACAAGAGGTGAATGGATAAAGAACAAGTGGTCCATGTACACAATAGAATATTAGCCATGGAAAACAATGAACCATTGCTCTCTGAGGCGCCACAAATGAGTCTGGAGATAATCATGAAACATGAGGTAAGTCGGAAAGCAAAAGACCTATATTCTATGATATCACTTATAGGCGTTATCTAATAACTGACACAAAGGAACATATTTCCACAGAGAAAGACACTCACAGACTTAGAAAACAAACTATGCTCATCTAAAAGGAAAGGTGGGGGGAATGGATAAATTAAGATTAGTGTTACTATATGTATACAAACACATATTATATACATATCTCAAAAATACCGACCATATAGCAAGGGAGGTCTGCGGAACCCTCAGTAACATTTTACATGGGAAGAGGATCTGTACTTGAATAGACATATAGAATGTACAAATGAACCAGATTGTGTACACCTAGGACAAACAATATTCTAAGCTTTACCCCAATTAAAAAAAAAAATTAAAACCAAGAAGAAATAATGAGACATAAACTAAAGGGTGTTTCTCCATGCATATTCCAATGTAATTTACAACCTAGGAACACGACTTCCAGAAAGACTCTGCTGCCCTAGTACCCAGATTTGGGAATAGAGAAATGCTGCCTGTTTCAGGCCACTTCCCACAACAGGAGCTTTAAAACTATTGCGAAAGTTCACTAAATATTCATCAAACTTGCAGTTCACTAAATGACACCTGCTTTCTAAAAAAGTCTGAGGTGGAAAATCGACCAAAAAATTCAAAAGCGAGCAACCTTCCAAGAAGACAATATCAAGAGTAATATTGTACTCCCAATTGTTTCCTTTTTTTAACAGAAAGGAAAACGGCGGAGAAAAACGATGAGTTTTACGAATTTTCAAAGACATGCAAACACAAATTTTAAAACCCTATCAGCTCACAGCAGCCAGTAGGGCCATTAGCATAAATGCTGCAAACAATAAATGCTGAAGCGATTGTGGAGAAATGTGTACACTCGATTCTAAGGGGGACCTGGTAAGTGCCACTAATGAAAACACAAAGAAGGTGCTTTGAAAAGGGAAACACGGTGCTACCAGTCAGTCAATCACACCCACTTTTGGGCCTATCACCTGAGAAAATGAGAATCAAAAAGTCACAGGCTGGCAATCCTGCACTCCAACAATATTTACCATAGCCAACACTTGGAAGCAATGAAAATGTCCATCAACCGAGGAATGCACAAAGTAGAAGTGGTCCACGTACACAGTGGAAAATTACTCCAATAAAAAATAAAAATTAAATGTAAAAATCCAACAAAAGTAAGGAGACATCAGCTTGTGTGGGTTTGTCCGGGCACACTCCACTCTAATTTATAACCGAGAAACACCACAGGCCGCAAGGGCTTTTCCCTAGTTACCAGGGTGGGGAATATAGAAAGGCTGCCGCCCTCTGGCAGTTACCTGCAAAAGCAGCTTTAAAGCCTGTGCTAATGGTCATTTCATAGGAACAAGTACTGCAGAACTGTAAATGAAACCTGCCCTCAAAATGTCTTGAGGGAGGTAATGGCCAAAACATTTCAAAATGTGACACATACTTTAAGAGAACACTTTGAAGAACTAAGGGGTAATCACAGCTTGAAAAATAAAAAGGACATGCCTTCAAGCTCAATTTCAACGGATTATGAGGCACGTGCAAATTCAACCACAAAGAGGTATCAGCTCACAATTGTCAGAATAACCATCAGCAAGCAAACTACAAACAATAAATGCGGAAGGTGTTGTGGAGAAATGCATACCCTCAACTTCAAGTGGGACGTAAGTTGGAAAGGGCCACGAATGAGAACAGAATGGAGGTGCCTTAAAAAGGTAAACATTGAGTTACCATATGATACAGCAGGCCCACTCCTCCACCTATAATCTAAGAAGAGAGAATTGGAAGACACAGGCAGGCAAATCTGCATGGCACAGTATTACAATAGCCAAGATATGGAAGTAACCAAAAAGTCCACCAACAGATGGGTGGACAAAGAAGAACTCCTCCATGTACAGATGCAATATTCGCTAGTGAAAAAAATGAAACAATGCCATTTGCAGCACCATAGATGAGTCTAGACCTAATCACGCCACCTGTAGTAAGTGAGAAAGCAAAAGACACATATCCTATCATATCACTTTTAGGAGTTACTTAAAAATTGATACCAATGAAGATATTTCCACAGAGAAAGGCAATCACAGATTCATTAAAAAACTTATGGTTCACCAAATAGAAAGGGATGAGGATTGGATACATTACCGTCTTGGGGTTAACAGAGATATACAAACCATGCGAAATATATAATCACCAAAGACGTACGGAAGACCAGGAGAAGACTACTCAACATTGTGTCATAACCTACATGGGAAAAGGATGCGAGGAAGAATAGATACATGTATATGTGTGAAAGAACCACATCTTGCACACCTAGAACAAACAAACCATTGTAATCAAATTTGCTGGGATAAAAAATAAAAAGTAAATTACAAATATGAACAAGAAGTAATGAGACATAAACTTAAAGGGCTTTTCCCTGGCACATTCCATTTTAATTTACAACCTAGAACACCACTTCCATTAAGGCTCTGTTTCCCTAGGAACCAAATTTGGTAAAGGGGAAATGCTGCCACCTTGTTTCCGTTTCCTGCAAGAAAAGCTTTAAACTCACAGCTAATGGTCACTTAACATTCCCAAGGACTCAGGGCTGTAAAGGACACCTGCCCTAAAAAATTGTGCTGAAGGAGGGAATGGACAAAAAAATTCAAAACAGGCAAATGTTTCAAGAAGAGAGTATGAAGAGTTAAGTTTTACTCACGCTCTTTTAAAAAAAGGAAAATGGATAAAAGCTCAACCTCAGGGAGGGTTAGACCCATGCAATCTAATCTCCAAAAAGTTTCAACTTACACCAGTCGACTGACCATCAGCAAAAAGTCTACAAACAATAAATGCTGAAGGGGTTTTAGGGAACTGTGTACCCTCTACCGTCTGGTGAGACGTAAATGGGTAAGAGCCAATAATGAGAAAAGAAAGGAGCTGTGTTTAAAAGTAAAAAGGGAGGTACCATTCAATCCAGCAAGCGCACCAATGGACCTCTCACCTGAGAAGACAAGAATCGAGAAGACACAGGCCGCAAAAGCTGCAGTGCAGCCTTATTCACAATAGCCAAGACAGTGAAGCATCAAAATGTCCAACAAGAGGTGAATGGATAAAGAACAAGTGGTCCATGTACACAATAGAATATTAGCCATGGAAAACAATGAACCATTGCTCTCTGTGGCGCCACAAATGAGTCTGGAGATAATCATGAAACATGAGGTAAGTCGGAAAGCAAAAGACCTATATTCTATGATATCACTTATAGGTGTTATCTAATAACTGACACAAAGGAACATATTTCCACAGAGAAAGACACTCACAGACTTAGAAAACAAACTATGCTCATCTAAAAGGAAAGGTGGGGGGAATGGATAAATTAAGATTAGTGTTACTATATGTATACAAACACATATTATATACATATCTCAAAAATACCGACCATATAGCAAGGGAGGTCTGCGGAACCCTCAGTAACATTTTACATGGGAAGAGGATCTGTACTTGAATAGACATATAGAATGTACAAATGAACCAGATTGTGTACACCTAGGACAAACAATATTCTAAGCTTTACCCCAATTAAAAAAAAAATTAAAACCAAGAAGAAATAATGAGACATAAACTAAAGGGTGTTTCTCCATGCATATTCCAATGTAATTTACAACCTAGGAACACGACTTCCAGAAAGACTCTGCTGCCCTAGTACCCAGATTTGGGAATAGAGAAATGCTGCCTGTTTCAGGCCACTTCCCACAACAGGAGCTTTAAAACTATTGCGAAAGTTCACTAAATATTCATCAAACTTGCAGTTCACTAAATGACACCTGCTTTCTAAAAAAGTCTGAGGTGGAAAATCGACCAAAAAATTCAAAAGCAAGCAACCTTCCAAGAAGACAATATCAAGAGTAATATTGTACTCCCAATTGTTTCCTTTTTTTAACAGAAAAGAAAACGGCGGAGAAAAACGATGAGTTTTACGAATTTTCAAAGACATGCAAACACAAATTTTAAAACCCTATCAGCTCACAGCAGCCAGTAGGGCCATTAGCATAAATGCTGCA
Organism: Balaenoptera borealis; assembly: GCF_965194805.1. Taxonomy (NCBI): domain Eukaryota; kingdom Metazoa; phylum Chordata; class Mammalia; order Artiodactyla; family Balaenopteridae; genus Balaenoptera; species Balaenoptera borealis. Next base: position 107,437 of record NW_028123395.1, on the reverse strand, counting down.
AACAATAAATGCTGAAGCGATTGTGGAGAAATGTGTACACTCGATTCTAAGGGGGACCTGGTAAGTGCCACTAATGAAAACACAAAGAAGGTGCTTTGAAAAGGGAAACACGGTGCTACCAGTCAGTCAATCACACCCACTTTTGGGCCTATCACCTGAGAAAATGAGAATCAAAAAGTCACAGGCTGGCAATCCTGCACTCCAACAATATTTACCATAGCCAACACTTGGAAGCAATGAAAATGTCCATCAACCGAGGAATGCACAAAGTAGAAGTGGTCCACGTACACAGTGGAAAATTACTCCAATAAAAAATAAAAATTAAATGTAAAAATCCAACAAAAGTAAGGAGACATCAGCTTGTGTGGGTTTGTCCGGGCACACTCCACTCTAATTTATAACCGAGAAACACCACAGGCCGCAAGGGCTTTTCCCTAGTTACCAGGGTGGGGAATATAGAAAGGCTGCCGCCCTCTGGCAGTTACCTGCAAAAGCAGCTTTAAAGCCTGTGCTAATGGTCATTTCATAGGAACAAGTACTGCAGAACTGTAAATGAAACCTGCCCTCAAAATGTCTTGAGGGAGGTAATGGCCAAAACATTTCAAAATGTGACACATACTTTAAGAGAACACTTTGAAGAACTAAGGGGTAATCACAGCTTGAAAAATAAAAAGGACATGCCTTCAAGCTCAATTTCAACGGATTATGAGGCACGTGCAAATTCAACCACAAAGAGGTATCAGCTCACAATTGTCAGAATAACCATCAGCAAGCAAACTACAAACAATAAATGCGGAAGGTGTTGTGGAGAAATGCATACCCTCAACTTCAAGTGGGACGTAAGTTGGAAAGGGCCACGAATGAGAACAGAATGGAGGTGCCTTAAAAAGGTAAACATTGAGTTACCATATGATCCAGCAGGCCCACTCCTCCACCTATAATCTAAGAAGAGAGAATTGGAAGACACAGGCAGGCAAATCTGCATGGCACAGTATTACAATAGCCAAGATATGGAAGTAACCAAAAAGTCCACCAACAGATGGGTGGACAAAGAAGAACTCCTCCATGTACAGATGCAATATTCGCTAGTGAAAAAAATGAAACAATGCCATTTGCAGCACCATAGATGAGTCTAGACCTAATCACGCCACCTGTAGTAAGTGAGAAAGCAAAAGACACATATCCTATCATATCACTTTTAGGAGTTACTTAAAAATTGATACCAATGAAGATATTTCCACAGAGAAAGGCAATCACAGATTCATTAAAAAACTTATGGTTCACCAAATAGAAAGGGATGAGGATTGGATACATTACCGTCTTGGGGTTAACAGAGATATACAAACCATGCGAAATATATAATCACCAAAGACGTACGGAAGACCAGGAGAAGACTACTCAACATTGTGTCATAACCTACATGGGAAAAGGATGCGAGGAAGAATAGATACATGTATATGTGTGAAAGAACCACATCTTGCACACCTAGAACAAACAAACCATTGTAATCAAATTTGCTGGGATAAAAAATAAAAAGTAAATTACAAATATGAACAAGAAGTAATGAGACATAAACTTAAAGGGCTTTTCCCTGGCACATTCCATTTTAATTTACAACCTAGAACACCACTTCCATTAAGGCTCTGTTTCCCTAGGAACCAAATTTGGTAAAGGGGAAATGCTGCCACCTTGTTTCCGTTTCCTGCAAGAAAAGCTTTAAACTCACAGCTAATGGTCACTTAACATTCCCAAGGACTCAGGGCTGTAAAGGACACCTGCCCTAAAAAATTGTGCTGAAGGAGGGAATGGACAAAACAATTCAAAACAGGCAAATGTTTCAAGAAGAGAGTATGAAGAGTTAAGTTTTACTCACGCTCTTTTAAAAAAAGGAAAATGGATAAAAGCTCAACCTCAGGGAGGGTTAGACCCATGCAATCTAATCTCCAAAAAGTTTCAACTTAAACCAGTTGACTTACCATCAGCAGAAAGTCTACAAACAATAAATGCTGAAGGGGTTTTAGAGAACTGTGTACACTCTACCTGCTGGTGAGACGTTAAGGGGTAACAGCCAATAATGAGAACAGAAAGGAGCTGTGTTTAAAAGTAAAACTGCAGGTACCATTCAATACAGCAGGCGCACCATTGGATCTCTCACCTGAGAAGACAAGAATCGAGAAGACACAGGCCGCAAAAGCTGCAGTGCAGCCTTATTCACAATAGCCAAGACAGTGGAGCAATCAAAATGTCCAACAACAGGTGAATGGATAAAGAAGAAGTGGTCCATGTACACAATGGAATAATAGCCATGGAAAACAATGAGCCACTGCTCTCTGAGGCACTACAAATGAGTCTGGAGATAATCACGAAACATGAGGTAAGTCGGAAAGCAAAAGACCTATATTCTATGATATCACTTATAGGCGTTACCTAATAACTGACACAAAGGAACATATTTCCACAGAGAAAGACACTCACAGACTTAGAAAACAAACTATGCTCATCTAAAAGGAAAGGTGGGGGGAATGGATAAATTAAGATTAGTGTTACTATATGTATACAAACACATATTATATACATATCTCAAAAAGACCAACCATATAGCAAAGGAGGTCTGCGGAACCCTCAGTAACGTTTTACATGGGAAGAGGATCTGTACTTGAATAGACATATAGAATGTACAAACGAACCAGATTGTGTACACCTAGGACAAACAATATTCTAAGCTTTACCCCAATTAAAAAAAAAATTAAAACCAAGAAGAAATAATGAGACATAAACTTATGGGGCTTTCTCCATGCACATTCCAATGTAATTTACAAACTAGGAACACGACTTCCAGAAAGGCTCTGCTGCCCTAGTACCCAGATATGGGAATGGAGATATGCTGCCTGCTTGAGGCCACTTCCCACAACAGCAGCTTTAAACCCATTGCTAAAGGTCACTAAATATTCACCAAACTTGCAGTTCGGTAAAAGACACCTGCTTTCTAAACAAATTCTGGGGTGGAAAATCGACCAAAAATTTCAAAACAGGGCAACCTTCCAAGAACACAATTTCAAGAGTTATATTGTACTCCCAATTGTTTCCTTTTTTTTAACAGAAAAGAAAACGGTGGAGAAAAATGATGAGTTTTACGAATTTTCAAAGACATGCAAACCCGAATTACAAAAACCTATCAGCTCACAACAGCCAGAAGAGCCATTAGCATAAATATTGCAAACAGTAAATGCTGAAGCGATTGTGGAGAAATGCGTACCCTGGATTCTAAGGGGGACGAGGTAAGAGCCACTAATGAAAACACAAAGAAGGTGCTTTGAAAAGGGAAACACTGTGCTACCAGTCAATCAATCACACCCACTGCTGGGCCTATCACCTGAGAAAATGAGAATCAAAAAGTCACAGGCTGGCAATCCTGCACTCCAACAATATTTACCATAGCCAAGACTTGGAAGCAATGAAAATGTCCATCAACCGAGGAATGCACAAAGTAGAAGTGGTCCACGTACACAGTGGAAAATTACTCCAATAAAAAATAAAAATTAAATGTAAAAATCCAACAAAAGTAAGGAGACATCAGCTTGTGTGGGTTTGTCCGGGCACACTCCACTCTAATTTATAACCGAGAAACACCACAGGCCGCAAGGGCTTTTCCCTAGTTACCAGGGTGGGGGACATAGAAAGTCTGCCGCCCTCTGGCAGTTAGCTGCAAAAGCAGCTTTAAAGCCTGTGCTAATGGTCATTTCATAGGAACAAGTACGGCAGAACTGTAAATGAAACCTGCCCTCAAAATGTCTGGAGGGAGGTAATGGCCAAAACATTTCAAAATGTGACACATACTTTAAGAGAACACTTTGAAGAACTAAGGGGTAATCACAGCTTGAAAAATAAAAAGGACATGTCTGCAAGCTCAATTTCAGTGGATTATGAGGCACGTGCGAATTCAGCCACAAAGAGGTATCAGATCACACTTGTCAGAATAACCATCAGCAAGAAAACTACAAACAATAAATGCTGAAGGTGTTGTAGAGAAATGCATACCCTCAAATTCAAGGGGGACGTAACATGGAAAGGGCCACGAACTAGAACAGAATGGAGGTGCCTTAAAAAGGTAAACATTGAGCTACCGTATGATCCAGCAGGCCCACTCCTCCACCTAAAATCTAAGAAGAGAGAATTGGAAAGACACAGGCAGGCAAATCTGCATTGCACAGTATTACAATAGCCAAGATATGGAAGTAACCAAAAAGTCTACCAACAGATGGGTGGACAAAGAAGAACTCCTCCATGTACAGATGGAATATTCGCTAGTGAAAAAAATGAAACAATGCCATTTGCAGCACCATAGATGAATCTAGATGTAATCACGCCACCTGTAGTAAGTGAGAAAGCAAAAGACACATATCCTATCGTATTACTTTAAGGAGTTACTTAAAAATTGATACCAATGAAGATATTTCCACAGAGAAAGGCAATCACAGATTCATTAAAAAACTTATGGTTCACCAAATAGAAAGGGATGAGGATTGGATACATTACCATATTGTGCTTAAGAGAGATATACAAACCATGTGAAATATATAACCAGCAAAGACGTACAGAAAACCAGGAGAAGACTACTCAACATTGTGTCATAAGCTACATGGGAAAAGGATGCGAGGAAGAATAGATAAACGTATATGTGTGAAAGAACCACATCTTGCACACCTAGAACAAACAAACCATTGTAATCAAATTTGCTGGGATAAAAAATAAAAAGTAAATTACAAATATGAACAAGAAGTAATGAGACATAAACTTAAAGGGCTTTTTCCTGGCACATTCCATTCAGATTTACAACCTAGAACACCACTTCCATTAAGCCTCTGTTTCCCTAGTAACCAAATTTGGTACAGGAGAAATGCTGCCACCTTGTGGCCGTTTCCTGCAAAAGCAGCTTTAAAGTCACAGCTAATGGTCACTTAACATTCCCAAGGACTCAGGGCTGTAAAGGTCACCTGCCCTAAAAAATTGTGCTGAAGTAAGGAGTGGACCAAAAAATTTAAAACAGGCAAATGTTTCAAGAAGAGAGTATGAAGAGTTAAGTTTTATTCACGCTCTTTTTAAAAAAAAGGAAAATGGATAAAAGCTCAACCTCAGGGAGTGTTAGACCCATGCAATCTAATCTACAAAAAGTTTCAACTTACACCAGTCGACTGACCATCAGCAAAAAGTCTACAAACAATAAATGCTGAAGGGGTTTTAGGGAACTGTGTACCCTCTACCGTCTGGTGAGACGTAAATGGGTAAGAGCCAATAATGAGAAAAGAAAGGAGCTGTGTTTAAAAGTAAAAAGGGAGGTACCATTCAATCCAGCAAGCGCACCAATGGACCTCTCACCTGAGAAGACAAGAATCGAGAAGACACAGGCCGCAAAAGCTGCAGTGCAGCCTTATTCACAATAGCCAAGACAGTGAAGCATCAAAATGTCCAACAAGAGGTGAATGGATAAAGAACAAGTGGTCCATGTACACAATAGAATATTAGCCATGGAAAACAATGAACCATTGCTCTCTGAGGCGCCACAAATGAGTCTGGAGATAATCATGAAACATGAGGTAAGTCGGAAAGCAAAAGACCTATATTCTATGATATCACTTATAGGCGTTATCTAATAACTGACACAAAGGAACATATTTCCACAGAGAAAGACACTCACAGACTTAGAAAACAAACTATGCTCATCTAAAAGGAAAGGTGGGGGGAATGGATAAATTAAGATTAGTGTTACTATACGTATACAAACACATATTATATACATATCTCAAAAATACCGACCATATAGCAAGGGAGGTCTGCGGAACCCTCAGTAACATTTTACATGGGAAGAGGATCTGTACTTGAATAGACATATAGAATGTACAAATGAACCAGATTGTGTACACCTAGGACAAACAATATTCTAAGCTTTACCCCAATTAAAAAAAAAAATTAAAACCAAGAAGAAATAATGAGACATAAACTAAAGGGTGTTTCTCCATGCATATTCCAATGTAATTTACAACCTAGGAACACGACTTCCAGAAAGACTCTGCTGCCCTAGTACCCAGATTTGGGAATAGAGAAATGCTGCCTGTTTCAGGCCACTTCCCACAACAGGAGCTTTAAAACTATTGCGAAAGTTCACTAAATATTCATCAAACTTGCAGTTCACTAAATGACACCTGCTTTCTAAAAAAGTCTGAGGTGGAAAATCGACCAAAAAATTCAAAAGCGAGCAACCTTCCAAGAAGACAATATCAAGAGTAATATTGTACTCCCAATTGTTTCCTTTTTTTAACAGAAAGGAAAACGGCGGAGAAAAACGATGAGTTTTACGAATTTTCAAAGACATGCAAACACAAATTTTAAAACCCTATCAGCTCACAGCAGCCAGTAGGGCCATTAGCATAAATGCTGCAAACAATAAATGCTGAAGCGATTGTGGAGAAATGTGTACACTCGATTCTAAGGGGGACCTGGTAAGTGCCACTAATGAAAACACAAAGAAGGTGCTTTGAAAAGGGAAACACGGTGCTACCAGTCAGTCAATCACACCCACTTTTGGGCCTATCACCTGAGAAAATGAGAATCAAAAAGTCACAGGCTGGCAATCCTGCACTCCAACAATATTTACCATAGCCAAGACTTGGAAGCAATGAAAATGTCCATCAACCGAGGAATGCACAAAGTAGAAGTGGTCCACGTACACAGTGGAAAATTACTCCAATAAAAAATAAAAATTAAATTTAAAAATCCAACAAAAGTAAGGAGACATCAGCTTGTGTGGGTTTGTCCGGGCACACTCCACTCTAATTTATAACCGAGAAACACCACAGGCCGCAAGGGCTTTTCCCTAGTTACCAGGGTGGGGAATATAGAAAGGCTGCCGCCCTCTGGCAGTTACCTGCAAAAGCAGCTTTAAAGCCTGTGCTAATGGTCATTTCATAGGAACAAGTACTGCAGAACTGTAAATGAAACCTGCCCTCAAAATGTCTGGAGGGAGGTAATGGCCAAAACATTTCAAAATGTGACACATACTTTAAGAGAACACTTTGAAGAACTAAGGGGTAATCACAGCTTGAAAAATAAAAAGGACATGCCTTCAAGCTCAATTTCAACGGATTATGAGGCACGTGCAAATTCAACCACAAAGAGGTATCAGCTCACAATTGTCAGAATAACCATCAGCAAGCAAACTACAAACAATAAATGCGGAAGGTGTTGTGGAGAAATGCATACCCTCAACTTCAAGTGGGACGTAAGTTGGAAAGGGCCACGAATGAGAACAGAATGGAGGTGCCTTAAAAAGGTAAACATTGAGTTACCATATGATCCAGCAGGCCCACTCCTCCACCTATAATCTAAGAAGAGAGAATTGGAAGACACAGGCAGGCAAATCTGCATGGCACAGTATTACAATAGCCAAGATATGGAAGTAACCAAAAAGTCCACCAACAGATGGGTGGACAAAGAAGAACTCCTCCATGTACAGATGCAATATTCGCTAGTGAAAAAAATGAAACAATGCCATTTGCAGCACCATAGATGAGTCTAGACCTAATCACGCCACCTGTAGTAAGTGAGAAAGCAAAAGACACATATCCTATCATATCACTTTTAGGAGTTACTTAAAAATTGATACCAATGAAGATATTTCCACAGAGAAAGGCAATCACAGATTCATTAAAAAACTTATGGTTCACCAAATAGAAAGGGATGAGGATTGGATACATTACCGTCTTGGGGTTAACAGAGATATACAAACCATGCGAAATATATAATCACCAAAGACGTACGGAAGACCAGGAGAAGACTACTCAACATTGTGTCATAACCTACATGGGAAAAGGATGCGAGGAAGAATAGATACATGTATATGTGTGAAAGAACCACATCTTGCACACCTAGAACAAACAAACCATTGTAATCAAATTTGCTGGGATAAAAAATAAAAAGTAAATTACAAATATGAACAAGAAGTAATGAGACATAAACTTAAAGGGCTTTTCCCTGGCACATTCCATTTTAATTTACAACCTAGAACACCACTTCCATTAAGGCTCTGTTTCCCTAGGAACCAAATTTGGTAAAGGGGAAATGCTGCCACCTTGTTTCCGTTTCCTGCAAGAAAAGCTTTAAACTCACAGCTAATGGTCACTTAACATTCCCAAGGACTCAGGGCTGTAAAGGACACCTGCCCTAAAAAATTGTGCTGAAGGAGGGAATGGACAAAAAAATTCAAAACAGGCAAATGTTTCAAGAAGAGAGTATGAAGAGTTAAGTTTTACTCACGCTCTTTTAAAAAAAGGAAAATGGATAAAAGCTCAACCTCAGGGAGGGTTAGACCCATGCAATCTAATCTCCAAAAAGTTTCAACTTAAACCAGTTGACTTACCATCAGCAGAAAGTCTACAAACAATAAATGCTGAAGGGGTTTTAGAGAACTGTGTACACTCTACCTGCTGGTGAGACGTTAAGGGGTAACAGCCAATAATGAGAACAGAAAGGAGCTGTGTTTAAAAGTAAAACTGCAGGTACCATTCAATACAGCAGGCGCACCATTGGATCTCTCACCTGAGAAGACAAGAATCGAGAAGACACAGGCCGCAAAAGCTGCAGTGCAGCCTTATTCACAATAGCCAAGACAGTGGAGCAATCAAAATGTCCAACAACAGGTGAATGGATAAAGAAGAAGTGGTCCATGTACACAATGGAATAATAGCCATGGAAAACAATGAGCCACTGCTCTCTGAGGCACTACAAATGAGTCTGGAGATAATCACGAAACATGAGGTAAGTCGGAAAGCAAAAGACCTATATTCTATGATATCACTTATAGGCGTTACCTAATAACTGACACAAAGGAACATATTTCCACAGAGAAAGACACTCACAGACTTAGAAAACAAACTATGCTCATCTAAAAGGAAAGGTGGGGGGAATGGATAAATTAAGATTAGTGTTACTATATGTATACAAACACATATTATATACATATCTCAAAAAGACCAACCATATAGCAAAGGAGGTCTGCGGAACACTCAGTAACGTTTTACATGGGAAGAGGATCTGTACTTGAATAGACATATAGAATGTACAAACGAACCAGATTGTGTACACCTAGGACAAACAATATTCTAAGCTTTACCCCAATTAAAAAAAAAATTAAAACCAAGAAGAAATAATGAGACATAAACTTATGGGGCTTTCTCCATGCACATTCCAATGTAATTTACAAACTAGGAACACGACTTCCAGAAAGGCTCTGCTGCCCTAGTACCCAGATATGGGAATGGAGATATGCTGCCTGCTTGAGGCCACTTCCCACAACAGCAGCTTTAAACCCATTGCTAAAGGTCACTAAATATTCACCAAACTTGCAGTTCGGTAAAAGACACCTGCTTTCTAAACAAATTCTGGGGTGGAAAATCGACCAAAAATTTCAAAACAGGGCAACCTTCCAAGAACACAATTTCAAGAGTTCTATTGTACTCCCAATTGTTTCCTTTTTTTTAACAGAAAAGAAAACGGTGGAGAAAAATGATGAGTTTTACGAATTTTCAAAGACATGCAAACCCGAATTACAAAAACCTATCAGCTCACAACAGCCAGAAGAGCCATTAGCATAAATATTGCAAACAGTAAATGCTGAAGCGATTGTGGAGAAATGCGTACCCTGGATTCTAAGGGGGACGAGGTAAGAGCCACTAATGAAAACACAAAGAAGGTGCTTTGAAAAGGGAAACACTGTGCTACCAGTCAATCAATCACACCCACTGCTGGGCCTATCACCTGAGAAAATGAGAATCAAAAAGTCACAGGCTGGCAATCCTGCACTCCAACAATATTTACCATAGCCAAGACTTGGAAGCAATGAAAATGTCCATCAACCGAGGAATGCACAAAGTAGAAGTGGTCCACGTACACAGTGGAAAATTACTCCAATAAAAAATAAAAATTAAATGTAAAAATCCAACAAAAGTAAGGAGACATCAGCTTGTGTGGGTTTGTCCGGGCACACTCCACTCTAATTTATAACCGAGAAACACCACAGGCCGCAAGGGCTTTTCCCTAGTTACCAGGGTGGGGGACATAGAAAGTCTGCCGCCCTCTGGCAGTTAGCTGCAAAAGCAGCTTTAAAGCCTGTGCTAATGGTCATTTCATAGGAACAAGTACGGCAGAACTGTAAATGAAACCTGCCCTCAAAATGTCTGGAGGGAGGTAATGGCCAAAACATTTCAAAATGTGACACATACTTTAAGAGAACACTTTGAAGAACTAAGGGGTAATCACAGCTTGAAAAATAAAAAGGACATGTCTGCAAGCTCAATTTCAGTGGATTATGAGGCACGTGCGAATTCAGCCACAAAGAGGTATCAGATCACACTTGTCAGAATAACCATCAGCAAGAAAACTACAAACAATAAATGCTGAAGGTGTTGTAGAGAAATGCATACCCTCAAATTCAAGGGGGACGTAACATGGAAAGGGCCACGAACTAGAACAGAATGGAGGTGCCTTAAAAAGGTAAACATTGAGCTACCGTATGATCCAGCAGGCCCACTCCTCCACCTAAAATCTAAGAAGAGAGAATTGGAAAGACACAGGCAGGCAAATCTGCATGGCACAGTATTACAATAGCCAAGATATGGAAGTAACCAAAAAGTCTACCAACAGATGGGTGGACAAAGAAGAACTCCTCCATGTACAGATGGAATATTCGCTAGTGAAAAAAATGAAACAATGCCATTTGCAGCACCATAGATGAGTCTAGATGTAATCACGCCACCTGTAGTAAGTGAGAAAGCAAAAGACACATATCCTATCGTATTACTTTAAGGAGTTACTTAAAAATTGATACCAATGAAGATATTTCCACAGAGAAAGGCAATCACAGATTCATTAAAAAACTTATGGTTCACCAAATAGAAAGGGATGAGGATTGGATACATTACCATATTGTGCTTAAGAGAGATATACAAACCATGTGAAATATATAACCAGCAAAGACGTACAGAAAACCAGGAGAAGACTACTCAACATTGTGTCATAAGCTACATGGGAAAAGGATGCGAGGAAGAATAGATAAACGTATATGTGTGAAAGAACCACATCTTGCACACCTAGAACAAACAAACCATTGTAATCAAATTTGCTGGGATAAAAAATAAAAAGTAAATTACAAATATGAACAAGAAGTAATGAGACATAAACTTAAAGGGCTTTTTCCTGGCACATTCCATTCAGATTTACAACCTAGAACACCACTTCCATTAAGCCTCTGTTTCCCTAGTAACCAAATTTGGTAAAGGAGAAATGCTGCCACCTTGTGGCCGTTTCCTGCAAAAGCAGCTTTAAAGTCACAGCTAATGGTCACTTAACATTCCCAAGGACTCAGGGCTGTAAAGGTCACCTGCCCTAAAAAATTGTGCTGAAGTAAGGAGTGGACCAAAAAATTTAAAACAGGCAAATGTTTCAAGAAGAGAGTATGAAGAGTTAAGTTTTATTCACGCTCTTTTTAAAAAAAAGGAAAATGGATAAAAGCTCAACCTCAGGGAGTGTTAGACCCATGCAATCTAATCTACAAAAAGTTTCAACTTACACCAGTCGACTGACCATCAGCAAAAAGTCTACAAACAATAAATGCTGAAGGGGTTTTAGGGAACCGTGTACCCTCTACCGTCTGGTGAGACGTAAATGGGTAAGAGCCAATAATGAGAAAAGAAAGGAGCTGTGTTTAAAAGTAAAAAGGGAGGTACCATTCAATCCAGCAAGCGCACCAATGGACCTCTCACCTGAGAAGACAAGAATCGAGAAGACACAGGCCGCAAAAGCTGCAGTGCAGCCTTATTCACAATAGCCAAGACAGTGAAGCATCAAAATGTCCAACAAGAGGTGAATGGATAAAGAACAAGTGGTCCATGTACACAATAGAATATTAGCCATGGAAAACAATGAACCATTGCTCTCTGAGGCGCCACAAATGAGTCTGGAGATAATCATGAAACATGAGGTAAGTCGGAAAGCAAAAGACCTATATTCTATGATATCACTTATAGGCGTTATCTAATAACTGACACAAAGGAACATATTTCCACAGAGAAAGACACTCACAGACTTAGAAAACAAACTATGCTCATCTAAAAGGAAAGGTGGGGGGAATGGATAAATTAAGATTAGTGTTACTATATGTATACAAACACATATTATATACATATCTCAAAAATACCGACCATATAGCAAGGGAGGTCTGCGGAACCCTCAGTAACATTTTACATGGGAAGAGGATCTGTACTTGAATAGACATATAGAATGTACAAATGAACCAGATTGTGTACACCTAGGACAAACAATATTCTAAGCTTTACCCCAATTAAAAAAAAAATTAAAACCAAGAAGAAATAATGAGACATAAACTAAAGGGTGTTTCTCCATGCATATTCCAATGTAATTTACAACCTAGGAACACGACTTCCAGAAAGACTCTGCTGCCCTAGTACCCAGATTTGGGAATAGAGAAATGCTGCCTGTTTCAGGCCACTTCCCACAACAGGAGCTTTAAAACTATTGCGAAAGTTCACTAAATATTCATCAAACTTGCAGTTCACTAAATGACACCTGCTTTCTAAAAAAGTCTGAGGTGGAAAATCGACCAAAAAATTCAAAAGCGAGCAACCTTCCAAGAAGACAATATCAAGAGTAATATTGTACTCCCAATTGTTTCCTTTTTTTAACAGAAAGGAAAACGGCGGAGAAAAACGATGAGTTTTACGAATTTTCAAAGACATGCAAACACAAATTTTAAAACCCTATCAGCTCACAGCAGCCAGTAGGGCCATTAGCATAAATGCTGCAAACAATAAATGCTGAAGCGATTGTGGAGAAATGTGTACACTCGATTCTAAGGGGGACCTGGTAAGTGCCACTAATGAAAACACAAAGAAGGTGCTTTGAAAAGGGAAACACGGTGCTACCAGTCAGTCAATCACACCCACTTTTGGGCCTATCACCTGAGAAAATGAGAATCAAAAAGTCACAGGCTGGCAATCCTGCACTCCAACAATATTTACCATAGCCAAGACTTGGAAGCAATGAAAATGTCCATCAACCGAGGAATGCACAAAGTAGAAGTGGTCCACGTACACAGTGGAAAATTACTCCAATAAAAAATAAAAATTAAATTTAAAAATCCAACAAAAGTAAGGAGACATCAGCTTGTGTGGGTTTGTCCGGGCACACTCCACTCTAATTTATAACCGAGAAACACCACAGGCCGCAAGGGCTTTTCCCTAGTTACCAGGGTGGGGAATATAGAAAGGCTGCCGCCCTCTGGCAGTTACCTGCAAAAGCAGCTTTAAAGCCTGTGCTAATGGTCATTTCATAGGAACAAGTACTGCAGAACTGTAAATGAAACCTGCCCTCAAAATGTCTGGAGGGAGGTAATGGCCAAAACATTTCAAAATGTGACACATACTTTAAGAGAACACTTTGAAGAACTAAGGGGTAATCACAGCTTGAAAAATAAAAAGGACATGCCTTCAAGCTCAATTTCAACGGATTATGAGGCACGTGCAAATTCAACCACAAAGAGGTATCAGCTCACAATTGTCAGAATAACCATCAGCAAGCAAACTACAAACAATAAATGCGGAAGGTGTTGTGGAGAAATGCATACCCTCAACTTCAAGTGGGACGTAAGTTGGAAAGGGCCACGAATGAGAACAGAATGGAGGTGCCTTAAAAAGGTAAACATTGAGTTACCATATGATCCAGCAGGCCCACTCCTCCACCTATAATCTAAGAAGAGAGAATTGGAAGACACAGGCAGGCAAATCTGCATGGCACAGTATTACAATAGCCAAGATATGGAAGTAACCAAAAAGTCCACCAACAGATGGGTGGACAAAGAAGAACTCCTCCATGTACAGATGCAATATTCGCTAGTGAAAAAAATGAAACAATGCCATTTGCAGCACCATAGATGAGTCTAGACCTAATCACGCCACCTGTAGTAAGTGAGAAAGCAAAAGACACATATCCTATCATATCACTTTTAGGAGTTACTTAAAAATTGATACCAATGAAGATATTTCCACAGAGAAAGGCAATCACAGATTCATTAAAAAACTTATGGTTCACCAAATAGAAAGGGATGAGGATTGGATACATTACCGTCTTGGGGTTAACAGAGATATACAAACCATGCGAAATATATAATCACCAAAGACGTACGGAAGACCAGGAGAAGACTACTCAACATTGTGTCATAACCTACATGGGAAAAGGATGCGAGGAAGAATAGATACATGTATATGTGTGAAAGAACCACATCTTGCACACCTAGAACAAACAAACCATTGTAATCAAATTTGCTGGGATAAAAAATAAAAAGTAAATTACAAATATGAACAAGAAGTAATGAGACATAAACTTAAAGGGCTTTTCCCTGGCACATTCCATTTTAATTTACAACCTAGAACACCACTTCCATTAAGGCTCTGTTTCCCTAGGAACCAAATTTGGTAAAGGGGAAATGCTGCCACCTTGTTTCCGTTTCCTGCAAGAAAAGCTTTAAACTCACAGCTAATGGTCACTTAACATTCCCAAGGACTCAGGGCTGTAAAGGACACCTGCCCTAAAAAATTGTGCTGAAGGAGGGAATGGACAAAACAATTCAAAACAGGCAAATGTTTCAAGAAGAGAGTATGAAGAGTTAAGTTTTACTCACGCTCTTTTAAAAAAAGGAAAATGGATAAAAGCTCAACCTCAGGGAGGGTTAGACCCATGCAATCTAATCTCCAAAAAGTTTCAACTTAAACCAGTTGACTTACCATCAGCAGAAAGTCTACAAACAATAAATGCTGAAGGGGTTTTAGAGAACTGTGTACACTCTACCTGCTGGTGAGACGTTAAGGGGTAACAGCCAATAATGAGAACAGAAAGGAGCTGTGTTTAAAAGTAAAACTGCAGGTACCATTCAATACAGCAGGCGCACCATTGGATCTCTCACCTGAGAAGACAAGAATCGAGAAGACACAGGCCGCAAAAGCTGCAGTGCAGCCTTATTCACAATAGCCAAGACAGTGGAGCAATCAAAATGTCCAACAACAGGTGAATGGATAAAGAAGAAGTGGTCCATGTACACAATGGAATAATAGCCATGGAAAACAATGAGCCACTGCTCTCTGAGGCACTACAAATGAGTCTGGAGATAATCACGAAACATGAGGTAAGTCGGAAAGCAAAAGACCTATATTCTATGATATCACTTATAGGCGTTATCTAATAACTAACACAAAGGAACATATTTCCACAGAGAAAGACACTCACAGACTTAGAAAACAAACTATGCTCATCTAAAAGGAAAGGTGGGGGGAATGGATAAATTAAGATTAGTGTTACTATATGTATACAAACACATATTATATACATATCTCAAAAAGACCAACCATATAGGAAGGGAGGTCTGCGGAACCCTCAGTAACGTTTTACATGGGAAGAGGATCTGTACTTGAATAGACATATAGAATGTACAAACGAACCAGATTGTGTACACCTAGGACAAACAATATTCTAAGCTTTACCCCAATTAAAAAAAAAATTAAAACCAAGAAGAAATAATGAGACATAAACTTATGGGGCTTTCTCCATGCACATTCCAATGTAATTTACAAACTAGGAACACGACTTCCAGAAAGGCTCTGCTGCCCTAGTACCCAGATATGGGAATGGAGATATGCTGCCTGCTTGAGGCCACTTCCCACAACAGCAGCTTTAAACCCATTGCTAAAGGTCACTAAATATTCACCAAACTTGCAGTTCGGTAAAAGACACCTGCTTTCTAAACAAATTCTGGGGTGGAAAATCGACCAAAAATTTCAAAACAGGGCAACCTTCCAAGAACACAATTTCAAGAGTTCTATTGTACTCCCAATTGTTTCCTTTTTTTTAACAGAAAAGAAAACGGTGGAGAAAAATGATGAGTTTTACGAATTTTCAAAGACATGCAAACCCGAATTACAAAAACCTATCAGCTCACAACAGCCAGAAGAGCCATTAGCATAAATATTGCAAACAGTAAATGCTGAAGCGATTGTGGAGAAATGCGTACCCTGGATTCTAAGGGGGACGAGGTAAGAGCCACTAATGAAAACACAAAGAAGGTGCTTTGAAAAGGGAAACACTGTGCTACCAGTCAATCAATCACACCCACTGCTGGGCCTATCACCTGAGAAAATGAGAATCAAAAAGTCACAGGCTGGCAATCCTGCACTCCAACAATATTTACCATAGCCAAGACTTGGAAGCAATGAAAATGTCCATCAACCGAGGAATGCACAAAGTAGAAGTGGTCCACGTACACAGTGGAAAATTACTCCAATAAAAAATAAAAATTAAATGTAAAAATCCAACAAAAGTAAGGAGACATCAGCTTGTGTGGGTTTGTCCGGGCACACTCCACTCTAATTTATAACCGAGAAACACCACAGGCCGCAAGGGCTTTTCCCTAGTTACCAGGGTGGGGGACATAGAAAGTCTGCCGCCCTCTGGCAGTTAGCTGCAAAAGCAGCTTTAAAGCCTGTGCTAATGGTCATTTCATAGGAACAAGTACGGCAGAACTGTAAATGAAACCTGCCCTCAAAATGTCTGGAGGGAGGTAATGGCCAAAACATTTCAAAATGTGACACATACTTTAAGAGAACACTTTGAAGAACTAAGGGGTAATCACAGCTTGAAAAATAAAAAGGACATGTCTGCAAGCTCAATTTCAGTGGATTATGAGGCACGTGCGAATTCAGCCACAAAGAGGTATCAGATCACACTTGTCAGAATAACCATCAGCAAGAAAACTACAAACAATAAATGCTGAAGGTGTTGTAGAGAAATGCATACCCTCAAATTCAAGGGGGACGTAACATGGAAAGGGCCACGAACTAGAACAGAATGGAGGTGCCTTAAAAAGGTAAACATTGAGCTACCGTATGATCCAGCAGGCCCACTCCTCCACCTAAAATCTAAGAAGAGAGAATTGGAAAGACACAGGCAGGCAAATCTGCATGGCACAGTATTACAATAGCCAAGATATGGAAGTAACCAAAAAGTCTACCAACAGATGGGTGGACAAAGAAGAACTCCTCCATGTACAGATGGAATATTCGCTAGTGAAAAAAATGAAACAATGCCATTTGCAGCACCATAGATGAGTCTAGATGTAATCACGCCACCTGTAGTAAGTGAGAAAGCAAAAGACACATATCCTATCGTATTACTTTAAGGAGTTACTTAAAAATTGATACCAATGAAGATATTTCCACAGAGAAAGGCAATCACAGATTCATTAAAAAACTTATGGTTCACCAAATAGAAAGGGATGAGGATTGGATACATTACCATATTGTGCTTAAGAGAGATATACAAACCATGTGAAATATATAACCAGCAAAGACGTACAGAAAACCAGGAGAAGACTACTCAACATTGTGTCATAAGCTACATGGGAAAAGGATGCGAGGAAGAATAGATAAACGTATATGTGTGAAAGAACCACATCTTGCACACCTAGAACAAACAAACCATTGTAATCAAATTTGCTGGGATAAAAAATAAAAAGTAAATTACAAATATGAACAAGAAGTAATGAGACATAAACTTAAAGGGCTTTTTCCTGGCACATTCCATTCAGATTTACAACCTAGAACACCACTTCCATTAAGCCTCTGTTTCCCTAGTAACCAAATTTGGTAAAGGAGAAATGCTGCCACCTTGTGGCCGTTTCCTGCAAAAGCAGCTTTAAAGTCACAGCTAATGGTCACTTAACATTCCCAAGGACTCAGGGCTGTAAAGGTCACCTGCCCTAAAAAATTGTGCTGAAGTAAGGAGTGGACCAAAAAATTTAAAACAGGCAAATGTTTCAAGAAGAGAGTATGAAGAGTTAAGTTTTATTCACGCTCTTTTTAAAAAAAAGGAAAATGGATAAAAGCTCAACCTCAGGGAGTGTTAGACCCATGCAATCTAATCTACAAAAAGTTTCAACTTACACCAGTCGACTGACCATCAGCAAAAAGTCTACAAACAATAAATGCTGAAGGGGTTTTAGGGAACCGTGTACCCTCTACCGTCTGGTGAGACGTAAATGGGTAAGAGCCAATAATGAGAAAAGAAAGGAGCTGTGTTTAAAAGTAAAAAGGGAGGTACCATTCAATCCAGCAAGCGCACCAATGGACCTCTCACCTGAGAAGACAAGAATCGAGAAGACACAGGCCGCAAAAGCTGCAGTGCAGCCTTATTCACAATAGCCAAGACAGTGAAGCATCAAAATGTCCAACAAGAGGTGAATGGATAAAGAACAAGTGGTCCATGTACACAATAGAATATTAGCCATGGAAAACAATGAACCATTGCTCTCTGAGGCGCCACAAATGAGTCTGGAGATAATCATGAAACATGAGGTAAGTCGGAAAGCAAAAGACCTATATTCTATGATATCACTTATAGGCGTTATCTAATAACTGACACAAAGGAACATATTTCCACAGAGAAAGACACTCACAGACTTAGAAAACAAACTATGCTCATCTAAAAGGAAAGGTGGGGGGAATGGATAAATTAAGATTAGTGTTACTATATGTATACAAACACATATTATATACATATCTCAAAAATACCGACCATATAGCAAGGGAGGTCTGCGGAACCCTCAGTAACATTTTACATGGGAAGAGGATCTGTACTTGAATAGACATATAGAATGTACAAATGAACCAGATTGTGTACACCTAGGACAAACAATATTCTAAGCTTTACCCCAATTAAAAAAAAAAATTAAAACCAAGAAGAAATAATGAGACATAAACTAAAGGGTGTTTCTCCATGCATATTCCAATGTAATTTACAACCTAGGAACACGACTTCCAGAAAGACTCTGCTGCCCTAGTACCCAGATTTGGGAATAGAGAAATGCTGCCTGTTTCAGGCCACTTCCCACAACAGGAGCTTTAAAACTATTGCGAAAGTTCACTAAATATTCATCAAACTTGCAGTTCACTAAATGACACCTGCTTTCTAAAAAAGTCTGAGGTGGAAAATCGACCAAAAAATTCAAAAGCGAGCAACCTTCCAAGAAGACAATATCAAGAGTAATATTGTACTCCCAATTGTTTCCTTTTTTTAACAGAAAGGAAAACGGCGGAGAAAAACGATGAGTTTTACGAATTTTCAAAGACATGCAAACACAAATTTTAAAACCCTATCAGCTCACAGCAGCCAGTAGGGCCATTAGCATAAATGCTGCAAACAATAAATGCTGAAGCGATTGTGGAGAAATGTGTACACTCGATTCTAAGGGGGACCTGGTAAGTGCCACTAATGAAAACACAAAGAAGGTGCTTTGAAAAGGGAAACACGGTGCTACCAGTCAGTCAATCACACCCACTTTTGGGCCTATCACCTGAGAAAATGAGAATCAAAAAGTCACAGGCTGGCAATCCTGCACTCCAACAATATTTACCATAGCCAACACTTGGAAGCAATGAAAATGTCCATCAACCGAGGAATGCACAAAGTAGAAGTGGTCCACGTACACAGTGGAAAATTACTCCAATAAAAAATAAAAATTAAATGTAAAAATCCAACAAAAGTAAGGAGACATCAGCTTGTGTGGGTTTGTCCGGGCACACTCCACTCTAATTTATAACCGAGAAACACCACAGGCCGCAAGGGCTTTTCCCTAGTTACCAGGGTGGGGAATATAGAAAGGCTGCCGCCCTCTGGCAGTTACCTGCAAAAGCAGCTTTAAAGCCTGTGCTAATGGTCATTTCATAGGAACAAGTACTGCAGAACTGTAAATGAAACCTGCCCTCAAAATGTCTTGAGGGAGGTAATGGCCAAAACATTTCAAAATGTGACACATACTTTAAGAGAACACTTTGAAGAACTAAGGGGTAATCACAGCTTGAAAAATAAAAAGGACATGCCTTCAAGCTCAATTTCAACGGATTATGAGGCACGTGCAAATTCAACCACAAAGAGGTATCAGCTCACAATTGTCAGAATAACCATCAGCAAGCAAACTACAAACAATAAATGCGGAAGGTGTTGTGGAGAAATGCATACCCTCAACTTCAAGTGGGACGTAAGTTGGAAAGGGCCACGAATGAGAACAGAATGGAGGTGCCTTAAAAAGGTAAACATTGAGTTACCATATGATCCAGCAGGCCCACTCCTCCACCTATAATCTAAGAAGAGAGAATTGGAAGACACAGGCAGGCAAATCTGCATGGCACAGTATTACAATAGCCAAGATATGGAAGTAACCAAAAAGTCCACCAACAGATGGGTGGACAAAGAAGAACTCCTCCATGTACAGATGCAATATTCGCTAGTGAAAAAAATGAAACAATGCCATTTGCAGCACCATAGATGAGTCTAGACCTAATCACGCCACCTGTAGTAAGTGAGAAAGCAAAAGACACATATCCTATCATATCACTTTTAGGAGTTACTTAAAAATTGATACCAATGAAGATATTTCCACAGAGAAAGGCAATCACAGATTCATTAAAAAACTTATGGTTCACCAAATAGAAAGGGATGAGGATTGGATACATTACCGTCTTTGGGTTAACAGAGATATACAAACCATGCGAAATATATAATCACCAAAGACGTACGGAAGACCAGGAGAAGACTACTCAACATTGTGTCATAACCTACATGGGAAAAGGATGCGAGGAAGAATAGATACATGTATATGTGTGAAAGAACCACATCTTGCACACCTAGAACAAACAAACCATTGTAATCAAATTTGCTGGGATAAAAAATAAAAAGTAAATTACAAATATGAACAAGAAGTAATGAGACATAAACTTAAAGGGCTTTTCCCTGGCACATTCCATTTTAATTTACAACCTAGAACACCACTTCCATTAAGGCTCTGTTTCCCTAGGAACCAAATTTGGTAAAGGGGAAATGCTGCCACCTTGTTTCCGTTTCCTGCAAGAAAAGCTTTAAACTCACAGCTAATGGTCACTTAACATTCCCAAGGACTCAGGGCTGTAAAGGACACCTGCCCTAAAAAATTGTGCTGAAGGAGGGAATGGACAAAACAATTCAAAACAGGCAAATGTTTCAAGAAGAGAGTATGAAGAGTTAAGTTTTACTCACGCTCTTTTAAAAAAAGGAAAATGGATAAAAGCTCAACCTCAGGGAGGGTTAGACCCATGCAATCTAATCTCCAAAAAGTTTCAACTTAAACCAGTTGACTTACCATCAGCAGAAAGTCTACAAACAATAAATGCTGAAGGGGTTTTAGAGAACTGTGTACACTCTACCTGCTGGTGAGACGTTAAGGGGTAACAGCCAATAATGAGAACAGAAAGGAGCTGTGTTTAAAAGTAAAACTGCAGGTACCATTCAATACAGCAGGCGCACCATTGGATCTCTCACCTGAGAAGACAAGAATCGAGAAGACACAGGCCGCAAAAGCTGCAGTGCAGCCTTATTCACAATAGCCAAGACAGTGGAGCAATCAAAATGTCCAACAACAGGTGAATGGATAAAGAAGAAGTGGTCCATGTACACAATGGAATAATAGCCATGGAAAACAATGAGCCACTGCTCTCTGAGGCACTACAAATGAGTCTGGAGATAATCACGAAACATGAGGTAAGTCGGAAAGCAAAAGACCTATATTCTATGATATCACTTATAGGCGTTATCTAATAACTAACACAAAGGAACATATTTCCACAGAGAAAGACACTCACAGACTTAGAAAACAAACTATGCTCATCTAAAAGGAAAGGTGGGGGGAATGGATAAATTAAGATTAGTGTTACTATATGTATACAAACACATATTATATACATATCTCAAAAAGACCAACCATATAGGAAGGGAGGTCTGCGGAACCCTCAGTAACGTTTTACATGGGAAGAGGATCTGTACTTGAATAGACATATAGAATGTACAAACGAACCAGATTGTGTACACCTAGGACAAACAATATTCTAAGCTTTACCCCAATTAAAAAAAAATTAAAACCAAGAAGAAATAATGAGACATAAACTTATGGGGCTTTCTCCATGCACATTCCAATGTAATTTACAAACTAGGAACACGACTTCCAGAAAGGCTCTGCTGCCCTAGTACCCAGATATGGGAATGGAGATATGCTGCCTGCTTGAGGCCACTTCCCACAACAGCAGCTTTAAACCCATTGCTAAAGGTCACTAAATATTCACCAAACTTGCAGTTCGGTAAAAGACACCTGCTTTCTAAACAAATTCTGGGGTGGAAAATCGACCAAAAATTTCAAAACAGGGCAACCTTCCAAGAACACAATTTCAAGAGTTCTATTGTACTCCCAATTGTTTCCTTTTTTTTAACAGAAAAGAAAACGGTGGAGAAAAATGATGAGTTTTACGAATTTTCAAAGACATGCAAACCCGAATTACAAAAACCTATCAGCTCACAACAGCCAGAAGAGCCATTAGCATAAATATTGCAAACAGTAAATGCTGAAGCGATTGTGGAGAAATGCGTACCCTGGATTCTAAGGGGGACGAGGTAAGAGCCACTAATGAAAACACAAAGAAGGTGCTTTGAAAAGGGAAACACTGTGCTACCAGTCAATCAATCACACCCACTGCTGGGCCTATCACCTGAGAAAATGAGAATCAAAAAGTCACAGGCTGGCAATCCTGCACTCCAACAATATTTACCATAGCCAAGACTTGGAAGCAATGAAAATGTCCATCAACCGAGGAATGCACAAAGTAGAAGTGGTCCACGTACACAGTGGAAAATTACTCCAATAAAAAATAAAAATTAAATGTAAAAATCCAACAAAAGTAAGGAGACATCAGCTTGTGTGGGTTTGTCCGGGCACACTCCACTCTAATTTATAACCGAGAAACACCACAGGCCGCAAGGGCTTTTCCCTAGTTACCAGGGTGGGGGACATAGAAAGTCTGCCGCCCTCTGGCAGTTAGCTGCAAAAGCAGCTTTAAAGCCTGTGCTAATGGTCATTTCATAGGAACAAGTACGGCAGAACTGTAAATGAAACCTGCCCTCAAAATGTCTGGAGGGAGGTAATGGCCAAAACATTTCAAAATGTGACACATACTTTAAGAGAACACTTTGAAGAACTAAGGGGTAATCACAGCTTGAAAAATAAAAAGGACATGTCTGCAAGCTCAATTTCAGTGGATTATGAGGCACGTGCGAATTCAGCCACAAAGAGGTATCAGATCACACTTGTCAGAATAACCATCAGCAAGAAAACTACAAACAATAAATGCTGAAGGTGTTGTAGAGAAATGCATACCCTCAAATTCAAGGGGGACGTAACATGGAAAGGGCCACGAACTAGAACAGAATGGAGGTGCCTTAAAAAGGTAAACATTGAGCTACCGTATGATCCAGCAGGCCCACTCCTCCACCTAAAATCTAAGAAGAGAGAATTGGAAAGACACAGGCAGGCAAATCTGCATGGCACAGTATTACAATAGCCAAGATATGGAAGTAACCAAAAAGTCTACCAACAGATGGGTGGACAAAGAAGAACTCCTCCATGTACAGATGGAATATTCGCTAGTGAAAAAAATGAAACAATGCCATTTGCAGCACCATAGATGAGTCTAGATGTAATCACGCCACCTGTAGTAAGTGAGAAAGCAAAAGACACATATCCTATCGTATTACTTTAAGGAGTTACTTAAAAATTGATACCAATGAAGATATTTCCACAGAGAAAGGCAATCACAGATTCATTAAAAAACTTATGGTTCACCAAATAGAAAGGGATGAGGATTGGATACATTACCATATTGTGCTTAAGAGAGATATACAAACCATGTGAAATATATAACCAGCAAAGACGTACAGAAAACCAGGAGAAGACTACTCAACATTGTGTCATAAGCTACATGGGAAAAGGATGCGAGGAAGAATAGATAAACGTATATGTGTGAAAGAACCACATCTTGCACACCTAGAACAAACAAACCATTGTAATCAAATTTGCTGGGATAAAAAATAAAAAGTAAATTACAAATATGAACAAGAAGTAATGAGACATAAACTTAAAGGGCTTTTTCCTGGCACATTCCATTCAGATTTACAACCTAGAACACCACTTCCATTAAGCCTCTGTTTCCCTAGTAACCAAATTTGGTAAAGGAGAAATGCTGCCACCTTGTGGCCGTTTCCTGCAAAAGCAGCTTTAAAGTCACAGCTAATGGTCACTTAACATTCCCAAGGACTCAGGGCTGTAAAGGTCACCTGCCCTAAAAAATTGTGCTGAAGTAAGGAGTGGACCAAAAAATTTAAAACAGGCAAATGTTTCAAGAAGAGAGTATGAAGAGTTAAGTTTTATTCACGCTCTTTTTAAAAAAAAGGAAAATGGATAAAAGCTCAACCTCAGGGAGTGTTAGACCCATGCAATCTAATCTACAAAAAGTTTCAACTTACACCAGTCGACTGACCATCAGCAAAAAGTCTACAAACAATAAATGCTGAAGGGGTTTTAGGGAACTGTGTACCCTCTACCGTCTGGTGAGACGTAAATGGGTAAGAGCCAATAATGAGAAAAGAAAGGAGCTGTGTTTAAAAGTAAAAAGGGAGGTACCATTCAATCCAGCAAGCGCACCAATGGACCTCTCACCTGAGAAGACAAGAATCGAGAAGACACAGGCCGCAAAAGCTGCAGTGCAGCCTTATTCACAATAGCCAAGACAGTGAAGCATCAAAATGTCCAACAAGAGGTGAATGGATAAAGAACAAGTGGTCCATGTACACAATAGAATATTAGCCATGGAAAACAATGAACCATTGCTCTCTGAGGCGCCACAAATGAGTCTGGAGATAATCATGAAACATGAGGTAAGTCGGAAAGCAAAAGACCTATATTCTATGATATCACTTATAGGCGTTATCTAATAACTGACACAAAGGAACATATTTCCACAGAGAAAGACACTCACAGACTTAGAAAACAAACTATGCTCATCTAAAAGGAAAGGTGGGGGGAATGGATAAATTAAGATTAGTGTTACTATATGTATACAAACACATATTATATACATATCTCAAAAATACCGACCATATAGCAAGGGAGGTCTGCGGAACCCTCAGTAACATTTTACATGGGAAGAGGATCTGTACTTGAATAGACATATAGAATGTACAAATGAACCAGATTGTGTACACCTAGGACAAACAATATTCTAAGCTTTACCCCAATTAAAAAAAAAAATTAAAACCAAGAAGAAATAATGAGACATAAACTAAAGGGTGTTTCTCCATGCATATTCCAATGTAATTTACAACCTAGGAACACGACTTCCAGAAAGACTCTGCTGCCCTAGTACCCAGATTTGGGAATAGAGAAATGCTGCCTGTTTCAGGCCACTTCCCACAACAGGAGCTTTAAAACTATTGCGAAAGTTCACTAAATATTCATCAAACTTGCAGTTCACTAAATGACACCTGCTTTCTAAAAAAGTCTGAGGTGGAAAATCGACCAAAAAATTCAAAAGCGAGCAACCTTCCAAGAAGACAATATCAAGAGTAATATTGTACTCCCAATTGTTTCCTTTTTTTAACAGAAAGGAAAACGGCGGAGAAAAACGATGAGTTTTACGAATTTTCAAAGACATGCAAACACAAATTTTAAAACCCTATCAGCTCACAGCAGCCAGTAGGGCCATTAGCATAAATGCTGCAAACAATAAATGCTGAAGCGATTGTGGAGAAATGTGTACACTCGATTCTAAGGGGGACCTGGTAAGTGCCACTAATGAAAACACAAAGAAGGTGCTTTGAAAAGGGAAACACGGTGCTACCAGTCAGTCAATCACACCCACTTTTGGGCCTATCACCTGAGAAAATGAGAATCAAAAAGTCACAGGCTGGCAATCCTGCACTCCAACAATATTTACCATAGCCAAGACTTGGAAGCAATGAAAATGTCCATCAACCGAGGAATGCACAAAGTAGAAGTGGTCCACGTACACAGTGGAAAATTACTCCAATAAAAAATAAAAATTAAATTTAAAAATCCAACAAAAGTAAGGAGACATCAGCTTGTGTGGGTTTGTCCGGGCACACTCCACTCTAATTTATAACCGAGAAACACCACAGGCCGCAAGGGCTTTTCCCTAGTTACCAGGGTGGGGAATATAGAAAGGCTGCCGCCCTCTGGCAGTTACCTGCAAAAGCAGCTTTAAAGCCTGTGCTAATGGTCATTTCATAGGAACAAGTACTGCAGAACTGTAAATGAAACCTGCCCTCAAAATGTCTGGAGGGAGGTAATGGCCAAAACATTTCAAAATGTGACACATACTTTAAGAGAACACTTTGAAGAACTAAGGGGTAATCACAGCTTGAAAAATAAAAAGGACATGCCTTCAAGCTCAATTTCAACGGATTATGAGGCACGTGCAAATTCAACCACAAAGAGGTATCAGCTCACAATTGTCAGAATAACCATCAGCAAGCAAACTACAAACAATAAATGCGGAAGGTGTTGTGGAGAAATGCATACCCTCAACTTCAAGTGGGACGTAAGTTGGAAAGGGCCACGAATGAGAACAGAATGGAGGTGCCTTAAAAAGGTAAACATTGAGTTACCATATGATCCAGCAGGCCCACTCCTCCACCTATAATCTAAGAAGAGAGAATTGGAAGACACAGGCAGGCAAATCTGCATGGCACAGTATTACAATAGCCAAGATATGGAAGTAACCAAAAAGTCCACCAACAGATGGGTGGACAAAGAAGAACTCCTCCATGTACAGATGCAATATTCGCTAGTGAAAAAAATGAAACAATGCCATTTGCAGCACCATAGATGAGTCTAGACCTAATCACGCCACCTGTAGTAAGTGAGAAAGCAAAAGACACATATCCTATCATATCACTTTTAGGAGTTACTTAAAAATTGATACCAATGAAGATATTTCCACAGAGAAAGGCAATCACAGATTCATTAAAAAACTTATGGTTCACCAAATAGAAAGGGATGAGGATTGGATACATTACCGTCTTGGGGTTAACAGAGATATACAAACCATGCGAAATATATAATCACCAAAGACGTACGGAAGACCAGGAGAAGACTACTCAACATTGTGTCATAACCTACATGGGAAAAGGATGCGAGGAAGAATAGATACATGTATATGTGTGAAAGAACCACATCTTGCACACCTAGAACAAACAAACCATTGTAATCAAATTTGCTGGGATAAAAAATAAAAAGTAAATTACAAATATGAACAAGAAGTAATGAGACATAAACTTAAAGGGCTTTTCCCTGGCACATTCCATTTTAATTTACAACCTAGAACACCACTTCCATTAAGGCTCTGTTTCCCTAGGAACCAAATTTGGTAAAGGGGAAATGCTGCCACCTTGTTTCCGTTTCCTGCAAGAAAAGCTTTAAACTCACAGCTAATGGTCACTTAACATTCCCAAGGACTCAGGGCTGTAAAGGACACCTGCCCTAAAAAATTGTGCTGAAGGAGGGAATGGACAAAACAATTCAAAACAGGCAAATGTTTCAAGAAGAGAGTATGAAGAGTTAAGTTTTACTCACGCTCTTTTAAAAAAAGGAAAATGGATAAAAGCTCAACCTCAGGGAGGGTTAGACCCATGCAATCTAATCTCCAAAAAGTTTCAACTTAAACCAGTTGACTTACCATCAGCAGAAAGTCTACAAACAATAAATGCTGAAGGGGTTTTAGAGAACTGTGTACACTCTACCTGCTGGTGAGACGTTAAGGGGTAACAGCCAATAATGAGAACAGAAAGGAGCTGTGTTTAAAAGTAAAACTGCAGGTACCATTCAATACAGCAGGCGCACCATTGGATCTCTCACCTGAGAAGACAAGAATCGAGAAGACACAGGCCGCAAAAGCTGCAGTGCAGCCTTATTCACAATAGCCAAGACAGTGGAGCAATCAAAATGTCCAACAACAGGTGAATGGATAAAGAAGAAGTGGTCCATGTACACAATGGAATAATAGCCATGGAAAACAATGAGCCACTGCTCTCTGAGGCACTACAAATGAGTCTGGAGATAATCACGAAACATGAGGTAAGTCGGAAAGCAAAAGACCTATATTCTATGATATCACTTATAGGCGTTATCTAATAACTAACACAAAGGAACATATTTCCACAGAGAAAGACACTCACAGACTTAGAAAACAAACTATGCTCATCTAAAAGGAAAGGTGGGGGGAATGGATAAATTAAGATTAGTGTTACTATATGTATACAAACACATATTATATACATATCTCAAAAAGACCAACCATATAGGAAGGGAGGTCTGCGGAACCCTCAGTAACGTTTTACATGGGAAGAGGATCTGTACTTGAATAGACATATAGAATGTACAAACGAACCAGATTGTGTACACCTAGGACAAACAATATTCTAAGCTTTACCCCAATTAAAAAAAAAATTAAAACCAAGAAGAAATAATGAGACATAAACTTATGGGGCTTTCTCCATGCACATTCCAATGTAATTTACAAACTAGGAACACGACTTCCAGAAAGGCTCTGCTGCCCTAGTACCCAGATATGGGAATGGAGATATGCTGCCTGCTTGAGGCCACTTCCCACAACAGCAGCTTTAAACCCATTGCTAAAGGTCACTAAATATTCACCAAACTTGCAGTTCGGTAAAAGACACCTGCTTTCTAAACAAATTCTGGGGTGGAAAATCGACCAAAAATTTCAAAACAGGGCAACCTTCCAAGAACACAATTTCAAGAGTTATATTGTACTCCCAATTGTTTCTTTTTTTTTAACAGAAAAGAAAACGGTGGAGAAAAATGATGAGTTTTACGAATTTTCAAAGACATGCAAACCCGAATTACAAAAACCTATCAGCTCACAACAGCCAGAAGAGCCATTAGCATAAATATTGCAAACAGTAAATGCTGAAGCGATTGTGGAGAAATGCGTACCCTGGATTCTAAGGGGGACGAGGTAAGAGCCACTAATGAAAACACAAAGAAGGTGCTTTGAAAAGGGAAACACTGTGCTACCAGTCAATCAATCACACCCACTGCTGGGCCTATCACCTGAGAAAATGAGAATCAAAAAGTCACAGGCTGGCAATCCTGCACTCCAACAATATTTACCATAGCCAACACTTGGAAGCAATGAAAATGTCCATCAACCGAGGAATGCACAAAGTAGAAGTGGTCCACGTACACAGTGGAAAATTACTCCAATAAAAAATAAAAATTAAATGTAAAAATCCAACAAAAGTAAGGAGACATCAGCTTGTGTGGGTTTGTCCGGGCACACTCCACTCTAATTTATAACCGAGAAACACCACAGGCCGCAAGGGCTTTTCCCTAGTTACCAGGGTGGAGGACATAGAAAGTCTGCCGCCCTCTGGCAGTTAGCTGCAAAAGCAGCTTTAAAGCCTGTGCTAATGGTCATTTCATAGGAACAAGTACGGCAGAACTGTAAATGAAACCTGCCCTCAAAATGTCTGGAGGGAGGTAATGGCCAAAACATTTCAAAATGTGACACATACTTTAAGAGAACACTTTGAAGAACTAAGGGGTAATCACAGCTTGAAAAATAAAAAGGACATGTCTGCAAGCTCAATTTCAGTGGATTATGAGGCACGTGCGAATTCAGCCACAAAGAGGTATCAGATCACACTTGTCAGAATAACCATCAGCAAGAAAACTACAAACAATAAATGCTGAAGGTGTTGTAGAGAAATGCATACCCTCAAATTCAAGGGGGACGTAACATGGAAAGGGCCACGAACTAGAACAGAATGGAGGTGCCTTAAAAAGGTAAACATTGAGCTACCGTATGATCCAGCAGGCCCACTCCTCCACCTAAAATCTAAGAAGAGAGAATTGGAAAGACACAGGCAGGCAAATCTGCATGGCACAGTATTACAATAGCCAAGATATGGAAGTAACCAAAAAGTCTACCAACAGATGGGTGGACAAAGAAGAACTCCTCCATGTACAGATGGAATATTCGCTAGTGAAAAAAATGAAACAATGCCATTTGCAGCACCATAGATGAGTCTAGATGTAATCACGCCACCTGTAGTAAGTGAGAAAGCAAAAGACACATATCCTATCGTATTACTTTAAGGAGTTACTTAAAAATTGATACCAATGAAGATATTTCCACAGAGAAAGGCAATCACAGATTCATTAAAAAACTTATGGTTCACCAAATAGAAAGGGATGAGGATTGGATACATTACCATATTGTGCTTAAGAGAGATATACAAACCATGTGAAATATATAACCAGCAAAGACGTACAGAAAACCAGGAGAAGACTACTCAACATTGTGTCATAAGCTACATGGGAAAAGGATGCGAGGAAGAATAGATAAACGTATATGTGTGAAAGAACCACATCTTGCACACCTAGAACAAACAAACCATTGTAATCAAATTTGCTGGGATAAAAAATAAAAAGTAAATTACAAATATGAACAAGAAGTAATGAGACATAAACTTAAAGGGCTTTTTCCTGGCACATTCCATTCAGATTTACAACCTAGAACACCACTTCCATTAAGCCTCTGTTTCCCTAGTAACCAAATTTGGTAAAGGAGAAATGCTGCCACCTTGTGGCCGTTTCCTGCAAAAGCAGCTTTAAAGTCACAGCTAATGGTCACTTAACATTCCCAAGGACTCAGGGCTGTAAAGGTCACCTGCCCTAAAAAATTGTGCTGAAGTAAGGAGTGGACCAAAAAATTTAAAACAGGCAAATGTTTCAAGAAGAGAGTATGAAGAGTTAAGTTTTATTCACGCTCTTTTTAAAAAAAAGGAAAATGGATAAAAGCTCAACCTCAGGGAGTGTTAGACCCATGCAATCTAATCTACAAAAAGTTTCAACTTACACCAGTCGACTGACCATCAGCAAAAAGTCTACAAACAATAAATGCTGAAGGGGTTTTAGGGAACTGTGTACCCTCTACCGTCTGGTGAGACGTAAATGGGTAAGAGCCAATAATGAGAAAAGAAAGGAGCTGTGTTTAAAAGTAAAAAGGGAGGTACCATTCAATCCAGCAAGCGCACCAATGGACCTCTCACCTGAGAAGACAAGAATCGAGAAGACACAGGCCGCAAAAGCTGCAGTGCAGCCTTATTCACAATAGCCAAGACAGTGAAGCATCAAAATGTCCAACAAGAGGTGAATGGATAAAGAACAAGTGGTCCATGTACACAATAGAATATTAGCCATGGAAAACAATGAACCATTGCTCTCTGAGGCGCCACAAATGAGTCTGGAGATAATCATGAAACATGAGGTAAGTCGGAAAGCAAAAGACCTATATTCTATGATATCACTTATAGGCGTTATCTAATAACTGACACAAAGGAACATATTTCCACAGAGAAAGACACTCACAGACTTAGAAAACAAACTATGCTCATCTAAAAGGAAAGGTGGGGGGAATGGATAAATTAAGATTAGTGTTACTATATGTATACAAACACATATTATATACATATCTCAAAAATACCGACCATATAGCAAGGGAGGTCTGCGGAACCCTCAGTAACATTTTACATGGGAAGAGGATCTGTACTTGAATAGACATATAGAATGTACAAATGAACCAGATTGTGTACACCTAGGACAAACAATATTCTAAGCTTTACCCCAATTAAAAAAAAAATTAAAACCAAGAAGAAATAATGAGACATAAACTAAAGGGTGTTTCTCCATGCATATTCCAATGTAATTTACAACCTAGGAACACGACTTCCAGAAAGACTCTGCTGCCCTAGTACCCAGATTTGGGAATAGAGAAATGCTGCCTGTTTCAGGCCACTTCCCACAACAGGAGCTTTAAAACTATTGCGAAAGTTCACTAAATATTCATCAAACTTGCAGTTCACTAAATGACACCTGCTTTCTAAAAAAGTCTGAGGTGGAAAATCGACCAAAAAATTCAAAAGCGAGCAACCTTCCAAGAAGACAATATCAAGAGTAATATTGTACTCCCAATTGTTTCCTTTTTTTAACAGAAAGGAAAACGGCGGAGAAAAACGATGAGTTTTACGAATTTTCAAAGACATGCAAACACAAATTTTAAAACCCTATCAGCTCACAGCAGCCAGTAGGGCCATTAGCATAAATGCTGCAAACAATAAATGCTGAAGCGATTGTGGAGAAATGTGTACACTCGATTCTAAGGGGGACCTGGTAAGTGCCACTAATGAAAACACAAAGAAGGTGCTTTGAAAAGGGAAACACGGTGCTACCAGTCAGTCAATCACACCCACTTTTGGGCCTATCACCTGAGAAAATGAGAATCAAAAAGTCACAGGCTGGCAATCCTGCACTCCAACAATATTTACCATAGCCAAGACTTGGAAGCAATGAAAATGTCCATCAACCGAGGAATGCACAAAGTAGAAGTGGTCCACGTACACAGTGGAAAATTACTCCAATAAAAAATAAAAATTAAATTTAAAAATCCAACAAAAGTAAGGAGACATCAGCTTGTGTGGGTTTGTCCGGGCACACTCCACTCTAATTTATAAACGAGAAACACCACAGGCCGCAAGGGCTTTTCCCTAGTTACCAGGGTGGGGAATATAGAAAGGCTGCCGCCCTCTGGCAGTTACCTGCAAAAGCAGCTTTAAAGCCTGTGCTAATGGTCATTTCATAGGAACAAGTACTGCAGAACTGTAAATGAAACCTGCCCTCAAAATGTCTGGAGGGAGGTAATGGCCAAAACATTTCAAAATGTGACACATACTTTAAGAGAACACTTTGAAGAACTAAGGGGTAATCACAGCTTGAAAAATAAAAAGGACATGCCTTCAAGCTCAATTTCAACGGATTATGAGGCACGTGCAAATTCAACCACAAAGAGGTATCAGCTCACAATTGTCAGAATAACCATCAGCAAGCAAACTACAAACAATAAATGCGGAAGGTGTTGTGGAGAAATGCATACCCTCAACTTCAAGTGGGACGTAAGTTGGAAAGGGCCACGAATGAGAACAGAATGGAGGTGCCTTAAAAAGGTAAACATTGAGTTACCATATGATCCAGCAGGCCCACTCCTCCACCTATAATCTAAGAAGAGAGAATTGGAAGACACAGGCAGGCAAATCTGCATGGCACAGTATTACAATAGCCAAGATATGGAAGTAACCAAAAAGTCCACCAACAGATGGGTGGACAAAGAAGAACTCCTCCATGTACAGATGCAATATTCGCTAGTGAAAAAAATGAAACAATGCCATTTGCAGCACCATAGATGAGTCTAGACCTAATCACGCCACCTGTAGTAAGTGAGAAAGCAAAAGACACATATCCTATCATATCACTTTTAGGAGTTACTTAAAAATTGATACCAATGAAGATATTTCCACAGAGAAAGGCAATCACAGATTCATTAAAAAACTTATGGTTCACCAAATAGAAAGGGATGAGGATTGGATACATTACCGTCTTGGGGTTAACAGAGATATACAAACCATGCGAAATATATAATCACCAAAGACGTACGGAAGACCAGGAGAAGACTACTCAACATTGTGTCATAACCTACATGGGAAAAGGATGCGAGGAAGAATAGATACATGTATATGTGTGAAAGAACCACATCTTGCACACCTAGAACAAACAAACCATTGTAATCAAATTTGCTGGGATAAAAAATAAAAAGTAAATTACAAATATGAACAAGAAGTAATGAGACATAAACTTAAAGGGCTTTTCCCTGGCACATTCCATTTTAATTTACAACCTAGAACACCACTTCCATTAAGGCTCTGTTTCCCTAGGAACCAAATTTGGTAAAGGGGAAATGCTGCCACCTTGTTTCCGTTTCCTGCAAGAAAAGCTTTAAACTCACAGCTAATGGTCACTTAACATTCCCAAGGACTCAGGGCTGTAAAGGACACCTGCCCTAAAAAATTGTGCTGAAGGAGGGAATGGACAAAACAATTCAAAACAGGCAAATGTTTCAAGAAGAGAGTATGAAGAGTTAAGTTTTACTCACGCTCTTTTAAAAAAAGGAAAATGGATAAAAGCTCAACCTCAGGGAGGGTTAGACCCATGCAATCTAATCTCCAAAAAGTTTCAACTTAAACCAGTTGACTTACCATCAGCAGAAAGTCTACAAACAATAAATGCTGAAGGGGTTTTAGAGAACTGTGTACACTCTACCTGCTGGTGAGACGTTAAGGGGTAACAGCCAATAATGAGAACAGAAAGGAGCTGTGTTTAAAAGTAAAACTGCAGGTACCATTCAATACAGCAGGCGCACCATTGGATCTCTCACCTGAGAAGACAAGAATCGAGAAGACACAGGCCGCAAAAGCTGCAGTGCAGCCTTATTCACAATAGCCAAGACAGTGGAGCAATCAAAATGTCCAACAACAGGTGAATGGATAAAGAAGAAGTGGTCCATGTACACAATGGAATAATAGCCATGGAAAACAATGAGCCACTGCTCTCTGAGGCACTACAAATGAGTCTGGAGATAATCACGAAACATGAGGTAAGTCGGAAAGCAAAAGACCTATATTCTATGATATCACTTATAGGCGTTATCTAATAACTAACACAAAGGAACATATTTCCACAGAGAAAGACACTCACAGACTTAGAAAACAAACTATGCTCATCTAAAAGGAAAGGTGGGGGGAATGGATAAATTAAGATTAGTGTTACTATATGTATACAAACACATATTATATACATATCTCAAAAAGACCAACCATATAGGAAGGGAGGTCTGCGGAACCCTCAGTAACGTTTTACATGGGAAGAGGATCTGTACTTGAATAGACATATAGAATGTACAAACGAACCAGATTGTGTACACCTAGGACAAACAATATTCTAAGCTTTACCCCAATTAAAAAAAAAATTAAAACCAAGAAGAAATAATGAGACATAAACTTATGGGGCTTTCTCCATGCACATTCCAATGTAATTTACAAACTAGGAACACGACTTCCAGAAAGGCTCTGCTGCCCTAGTACCCAGATATGGGAATGGAGATATGCTGCCTGCTTGAGGCCACTTCCCACAACAGCAGCTTTAAACCCATTGCTAAAGGTCACTAAATATTCACCAAACTTGCAGTTCGGTAAAAGACACCTGCTTTCTAAACAAATTCTGGGGTGGAAAATCGACCAAAAATTTCAAAACAGGGCAACCTTCCAAGAACACAATTTCAAGAGTTATATTGTACTCCCAATTGTTTCCTTTTTTTTAACAGAAAAGAAAACGGTGGAGAAAAATGATGAGTTTTACGAATTTTCAAAGACATGCAAACCCGAATTACAAAAACCTATCAGCTCACAACAGCCAGAAGAGCCATTAGCATAAATATTGCAAACAGTAAATGCTGAAGCGATTGTGGAGAAATGCGTACCCTGGATTCTAAGGGGGACGAGGTAAGAGCCACTAATGAAAACACAAAGAAGGTGCTTTGAAAAGGGAAACACTGTGCTACCAGTCAATCAATCACACCCACTGCTGGGCCTATCACCTGAGAAAATGAGAATCAAAAAGTCACAGGCTGGCAATCCTGCACTCCAACAATATTTACCATAGCCAACACTTGGAAGCAATGAAAATGTCCATCAACCGAGGAATGCACAAAGTAGAAGTGGTCCACGTACACAGTGGAAAATTACTCCAATAAAAAATAAAAATTAAATGTAAAAATCCAACAAAAGTAAGGAGACATCAGCTTGTGTGGGTTTGTCCGGGCACACTCCACTCTAATTTATAACCGAGAAACACCACAGGCCGCAAGGGCTTTTCCCTAGTTACCAGGGTGGGGGACATAGAAAGTCTGCCGCCCTCTGGCAGTTAGCTGCAAAAGCAGCTTTAAAGCCTGTGCTAATGGTCATTTCATAGGAACAAGTACGGCAGAACTGTAAATGAAACCTGCCCTCAAAATGTCTGGAGGGAGGTAATGGCCAAAACATTTCAAAATGTGACACATACTTTAAGAGAACACTTTGAAGAACTAAGGGGTAATCACAGCTTGAAAAATAAAAAGGACATGTCTGCAAGCTCAATTTCAGTGGATTATGAGGCACGTGCGAATTCAGCCACAAAGAGGTATCAGATCACACTTGTCAGAATAACCATCAGCAAGAAAACTACAAACAATAAATGCTGAAGGTGTTGTAGAGAAATGCATACCCTCAAATTCAAGGGGGACGTAACATGGAAAGGGCCACGAACTAGAACAGAATGGAGGTGCCTTAAAAAGGTAAACATTGAGCTACCGTATGATCCAGCAGGCCCACTCCTCCACCTAAAATCTAAGAAGAGAGAATTGGAAAGACACAGGCAGGCAAATCTGCATTGCACAGTATTACAATAGCCAAGATATGGAAGTAACCAAAAAGTCTACCAACAGATGGGTGGACAAAGAAGAACTCCTCCATGTACAGATGGAATATTCGCTAGTGAAAAAAATGAAACAATGCCATTTGCAGCACCATAGATGAGTCTAGATGTAATCACGCCACCTGTAGTAAGTGAGAAAGCAAAAGACACATATCCTATCGTATTACTTTAAGGAGTTACTTAAAAATTGATACCAATGAAGATATTTCCACAGAGAAAGGCAATCACAGATTCATTAAAAAACTTATGGTTCACCAAATAGAAAGGGATGAGGATTGGATACATTACCATATTGTGCTTAAGAGAGATATACAAACCATGTGAAATATATAACCAGCAAAGACGTACAGAAAACCAGGAGAAGACTACTCAACATTGTGTCATAAGCTACATGGGAAAAGGATGCGAGGAAGAATAGATAAACGTATATGTGTGAAAGAACCACATCTTGCACACCTAGAACAAACAAACCATTGTAATCAAATTTGCTGGGATAAAAAATAAAAAGTAAATTACAAATATGAACAAGAAGTAATGAGACATAAACTTAAAGGGCTTTTTCCTGGCACATTCCATTCAGATTTACAACCTAGAACACCACTTCCATTAAGCCTCTGTTTCCCTAGTAACCAAATTTGGTAAAGGAGAAATGCTGCCACCTTGTGGCCGTTTCCTGCAAAAGCAGCTTTAAAGTCACAGCTAATGGTCACTTAACATTCCCAAGGACTCAGGGCTGTAAAGGTCACCTGCCCTAAAAAATTGTGCTGAAGTAAGGAGTGGACCAAAAAATTTAAAACAGGCAAATGTTTCAAGAAGAGAGTATGAAGAGTTAAGTTTTATTCACGCTCTTTTTAAAAAAAAGGAAAATGGATAAAAGCTCAACCTCAGGGAGTGTTAGACCCATGCAATCTAATCTACAAAAAGTTTCAACTTACACCAGTCGACTGACCATCAGCAAAAAGTCTACAAACAATAAATGCTGAAGGGGTTTTAGGGAACTGTGTACCCTCTACCGTCTGGTGAGACGTAAATGGGTAAGAGCCAATAATGAGAAAAGAAAGGAGCTGTGTTTAAAAGTAAAAAGGGAGGTACCATTCAATCCAGCAAGCGCACCAATGGACCTCTCACCTGAGAAGACAAGAATCGAGAAGACACAGGCCGCAAAAGCTGCAGTGCAGCCTTATTCACAATAGCCAAGACAGTGAAGCATCAAAATGTCCAACAAGAGGTGAATGGATAAAGAACAAGTGGTCCATGTACACAATAGAATATTAGCCATGGAAAACAATGAACCATTGCTCTCTGAGGCGCCACAAATGAGTCTGGAGATAATCATGAAACATGAGGTAAGTCGGAAAGCAAAAGACCTATATTCTATGATATCACTTATAGGCGTTATCTAATAACTGACACAAAGGAACATATTTCCACAGAGAAAGACACTCACAGACTTAGAAAACAAACTATGCTCATCTAAAAGGAAAGGTGGGGGGAATGGATAAATTAAGATTAGTGTTACTATATGTATACAAACACATATTATATACATATCTCAAAAATACCGACCATATAGCAAGGGAGGTCTGCGGAACCCTCAGTAACATTTTACATGGGAAGAGGATCTGTACTTGAATAGACATATAGAATGTACAAATGAACCAGATTGTGTACACCTAGGACAAACAATATTCTAAGCTTTACCCCAATTAAAAAAAAAAATTAAAACCAAGAAGAAATAATGAGACATAAACTAAAGGGTGTTTCTCCATGCATATTCCAATGTAATTTACAACCTAGGAACACGACTTCCAGAAAGACTCTGCTGCCCTAGTACCCAGATTTGGGAATAGAGAAATGCTGCCTGTTTCAGGCCACTTCCCACAACAGGAGCTTTAAAACTATTGCGAAAGTTCACTAAATATTCATCAAACTTGCAGTTCACTAAATGACACCTGCTTTCTAAAAAAGTCTGAGGTGGAAAATCGACCAAAAAATTCAAAAGCGAGCAACCTTCCAAGAAGACAATATCAAGAGTAATATTGTACTCCCAATTGTTTCCTTTTTTTAACAGAAAGGAAAACGGCGGAGAAAAACGATGAGTTTTACGAATTTTCAAAGACATGCAAACACAAATTTTAAAACCCTATCAGCTCACAGCAGCCAGTAGGGCCATTAGCATAAATGCTGCAAACAATAAATGCTGAAGCGATTGTGGAGAAATGTGTACACTCGATTCTAAGGGGGACCTGGTAAGTGCCACTAATGAAAACACAAAGAAGGTGCTTTGAAAAGGGAAACACGGTGCTACCAGTCAGTCAATCACACCCACTTTTGGGCCTATCACCTGAGAAAATGAGAATCAAAAAGTCACAGGCTGGCAATCCTGCACTCCAACAATATTTACCATAGCCAAGACTTGGAAGCAATGAAAATGTCCATCAACCGAGGAATGCACAAAGTAGAAGTGGTCCACGTACACAGTGGAAAATTACTCCAATAAAAAATAAAAATTAAATTTAAAAATCCAACAAAAGTAAGGAGACATCAGCTTGTGTGGGTTTGTCCGGGCACACTCCACTCTAATTTATAACCGAGAAACACCACAGGCCGCAAGGGCTTTTCCCTAGTTACCAGGGTGGGGAATATAGAAAGGCTGCCGCCCTCTGGCAGTTACCTGCAAAAGCAGCTTTAAAGCCTGTGCTAATGGTCATTTCATAGGAACAAGTACTGCAGAACTGTAAATGAAACCTGCCCTCAAAATGTCTGGAGGGAGGTAATGGCCAAAACATTTCAAAATGTGACACATACTTTAAGAGAACACTTTGAAGAACTAAGGGGTAATCACAGCTTGAAAAATAAAAAGGACATGCCTTCAAGCTCAGTTTCAACGGATTATGAGGCACGTGCAAATTCAACCACAAAGAGGTATCAGCTCACAATTGTCAGAATAACCATCAGCAAGCAAACTACAAACAATAAATGCGGAAGGTGTTGTGGAGAAATGCATACCCTCAACTTCAAGTGGGACGTAAGTTGGAAAGGGCCACGAATGAGAACAGAATGGAGGTGCCTTAAAAAGGTAAACATTGAGTTACCATATGATCCAGCAGGCCCACTCCTCCACCTATAATCTAAGAAGAGAGAATTGGAAGACACAGGCAGGCAAATCTGCATGGCACAGTATTACAATAGCCAAGATATGGAAGTAACCAAAAAGTCCACCAACAGATGGGTGGACAAAGAAGAACTCCTCCATGTACAGATGCAATATTCGCTAGTGAAAAAAATGAAACAATGCCATTTGCAGCACCATAGATGAGTCTAGACCTAATCACGCCACCTGTAGTAAGTGAGAAAGCAAAAGACACATATCCTATCATATCACTTTTAGGAGTTACTTAAAAATTGATACCAATGAAGATATTTCCACAGAGAAAGGCAATCACAGATTCATTAAAAAACTTATGGTTCACCAAATAGAAAGGGATGAGGATTGGATACATTACCGTCTTGGGGTTAACAGAGATATACAAACCATGCGAAATATATAATCACCAAAGACGTACGGAAGACCAGGAGAAGACTACTCAACATTGTGTCATAACCTACATGGGAAAAGGATGCGAGGAAGAATAGATACATGTATATGTGTGAAAGAACCACATCTTGCACACCTAGAACAAACAAACCATTGTAATCAAATTTGCTGGGATAAAAAATAAAAAGTAAATTACAAATATGAACAAGAAGTAATGAGACATAAACTTAAAGGGCTTTTCCCTGGCACATTCCATTTTAATTTACAACCTAGAACACCACTTCCATTAAGGCTCTGTTTCCCTAGGAACCAAATTTGGTAAAGGGGAAATGCTGCCACCTTGTTTCCGTTTCCTGCAAGAAAAGCTTTAAACTCACAGCTAATGGTCACTTAACATTCCCAAGGACTCAGGGCTGTAAAGGACACCTGCCCTAAAAAATTGTGCTGAAGGAGGGAATGGACAAAACAATTCAAAACAGGCAAATGTTTCAAGAAGAGAGTATGAAGAGTTAAGTTTTACTCACGCTCTTTTAAAAAAAGGAAAATGGATAAAAGCTCAACCTCAGGGAGGGTTAGACCCATGCAATCTAATCTCCAAAAAGTTTCAACTTAAACCAGTTGACTTACCATCAGCAGAAAGTCTACAAACAATAAATGCTGAAGGGGTTTTAGAGAACTGTGTACACTCTACCTGCTGGTGAGACGTTAAGGGGTAACAGCCAATAATGAGAACAGAAAGGAGCTGTGTTTAAAAGTAAAACTGCAGGTACCATTCAATACAGCAGGCGCACCATTGGATCTCTCACCTGAGAAGACAAGAATCGAGAAGACACAGGCCGCAAAAGCTGCAGTGCAGCCTTATTCACAATAGCCAAGACAGTGGAGCAATCAAAATGTCCAACAACAGGTGAATGGATAAAGAAGAAGTGGTCCATGTACACAATGGAATAATAGCCATGGAAAACAATGAGCCACTGCTCTCTGAGGCACTACAAATGAGTCTGGAGATAATCACGAAACATGAGGTAAGTCGGAAAGCAAAAGACCTATATTCTATGATATCACTTATAGGCGTTATCTAATAACTAACACAAAGGAACATATTTCCACAGAGAAAGACACTCACAGACTTAGAAAACAAACTATGCTCATCTAAAAGGAAAGGTGGGGGGAATGGATAAATTAAGATTAGTGTTACTATATGTATACAAACACATATTATATACATATCTCAAAAAGACCAACCATATAGGAAGGGAGGTCTGCGGAACCCTCAGTAACGTTTTACATGGGAAGAGGATCTGTACTTGAATAGACATATAGAATGTACAAACGAACCAGATTGTGTACACCTAGGACAAACAATATTCTAAGCTTTACCCCAATTAAAAAAAAAATTAAAACCAAGAAGAAATAATGAGACATAAACTTATGGGGCTTTCTCCATGCACATTCCAATGTAATTTACAAACTAGGAACACGACTTCCAGAAAGGCTCTGCTGCCCTAGTACCCAGATATGGGAATGGAGATATGCTGCCTGCTTGAGGCCACTTCCCACAACAGCAGCTTTAAACCCATTGCTAAAGGTCACTAAATATTCACCAAACTTGCAGTTCGGTAAAAGACACCTGCTTTCTAAACAAATTCTGGGGTGGAAAATCGACCAAAAATTTCAAAACAGGGCAACCTTCCAAGAACACAATTTCAAGAGTTATATTGTACTCCCAATTGTTTCCTTTTTTTTAACAGAAAAGAAAACGGTGGAGAAAAATGATGAGTTTTACGAATTTTCAAAGACATGCAAACCCGAATTACAAAAACCTATCAGCTCACAACAGCCAGAAGAGCCATTAGCATAAATATTGCAAACAGTAAATGCTGAAGCGATTGTGGAGAAATGCGTACCCTGGATTCTAAGGGGGACGAGGTAAGAGCCACTAATGAAAACACAAAGAAGGTGCTTTGAAAAGGGAAACACTGTGCTACCAGTCAATCAATCACACCCACTGCTGGGCCTATCACCTGAGAAAATGAGAATCAAAAAGTCACAGGCTGGCAATCCTGCACTCCAACAATATTTACCATAGCCAACACTTGGAAGCAATGAAAATGTCCATCAACCGAGGAATGCACAAAGTAGAAGTGGTCCACGTACACAGTGGAAAATTACTCCAATAAAAAATAAAAATTAAATGTAAAAATCCAACAAAAGTAAGGAGACATCAGCTTGTGTGGGTTTGTCCGGGCACACTCCACTCTAATTTATAACCGAGAAACACCACAGGCCGCAAGGGCTTTTCCCTAGTTACCAGGGTGGGGGACATAGAAAGTCTGCCGCCCTCTGGCAGTTAGCTGCAAAAGCAGCTTTAAAGCCTGTGCTAATGGTCATTTCATAGGAACAAGTACGGCAGAACTGTAAATGAAACCTGCCCTCAAAATGTCTGGAGGGAGGTAATGGCCAAAACATTTCAAAATGTGACACATACTTTAAGAGAACACTTTGAAGAACTAAGGGGTAATCACAGCTTGAAAAATAAAAAGGACATGTCTGCAAGCTCAATTTCAGTGGATTATGAGGCACGTGCGAATTCAGCCACAAAGAGGTATCAGATCACACTTGTCAGAATAACCATCAGCAAGAAAACTACAAACAATAAATGCTGAAGGTGTTGTAGAGAAATGCATACCCTCAAATTGAAGGGGGACGTAACATGGAAAGGGCCACGAACTAGAACAGAATGGAGGTGCCTTAAAAAGGTAAACATTGAGCTACCGTATGATCCAGCAGGCCCACTCCTCCACCTAAAATCTAAGAAGAGAGAATTGGAAAGACACAGGCAGGCAAATCTGCATTGCACAGTATTACAATAGCCAAGATATGGAAGTAACCAAAAAGTCTACCAACAGATGGGTGGACAAAGAAGAACTCCTCCATGTACAGATGGAATATTCGCTAGTGAAAAAAATGAAACAATGCCATTTGCAGCACCATAGATGAGTCTAGATGTAATCACGCCACCTGTAGTAAGTGAGAAAGCAAAAGACACATATCCTATCGTATTACTTTAAGGAGTTACTTAAAAATTGATACCAATGAAGATATTTCCACAGAGAAAGGCAATCACAGATTCATTAAAAAACTTATGGTTCACCAAATAGAAAGGGATGAGGATTGGATACATTACCATATTGTGCTTAAGAGAGATATACAAACCATGTGAAATATATAACCAGCAAAGACGTACAGAAAACCAGGAGAAGACTACTCAACATTGTGTCATAAGCTACATGGGAAAAGGATGCGAGGAAGAATAGATAAACGTATATGTGTGAAAGAACCACATCTTGCACACCTAGAACAAACAAACCATTGTAATCAAATTTGCTGGG
The DNA here is from genome assembly GCF_965194805.1 of Balaenoptera borealis. Classification (NCBI taxonomy): domain Eukaryota; kingdom Metazoa; phylum Chordata; class Mammalia; order Artiodactyla; family Balaenopteridae; genus Balaenoptera; species Balaenoptera borealis. The sequence continues at coordinate 64,077 of NW_028123395.1, read as the reverse complement.
ATAAAAAATAAAAAGTAAATTACAAATATGAACAAGAAGTAATGAGACATAAACTTAAAGGGCTTTTTCCTGGCACATTCCATTCAGATTTACAACCTAGAACACCACTTCCATTAAGCCTCTGTTTCCCTAGTAACCAAATTTGGTAAAGGAGAAATGCTGCCACCTTGTGGCCGTTTCCTGCAAAAGCAGCTTTAAAGTCACAGCTAATGGTCACTTAACATTCCCAAGGACTCAGGGCTGTAAAGGTCACCTGCCCTAAAAAATTGTGCTGAAGTAAGGAGTGGACCAAAAAATTTAAAACAGGCAAATGTTTCAAGAAGAGAGTATGAAGAGTTAAGTTTTATTCACGCTCTTTTTAAAAAAAAGGAAAATGGATAAAAGCTCAACCTCAGGGAGTGTTAGACCCATGCAATCTAATCTCCAAAAAGTTTCAACTTACACCAGTCGACTGACCATCAGCAAAAAGTCTACAAACAATAAATGCTGAAGGGGTTTTAGGGAACTGTGTACCCTCTACCGTCTGGTGAGACGTAAATGGGTAAGAGCCAATAATGAGAAAAGAAAGGAGCTGTGTTTAAAAGTAAAAAGGGAGGTACCATTCAATCCAGCAAGCGCACCAATGGACCTCTCACCTGAGAAGACAAGAATCGAGAAGACACAGGCCGCAAAAGCTGCAGTGCAGCCTTATTCACAATAGCCAAGACAGTGAAGCATCAAAATGTCCAACAAGAGGTGAATGGATAAAGAACAAGTGGTCCATGTACACAATAGAATATTAGCCATGGAAAACAATGAACCATTGCTCTCTGAGGCGCCACAAATGAGTCTGGAGATAATCATGAAACATGAGGTAAGTCGGAAAGCAAAAGACCTATATTCTATGATATCACTTATAGGCGTTATCTAATAACTGACACAAAGGAACATATTTCCACAGAGAAAGACACTCACAGACTTAGAAAACAAACTATGCTCATCTAAAAGGAAAGGTGGGGGGAATGGATAAATTAAGATTAGTGTTACTATATGTATACAAACACATATTATATACATATCTCAAAAATACCGACCATATAGCAAGGGAGGTCTGCGGAACCCTCAGTAACATTTTACATGGGAAGAGGATCTGTACTTGAATAGACATATAGAATGTACAAATGAACCAGATTGTGTACACCTAGGACAAACAATATTCTAAGCTTTACCCCAATTAAAAAAAAAAATTAAAACCAAGAAGAAATAATGAGACATAAACTAAAGGGTGTTTCTCCATGCATATTCCAATGTAATTTACAACCTAGGAACACGACTTCCAGAAAGACTCTGCTGCCCTAGTACCCAGATTTGGGAATAGAGAAATGCTGCCTGTTTCAGGCCACTTCCCACAACAGGAGCTTTAAAACTATTGCGAAAGTTCACTAAATATTCATCAAACTTGCAGTTCACTAAATGACACCTGCTTTCTAAAAAAGTCTGAGGTGGAAAATCGACCAAAAAATTCAAAAGCGAGCAACCTTCCAAGAAGACAATATCAAGAGTAATATTGTACTCCCAATTGTTTCCTTTTTTTAACAGAAAGGAAAACGGCGGAGAAAAACGATGAGTTTTACAAATTTTCAAAGACATGCAAACACAAATTTTAAAACCCTATCAGCTCACAGCAGCCAGTAGGGCCATTAGCATAAATGCTGCAAACAATAAATGCTGAAGCGATTGTGGAGAAATGTGTACACTCGATTCTAAGGGGGACCTGGTAAGTGCCACTAATGAAAACACAAAGAAGGTGCTTTGAAAAGGGAAACACGGTGCTACCAGTCAGTCAATCACACCCACTTTTGGGCCTATCACCTGAGAAAATGAGAATCAAAAAGTCACAGGCTGGCAATCCTGCACTCCAACAATATTTACCATAGCCAAGACTTGGAAGCAATGAAAATGTCCATCAACCGAGGAATGCACAAAGTAGAAGTGGTCCACGTACACAGTGGAAAATTACTCCAATAAAAAATAAAAATTAAATTTAAAAATCCAACAAAAGTAAGGAGACATCAGCTTGTGTGGGTTTGTCCGGGCACACTCCACTCTAATTTATAACCGAGAAACACCACAGGCCGCAAGGGCTTTTCCCTAGTTACCAGGGTGGGGAATATAGAAAGGCTGCCGCCCTCTGGCAGTTACCTGCAAAAGCAGCTTTAAAGCCTGTGCTAATGGTCATTTCATAGGAACAAGTACTGCAGAACTGTAAATGAAACCTGCCCTCAAAATGTCTGGAGGGAGGTAATGGCCAAAACATTTCAAAATGTGACACATACTTTAAGAGAACACTTTGAAGAACTAAGGGGTAATCACAGCTTGAAAAATAAAAAGGACATGCCTTCAAGCTCAATTTCAACGGATTATGAGGCACGTGCAAATTCAACCACAAAGAGGTATCAGCTCACAATTGTCAGAATAACCATCAGCAAGCAAACTACAAACAATAAATGCGGAAGGTGTTGTGGAGAAATGCATACCCTCAACTTCAAGTGGGACGTAAGTTGGAAAGGGCCACGAATGAGAACAGAATGGAGGTGCCTTAAAAAGGTAAACATTGAGTTACCATATGATCCAGCAGGCCCACTCCTCCACCTATAATCTAAGAAGAGAGAATTGGAAGACACAGGCAGGCAAATCTGCATGGCACAGTATTACAATAGCCAAGATATGGAAGTAACCAAAAAGTCCACCAACAGATGGGTGGACAAAGAAGAACTCCTCCATGTACAGATGCAATATTCGCTAGTGAAAAAAATGAAACAATGCCATTTGCAGCACCATAGATGAGTCTAGACCTAATCACGCCACCTGTAGTAAGTGAGAAAGCAAAAGACACATATCCTATCATATCACTTTTAGGAGTTACTTAAAAATTGATACCAATGAAGATATTTCCACAGAGAAAGGCAATCACAGATTCATTAAAAAACTTATGGTTCACCAAATAGAAAGGGATGAGGATTGGATACATTACCGTCTTGGGGTTAACAGAGATATACAAACCATGCGAAATATATAATCACCAAAGACGTACGGAAGACCAGGAGAAGACTACTCAACATTGTGTCATAACCTACATGGGAAAAGGATGCGAGGAAGAATAGATACATGTATATGTGTGAAAGAACCACATCTTGCACACCTAGAACAAACAAACCATTGTAATCAAATTTGCTGGGATAAAAAATAAAAAGTAAATTACAAATATGAACAAGAAGTAATGAGACATAAACTTAAAGGGCTTTTCCCTGGCACATTCCATTTTAATTTACAACCTAGAACACCACTTCCATTAAGGCTCTGTTTCCCTAGGAACCAAATTTGGTAAAGGGGAAATGCTGCCACCTTGTTTCCGTTTCCTGCAAGAAAAGCTTTAAACTCACAGCTAATGGTCACTTAACATTCCCAAGGACTCAGGGCTGTAAAGGACACCTGCCCTAAAAAATTGTGCTGAAGGAGGGAATGGACAAAACAATTCAAAACAGGCAAATGTTTCAAGAAGAGAGTATGAAGAGTTAAGTTTTACTCACGCTCTTTTAAAAAAAGGAAAATGGATAAAAGCTCAACCTCAGGGAGGGTTAGACCCATGCAATCTAATCTCCAAAAAGTTTCAACTTAAACCAGTTGACTTACCATCAGCAGAAAGTCTACAAACAATAAATGCTGAAGGGGTTTTAGAGAACTGTGTACACTCTACCTGCTGGTGAGACGTTAAGGGGTAACAGCCAATAATGAGAACAGAAAGGAGCTGTGTTTAAAAGTAAAACTGCAGGTACCATTCAATACAGCAGGCGCACCATTGGATCTCTCACCTGAGAAGACAAGAATCGAGAAGACACAGGCCGCAAAAGCTGCAGTGCAGCCTTATTCACAATAGCCAAGACAGTGGAGCAATCAAAATGTCCAACAACAGGTGAATGGATAAAGAAGAAGTGGTCCATGTACACAATGGAATAATAGCCATGGAAAACAATGAGCCACTGCTCTCTGAGGCACTACAAATGAGTCTGGAGATAATCACGAAACATGAGGTAAGTCGGAAAGCAAAAGACCTATATTCTATGATATCACTTATAGGCGTTATCTAATAACTAACACAAAGGAACATATTTCCACAGAGAAAGACACTCACAGACTTAGAAAACAAACTATGCTCATCTAAAAGGAAAGGTGGGGGGAATGGATAAATTAAGATTAGTGTTACTATATGTATACAAACACATATTATATACATATCTCAAAAAGACCAACCATATAGGAAGGGAGGTCTGCGGAACCCTCAGTAACGTTTTACATGGGAAGAGGATCTGTACTTGAATAGACATATAGAATGTACAAACGAACCAGATTGTGTACACCTAGGACAAACAATATTCTAAGCTTTACCCCAATTAAAAAAAAAATTAAAACCAAGAAGAAATAATGAGACATAAACTTATGGGGCTTTCTCCATGCACATTCCAATGTAATTTACAAACTAGGAACACGACTTCCAGAAAGGCTCTGCTGCCCTAGTACCCAGATATGGGAATGGAGATATGCTGCCTGCTTGAGGCCACTTCCCACAACAGCAGCTTTAAACCCATTGCTAAAGGTCACTAAATATTCACCAAACTTGCAGTTCGGTAAAAGACACCTGCTTTCTAAACAAATTCTGGGGTGGAAAATCGACCAAAAATTTCAAAACAGGGCAACCTTCCAAGAACACAATTTCAAGAGTTATATTGTACTCCCAATTGTTTCCTTTTTTTTAACAGAAAAGAAAACGGTGGAGAAAAATGATGAGTTTTACGAATTTTCAAAGACATGCAAACCCGAATTACAAAAACCTATCAGCTCACAACAGCCAGAAGAGCCATTAGCATAAATATTGCAAACAGTAAATGCTGAAGCGATTGTGGAGAAATGCGTACCCTGGATTCTAAGGGGGACGAGGTAAGAGCCACTAATGAAAACACAAAGAAGGTGCTTTGAAAAGGGAAACACTGTGCTACCAGTCAATCAATCACACCCACTGCTGGGCCTATCACCTGAGAAAATGAGAATCAAAAAGTCACAGGCTGGCAATCCTGCACTCCAACAATATTTACCATAGCCAACACTTGGAAGCAATGAAAATGTCCATCAACCGAGGAATGCACAAAGTAGAAGTGGTCCACGTACACAGTGGAAAATTACTCCAATAAAAAATAAAAATTAAATGTAAAAATCCAACAAAAGTAAGGAGACATCAGCTTGTGTGGGTTTGTCCGGGCACACTCCACTCTAATTTATAACCGAGAAACACCACAGGCCGCAAGGGCTTTTCCCTAGTTACCAGGGTGGGGGACATAGAAAGTCTGCCGCCCTCTGGCAGTTAGCTGCAAAAGCAGCTTTAAAGCCTGTGCTAATGGTCATTTCATAGGAACAAGTACGGCAGAACTGTAAATGAAACCTGCCCTCAAAATGTCTGGAGGGAGGTAATGGCCAAAACATTTCAAAATGTGACACATACTTTAAGAGAACACTTTGAAGAACTAAGGGGTAATCACAGCTTGAAAAATAAAAAGGACATGTCTGCAAGCTCAATTTCAGTGGATTATGAGGCACGTGCGAATTCAGCCACAAAGAGGTATCAGATCACACTTGTCAGAATAACCATCAGCAAGAAAACTACAAACAATAAATGCTGAAGGTGTTGTAGAGAAATGCATACCCTCAAATTCAAGGGGGACGTAACATGGAAAGGGCCACGAACTAGAACAGAATGGAGGTGCCTTAAAAAGGTAAACATTGAGCTACCGTATGATCCAGCAGGCCCACTCCTCCACCTAAAATCTAAGAAGAGAGAATTGGAAAGACACAGGCAGGCAAATCTGCATTGCACAGTATTACAATAGCCAAGATATGGAAGTAACCAAAAAGTCTACCAACAGATGGGTGGACAAAGAAGAACTCCTCCATGTACAGATGGAATATTCGCTAGTGAAAAAAATGAAACAATGCCATTTGCAGCACCATAGATGAGTCTAGATGTAATCACGCCACCTGTAGTAAGTGAGAAAGCAAAAGACACATATCCTATCGTATTACTTTAAGGAGTTACTTAAAAATTGATACCAATGAAGATATTTCCACAGAGAAAGGCAATCACAGATTCATTAAAAAACTTATGGTTCACCAAATAGAAAGGGATGAGGATTGGATACATTACCATATTGTGCTTAAGAGAGATATACAAACCATGTGAAATATATAACCAGCAAAGACGTACAGAAAACCAGGAGAAGACTACTCAACATTGTGTCATAAGCTACATGGGAAAAGGATGCGAGGAAGAATAGATAAACGTATATGTGTGAAAGAACCACATCTTGCACACCTAGAACAAACAAACCATTGTAATCAAATTTGCTGGGATAAAAAATAAAAAGTAAATTACAAATATGAACAAGAAGTAATGAGACATAAACTTAAAGGGCTTTTTCCTGGCACATTCCATTCAGATTTACAACCTAGAACACCACTTCCATTAAGCCTCTGTTTCCCTAGTAACCAAATTTGGTAAAGGAGAAATGCTGCCACCTTGTGGCCGTTTCCTGCAAAAGCAGCTTTAAAGTCACAGCTAATGGTCACTTAACATTCCCAAGGACTCAGGGCTGTAAAGGTCACCTGCCCTAAAAAATTGTGCTGAAGTAAGGAGTGGACCAAAAAATTTAAAACAGGCAAATGTTTCAAGAAGAGAGTATGAAGAGTTAAGTTTTATTCACGCTCTTTTTAAAAAAAAGGAAAATGGATAAAAGCTCAACCTCAGGGAGTGTTAGACCCATGCAATCTAATCTACAAAAAGTTTCAACTTACACCAGTCGACTGACCATCAGCAAAAAGTCTACAAACAATAAATGCTGAAGGGGTTTTAGGGAACTGTGTACCCTCTACCGTCTGGTGAGACGTAAATGGGTAAGAGCCAATAATGAGAAAAGAAAGGAGCTGTGTTTAAAAGTAAAAAGGGAGGTACCATTCAATCCAGCAAGCGCACCAATGGACCTCTCACCTGAGAAGACAAGAATCGAGAAGACACAGGCCGCAAAAGCTGCAGTGCAGCCTTATTCACAATAGCCAAGACAGTGAAGCATCAAAATGTCCAACAAGAGGTGAATGGATAAAGAACAAGTGGTCCATGTACACAATAGAATATTAGCCATGGAAAACAATGAACCATTGCTCTCTGAGGCGCCACAAATGAGTCTGGAGATAATCATGAAACATGAGGTAAGTCGGAAAGCAAAAGACCTATATTCTATGATATCACTTATAGGCGTTATCTAATAACTGACACAAAGGAACATATTTCCACAGAGAAAGACACTCACAGACTTAGAAAACAAACTATGCTCATCTAAAAGGAAAGGTGGGGGGAATGGATAAATTAAGATTAGTGTTACTATATGTATACAAACACATATTATATACATATCTCAAAAATACCGACCATATAGCAAGGGAGGTCTGCGGAACCCTCAGTAACATTTTACATGGGAAGAGGATCTGTACTTGAATAGACATATAGAATGTACAAATGAACCAGATTGTGTACACCTAGGACAAACAATATTCTAAGCTTTACCCCAATTAAAAAAAAAAATTAAAACCAAGAAGAAATAATGAGACATAAACTAAAGGGTGTTTCTCCATGCATATTCCAATGTAATTTACAACCTAGGAACACGACTTCCAGAAAGACTCTGCTGCCCTAGTACCCAGATTTGGGAATAGAGAAATGCTGCCTGTTTCAGGCCACTTCCCACAACAGGAGCTTTAAAACTATTGCGAAAGTTCACTAAATATTCATCAAACTTGCAGTTCACTAAATGACACCTGCTTTCTAAAAAAGTCTGAGGTGGAAAATCGACCAAAAAATTCAAAAGCGAGCAACCTTCCAAGAAGACAATATCAAGAGTAATATTGTACTCCCAATTGTTTCCTTTTTTTAACAGAAAGGAAAACGGCGGAGAAAAACGATGAGTTTTACGAATTTTCAAAGACATGCAAACACAAATTTTAAAACCCTATCAGCTCACAGCAGCCAGTAGGGCCATTAGCATAAATGCTGCAAACAATAAATGCTGAAGCGATTGTGGAGAAATGTGTACACTCGATTCTAAGGGGGACCTGGTAAGTGCCACTAATGAAAACACAAAGAAGGTGCTTTGAAAAGGGAAACACGGTGCTACCAGTCAGTCAATCACACCCACTTTTGGGCCTATCACCTGAGAAAATGAGAATCAAAAAGTCACAGGCTGGCAATCCTGCACTCCAACAATATTTACCATAGCCAAGACTTGGAAGCAATGAAAATGTCCATCAACCGAGGAATGCACAAAGTAGAAGTGGTCCACGTACACAGTGGAAAATTACTCCAATAAAAAATAAAAATTAAATTTAAAAATCCAACAAAAGTAAGGAGACATCAGCTTGTGTGGGTTTGTCCGGGCACACTCCACTCTAATTTATAACCGAGAAACACCACAGGCCGCAAGGGCTTTTCCCTAGTTACCAGGGTGGGGAATATAGAAAGGCTGCCGCCCTCTGGCAGTTACCTGCAAAAGCAGCTTTAAAGCCTGTGCTAATGGTCATTTCATAGGAACAAGTACTGCAGAACTGTAAATGAAACCTGCCCTCAAAATGTCTGGAGGGAGGTAATGGCCAAAACATTTCAAAATGTGACACATACTTTAAGAGAACACTTTGAAGAACTAAGGGGTAATCACAGCTTGAAAAATAAAAAGGACATGCCTTCAAGCTCAGTTTCAACGGATTATGAGGCACGTGCAAATTCAACCACAAAGAGGTATCAGCTCACAATTGTCAGAATAACCATCAGCAAGCAAACTACAAACAATAAATGCGGAAGGTGTTGTGGAGAAATGCATACCCTCAACTTCAAGTGGGACGTAAGTTGGAAAGGGCCACGAATGAGAACAGAATGGAGGTGCCTTAAAAAGGTAAACATTGAGTTACCATATGATCCAGCAGGCCCACTCCTCCACCTATAATCTAAGAAGAGAGAATTGGAAGACACAGGCAGGCAAATCTGCATGGCACAGTATTACAATAGCCAAGATATGGAAGTAACCAAAAAGTCCACCAACAGATGGGTGGACAAAGAAGAACTCCTCCATGTACAGATGCAATATTCGCTAGTGAAAAAAATGAAACAATGCCATTTGCAGCACCATAGATGAGTCTAGACCTAATCACGCCACCTGTAGTAAGTGAGAAAGCAAAAGACACATATCCTATCATATCACTTTTAGGAGTTACTTAAAAATTGATACCAATGAAGATATTTCCACAGAGAAAGGCAATCACAGATTCATTAAAAAACTTATGGTTCACCAAATAGAAAGGGATGAGGATTGGATACATTACCGTCTTGGGGTTAACAGAGATATACAAACCATGCGAAATATATAATCACCAAAGACGTACGGAAGACCAGGAGAAGACTACTCAACATTGTGTCATAACCTACATGGGAAAAGGATGCGAGGAAGAATAGATACATGTATATGTGTGAAAGAACCACATCTTGCACACCTAGAACAAACAAACCATTGTAATCAAATTTGCTGGGATAAAAAATAAAAAGTAAATTACAAATATGAACAAGAAGTAATGAGACATAAACTTAAAGGGCTTTTCCCTGGCACATTCCATTTTAATTTACAACCTAGAACACCACTTCCATTAAGGCTCTGTTTCCCTAGGAACCAAATTTGGTAAAGGGGAAATGCTGCCACCTTGTTTCCGTTTCCTGCAAGAAAAGCTTTAAACTCACAGCTAATGGTCACTTAACATTCCCAAGGACTCAGGGCTGTAAAGGACACCTGCCCTAAAAAATTGTGCTGAAGGAGGGAATGGACAAAACAATTCAAAACAGGCAAATGTTTCAAGAAGAGAGTATGAAGAGTTAAGTTTTACTCACGCTCTTTTAAAAAAAGGAAAATGGATAAAAGCTCAACCTCAGGGAGGGTTAGACCCATGCAATCTAATCTCCAAAAAGTTTCAACTTAAACCAGTTGACTTACCATCAGCAGAAAGTCTACAAACAATAAATGCTGAAGGGGTTTTAGAGAACTGTGTACACTCTACCTGCTGGTGAGACGTTAAGGGGTAACAGCCAATAATGAGAACAGAAAGGAGCTGTGTTTAAAAGTAAAACTGCAGGTACCATTCAATACAGCAGGCGCACCATTGGATCTCTCACCTGAGAAGACAAGAATCGAGAAGACACAGGCCGCAAAAGCTGCAGTGCAGCCTTATTCACAATAGCCAAGACAGTGGAGCAATCAAAATGTCCAACAACAGGTGAATGGATAAAGAAGAAGTGGTCCATGTACACAATGGAATAATAGCCATGGAAAACAATGAGCCACTGCTCTCTGAGGCACTACAAATGAGTCTGGAGATAATCACGAAACATGAGGTAAGTCGGAAAGCAAAAGACCTATATTCTATGATATCACTTATAGGCGTTATCTAATAACTAACACAAAGGAACATATTTCCACAGAGAAAGACACTCACAGACTTAGAAAACAAACTATGCTCATCTAAAAGGAAAGGTGGGGGGAATGGATAAATTAAGATTAGTGTTACTATATGTATACAAACACATATTATATACATATCTCAAAAAGACCAACCATATAGGAAGGGAGGTCTGCGGAACCCTCAGTAACGTTTTACATGGGAAGAGGATCTGTACTTGAATAGACATATAGAATGTACAAACGAACCAGATTGTGTACACCTAGGACAAACAATATTCTAAGCTTTACCCCAATTAAAAAAAAAATTAAAACCAAGAAGAAATAATGAGACATAAACTTATGGGGCTTTCTCCATGCACATTCCAATGTAATTTACAAACTAGGAACACGACTTCCAGAAAGGCTCTGCTGCCCTAGTACCCAGATATGGGAATGGAGATATGCTGCCTGCTTGAGGCCACTTCCCACAACAGCAGCTTTAAACCCATTGCTAAAGGTCACTAAATATTCACCAAACTTGCAGTTCGGTAAAAGACACCTGCTTTCTAAACAAATTCTGGGGTGGAAAATCGACCAAAAATTTCAAAACAGGGCAACCTTCCAAGAACACAATTTCAAGAGTTATATTGTACTCCCAATTGTTTCCTTTTTTTTAACAGAAAAGAAAACGGTGGAGAAAAATGATGAGTTTTACGAATTTTCAAAGACATGCAAACCCGAATTACAAAAACCTATCAGCTCACAACAGCCAGAAGAGCCATTAGCATAAATATTGCAAACAGTAAATGCTGAAGCGATTGTGGAGAAATGCGTACCCTGGATTCTAAGGGGGACGAGGTAAGAGCCACTAATGAAAACACAAAGAAGGTGCTTTGAAAAGGGAAACACTGTGCTACCAGTCAATCAATCACACCCACTGCTGGGCCTATCACCTGAGAAAATGAGAATCAAAAAGTCACAGGCTGGCAATCCTGCACTCCAACAATATTTACCATAGCCAACACTTGGAAGCAATGAAAATGTCCATCAACCGAGGAATGCACAAAGTAGAAGTGGTCCACGTACACAGTGGAAAATTACTCCAATAAAAAATAAAAATTAAATGTAAAAATCCAACAAAAGTAAGGAGACATCAGCTTGTGTGGGTTTGTCCGGGCACACTCCACTCTAATTTATAACCGAGAAACACCACAGGCCGCAAGGGCTTTTCCCTAGTTACCAGGGTGGGGGACATAGAAAGTCTGCCGCCCTCTGGCAGTTAGCTGCAAAAGCAGCTTTAAAGCCTGTGCTAATGGTCATTTCATAGGAACAAGTACGGCAGAACTGTAAATGAAACCTGCCCTCAAAATGTCTGGAGGGAGGTAATGGCCAAAACATTTCAAAATGTGACACATACTTTAAGAGAACACTTTGAAGAACTAAGGGGTAATCACAGCTTGAAAAATAAAAAGGACATGTCTGCAAGCTCAATTTCAGTGGATTATGAGGCACGTGCGAATTCAGCCACAAAGAGGTATCAGATCACACTTGTCAGAATAACCATCAGCAAGAAAACTACAAACAATAAATGCTGAAGGTGTTGTAGAGAAATGCATACCCTCAAATTGAAGGGGGACGTAACATGGAAAGGGCCACGAACTAGAACAGAATGGAGGTGCCTTAAAAAGGTAAACATTGAGCTACCGTATGATCCAGCAGGCCCACTCCTCCACCTAAAATCTAAGAAGAGAGAATTGGAAAGACACAGGCAGGCAAATCTGCATGGCACAGTATTACAATAGCCAAGATATGGAAGTAACCAAAAAGTCTACCAACAGATGGGTGGACAAAGAAGAACTCCTCCATGTACAGATGGAATATTCGCTAGTGAAAAAAATGAAACAATGCCATTTGCAGCACCATAGATGAGTCTAGATGTAATCACGCCACCTGTAGTAAGTGAGAAAGCAAAAGACACATATCCTATCGTATTACTTTAAGGAGTTACTTAAAAATTGATACCAATGAAGATATTTCCACAGAGAAAGGCAATCACAGATTCATTAAAAAACTTATGGTTCACCAAATAGAAAGGGATGAGGATTGGATACATTACCATATTGTGCTTAAGAGAGATATACAAACCATGTGAAATATATAACCAGCAAAGACGTACAGAAAACCAGGAGAAGACTACTCAACATTGTGTCATAAGCTACATGGGAAAAGGATGCGAGGAAGAATAGATAAACGTATATGTGTGAAAGAACCACATCTTGCACACCTAGAACAAACAAACCATTGTAATCAAATTTGCTGGGATAAAAAATAAAAAGTAAATTACAAATATGAACAAGAAGTAATGAGACATAAACTTAAAGGGCTTTTTCCTGGCACATTCCATTCAGATTTACAACCTAGAACACCACTTCCATTAAGCCTCTGTTTCCCTAGTAACCAAATTTGGTAAAGGAGAAATGCTGCCACCTTGTGGCCGTTTCCTGCAAAAGCAGCTTTAAAGTCAGCTAATGGTCACTTAACATTCCCAAGGACTCAGGGCTGTAAAGGTCACCTGCCCTAAAAAATTGTGCTGAAGTAAGGAGTGGACCAAAAAATTTAAAACAGGCAAATGTTTCAAGAAGAGAGTATGAAGAGTTAAGTTTTATTCACGCTCTTTTTAAAAAAAAGGAAAATGGATAAAAGCTCAACCTCAGGGAGTGTTAGACCCATGCAATCTAATCTACAAAAAGTTTCAACTTACACCAGTCGACTGACCATCAGCAAAAAGTCTACAAACAATAAATGCTGAAGGGGTTTTAGGGAACTGTGTACCCTCTACCGTCTGGTGAGACGTAAATGGGTAAGAGCCAATAATGAGAAAAGAAAGGAGCTGTGTTTAAAAGTAAAAAGGGAGGTACCATTCAATCCAGCAAGCGCACCAATGGACCTCTCACCTGAGAAGACAAGAATCGAGAAGACACAGGCCGCAAAAGCTGCAGTGCAGCCTTATTCACAATAGCCAAGACAGTGAAGCATCAAAATGTCCAACAAGAGGTGAATGGATAAAGAACAAGTGGTCCATGTACACAATAGAATATTAGCCATGGAAAACAATGAACCATTGCTCTCTGAGGCGCCACAAATGAGTCTGGAGATAATCATGAAACATGAGGTAAGTCGGAAAGCAAAAGACCTATATTCTATGATATCACTTATAGGCGTTATCTAATAACTGACACAAAGGAACATATTTCCACAGAGAAAGACACTCACAGACTTAGAAAACAAACTATGCTCATCTAAAAGGAAAGGTGGGGGGAATGGATAAATTAAGATTAGTGTTACTATATGTATACAAACACATATTATATACATATCTCAAAAATACCGACCATATAGCAAGGGAGGTCTGCGGAACCCTCAGTAACATTTTACATGGGAAGAGGATCTGTACTTGAATAGACATATAGAATGTACAAATGAACCAGATTGTGTACACCTAGGACAAACAATATTCTAAGCTTTACCCCAATTAAAAAAAAAATTAAAACCAAGAAGAAATAATGAGACATAAACTAAAGGGTGTTTCTCCATGCATATTCCAATGTAATTTACAACCTAGGAACACGACTTCCAGAAAGACTCTGCTGCCCTAGTACCCAGATTTGGGAATAGAGAAATGCTGCCTGTTTCAGGCCACTTCCCACAACAGGAGCTTTAAAACTATTGCGAAAGTTCACTAAATATTCATCAAACTTGCAGTTCACTAAATGACACCTGCTTTCTAAAAAAGTCTGAGGTGGAAAATCGACCAAAAAATTCAAAAGCGAGCAACCTTCCAAGAAGACAATATCAAGAGTAATATTGTACTCCCAATTGTTTCCTTTTTTTAACAGAAAGGAAAACGGCGGAGAAAAACGATGAGTTTTACGAATTTTCAAAGACATGCAAACACAAATTTTAAAACCCTATCAGCTCACAGCAGCCAGTAGGGCCATTAGCATAAATGCTGCAAACAATAAATGCTGAAGCGATTGTGGAGAAATGTGTACACTCGATTCTAAGGGGGACCTGGTAAGTGCCACTAATGAAAACACAAAGAAGGTGCTTTGAAAAGGGAAACACGGTGCTACCAGTCAGTCAATCACACCCACTTTTGGGCCTATCACCTGAGAAAATGAGAATCAAAAAGTCACAGGCTGGCAATCCTGCACTCCAACAATATTTACCATAGCCAAGACTTGGAAGCAATGAAAATGTCCATCAACCGAGGAATGCACAAAGTAGAAGTGGTCCACGTACACAGTGGAAAATTACTCCAATAAAAAATAAAAATTAAATTTAAAAATCCAACAAAAGTAAGGAGACATCAGCTTGTGTGGGTTTGTCCGGGCACACTCCACTCTAATTTATAACCGAGAAACACCACAGGCCGCAAGGGCTTTTCCCTAGTTACCAGGGTGGGGAATATAGAAAGGCTGCCGCCCTCTGGCAGTTACCTGCAAAAGCAGCTTTAAAGCCTGTGCTAATGGTCATTTCATAGGAACAAGTACTGCAGAACTGTAAATGAAACCTGCCCTCAAAATGTCTGGAGGGAGGTAATGGCCAAAACATTTCAAAATGTGACACATACTTTAAGAGAACACTTTGAAGAACTAAGGGGTAATCACAGCTTGAAAAATAAAAAGGACATGCCTTCAAGCTCAGTTTCAACGGATTATGAGGCACGTGCAAATTCAACCACAAAGAGGTATCAGCTCACAATTGTCAGAATAACCATCAGCAAGCAAACTACAAACAATAAATGCGGAAGGTGTTGTGGAGAAATGCATACCCTCAACTTCAAGTGGGACGTAAGTTGGAAAGGGCCACGAATGAGAACAGAATGGAGGTGCCTTAAAAAGGTAAACATTGAGTTACCATATGATCCAGCAGGCCCACTCCTCCACCTATAATCTAAGAAGAGAGAATTGGAAGACACAGGCAGGCAAATCTGCATGGCACAGTATTACAATAGCCAAGATATGGAAGTAACCAAAAAGTCCACCAACAGATGGGTGGACAAAGAAGAACTCCTCCATGTACAGATGCAATATTCGCTAGTGAAAAAAATGAAACAATGCCATTTGCAGCACCATAGATGAGTCTAGACCTAATCACGCCACCTGTAGTAAGTGAGAAAGCAAAAGACACATATCCTATCATATCACTTTTAGGAGTTACTTAAAAATTGATACCAATGAAGATATTTCCACAGAGAAAGGCAATCACAGATTCATTAAAAAACTTATGGTTCACCAAATAGAAAGGGATGAGGATTGGATACATTACCGTCTTGGGGTTAACAGAGATATACAAACCATGCGAAATATATAATCACCAAAGACGTACGGAAGACCAGGAGAAGACTACTCAACATTGTGTCATAACCTACATGGGAAAAGGATGCGAGGAAGAATAGATACATGTATATGTGTGAAAGAACCACATCTTGCACACCTAGAACAAACAAACCATTGTAATCAAATTTGCTGGGATAAAAAATAAAAAGTAAATTACAAATATGAACAAGAAGTAATGAGACATAAACTTAAAGGGCTTTTCCCTGGCACATTCCATTTTAATTTACAACCTAGAACACCACTTCCATTAAGGCTCTGTTTCCCTAGGAACCAAATTTGGTAAAGGGGAAATGCTGCCACCTTGTTTCCGTTTCCTGCAAGAAAAGCTTTAAACTCACAGCTAATGGTCACTTAACATTCCCAAGGACTCAGGGCTGTAAAGGACACCTGCCCTAAAAAATTGTGCTGAAGGAGGGAATGGACAAAACAATTCAAAACAGGCAAATGTTTCAAGAAGAGAGTATGAAGAGTTAAGTTTTACTCACGCTCTTTTAAAAAAAGGAAAATGGATAAAAGCTCAACCTCAGGGAGGGTTAGACCCATGCAATCTAATCTCCAAAAAGTTTCAACTTAAACCAGTTGACTTACCATCAGCAGAAAGTCTACAAACAATAAATGCTGAAGGGGTTTTAGAGAACTGTGTACACTCTACCTGCTGGTGAGACGTTAAGGGGTAACAGCCAATAATGAGAACAGAAAGGAGCTGTGTTTAAAAGTAAAACTGCAGGTACCATTCAATACAGCAGGCGCACCATTGGATCTCTCACCTGAGAAGACAAGAATCGAGAAGACACAGGCCGCAAAAGCTGCAGTGCAGCCTTATTCACAATAGCCAAGACAGTGGAGCAATCAAAATGTCCAACAACAGGTGAATGGATAAAGAAGAAGTGGTCCATGTACACAATGGAATAATAGCCATGGAAAACAATGAGCCACTGCTCTCTGAGGCACTACAAATGAGTCTGGAGATAATCACGAAACATGAGGTAAGTCGGAAAGCAAAAGACCTATATTCTATGATATCACTTATAGGCGTTATCTAATAACTAACACAAAGGAACATATTTCCACAGAGAAAGACACTCACAGACTTAGAAAACAAACTATGCTCATCTAAAAGGAAAGGTGGGGGGAATGGATAAATTAAGATTAGTGTTACTATATGTATACAAACACATATTATATACATATCTCAAAAAGACCAACCATATAGCAAAGGAGGTCTGCGGAACCCTCAGTAACGTTTTACATGGGAAGAGGATCTGTACTTGAATAGACATATAGAATGTACAAACGAACCAGATTGTGTACACCTAGGACAAACAATATTCTAAGCTTTACCCCAATTAAAAAAAAAATTAAAACCAAGAAGAAATAATGAGACATAAACTTATGGGGCTTTCTCCATGCACATTCCAATGTAATTTACAAACTAGGAACACGACTTCCAGAAAGGCTCTGCTGCCCTAGTACCCAGATATGGGAATGGAGATATGCTGCCTGCTTGAGGCCACTTCCCACAACAGCAGCTTTAAACCCATTGCTAAAGGTCACTAAATATTCACCAAACTTGCAGTTCGGTAAAAGACACCTGCTTTCTAAACAAATTCTGGGGTGGAAAATCGACCAAAAATTTCAAAACAGGGCAACCTTCCAAGAACACAATTTCAAGAGTTCTATTGTACTCCCAATTGTTTCCTTTTTTTTAACAGAAAAGAAAACGGTGGAGAAAAATGATGAGTTTTACGAATTTTCAAAGACATGCAAACCCGAATTACAAAAACCTATCAGCTCACAACAGCCAGAAGAGCCATTAGCATAAATATTGCAAACAGTAAATGCTGAAGCGATTGTGGAGAAATGCGTACCCTGGATTCTAAGGGGGACGAGGTAAGAGCCACTAATGAAAACACAAAGAAGGTGCTTTGAAAAGGGAAACACTGTGCTACCAGTCAATCAATCACACCCACTGCTGGGCCTATCACCTGAGAAAATGAGAATCAAAAAGTCACAGGCTGGCAATCCTGCACTCCAACAATATTTACCATAGCCAACACTTGGAAGCAATGAAAATGTCCATCAACCGAGGAATGCACAAAGTAGAAGTGGTCCACGTACACAGTGGAAAATTACTCCAATAAAAAATAAAAATTAAATGTAAAAATCCAACAAAAGTAAGGAGACATCAGCTTGTGTGGGTTTGTCCGGGCACACTCCACTCTAATTTATAACCGAGAAACACCACAGGCCGCAAGGGCTTTTCCCTAGTTACCAGGGTGGGGGACATAGAAAGTCTGCCGCCCTCTGGCAGTTAGCTGCAAAAGCAGCTTTAAAGCCTGTGCTAATGGTCATTTCATAGGAACAAGTACGGCAGAACTGTAAATGAAACCTGCCCTCAAAATGTCTGGAGGGAGGTAATGGCCAAAACATTTCAAAATGTGACACATACTTTAAGAGAACACTTTGAAGAACTAAGGGGTAATCACAGCTTGAAAAATAAAAAGGACATGTCTGCAAGCTCAATTTCAGTGGATTATGAGGCACGTGCGAATTCAGCCACAAAGAGGTATCAGATCACACTTGTCAGAATAACCATCAGCAAGAAAACTACAAACAATAAATGCTGAAGGTGTTGTAGAGAAATGCATACCCTCAAATTCAAGGGGGACGTAACATGGAAAGGGCCACGAACTAGAACAGAATGGAGGTGCCTTAAAAAGGTAAACATTGAGCTACCGTATGATCCAGCAGGCCCACTCCTCCACCTAAAATCTAAGAAGAGAGAATTGGAAAGACACAGGCAGGCAAATCTGCATGGCACAGTATTACAATAGCCAAGATATGGAAGTAACCAAAAAGTCTACCAACAGATGGGTGGACAAAGAAGAACTCCTCCATGTACAGATGGAATATTCGCTAGTGAAAAAAATGAAACAATGCCATTTGCAGCACCATAGATGAGTCTAGATGTAATCACGCCACCTGTAGTAAGTGAGAAAGCAAAAGACACATATCCTATCGTATTACTTTAAGGAGTTACTTAAAAATTGATACCAATGAAGATATTTCCACAGAGAAAGGCAATCACAGATTCATTAAAAAACTTATGGTTCACCAAATAGAAAGGGATGAGGATTGGATACATTACCATATTGTGCTTAAGAGAGATATACAAACCATGTGAAATATATAACCAGCAAAGACGTACAGAAAACCAGGAGAAGACTACTCAACATTGTGTCATAAGCTACATGGGAAAAGGATGCGAGGAAGAATAGATAAACGTATATGTGTGAAAGAACCACATCTTGCACACCTAGAACAAACAAACCATTGTAATCAAATTTGCTGGGATAAAAAATAAAAAGTAAATTACAAATATGAACAAGAAGTAATGAGACATAAACTTAAAGGGCTTTTTCCTGGCACATTCCATTCAGATTTACAACCTAGAACACCACTTCCATTAAGCCTCTGTTTCCCTAGTAACCAAATTTGGTAAAGGAGAAATGCTGCCACCTTGTGGCCGTTTCCTGCAAAAGCAGCTTTAAAGTCAGCTAATGGTCACTTAACATTCCCAAGGACTCAGGGCTGTAAAGGTCACCTGCCCTAAAAAATTGTGCTGAAGTAAGGAGTGGACCAAAAAATTTAAAACAGGCAAATGTTTCAAGAAGAGAGTATGAAGAGTTAAGTTTTATTCACGCTCTTTTTAAAAAAAAGGAAAATGGATAAAAGCTCAACCTCAGGGAGTGTTAGACCCATGCAATCTAATCTACAAAAAGTTTCAACTTACACCAGTCGACTGACCATCAGCAAAAAGTCTACAAACAATAAATGCTGAAGGGGTTTTAGGGAACTGTGTACCCTCTACCGTCTGGTGAGACGTAAATGGGTAAGAGCCAATAATGAGAAAAGAAAGGAGCTGTGTTTAAAAGTAAAAAGGGAGGTACCATTCAATCCAGCAAGCGCACCAATGGACCTCTCACCTGAGAAGACAAGAATCGAGAAGACACAGGCCGCAAAAGCTGCAGTGCAGCCTTATTCACAATAGCCAAGACAGTGAAGCATCAAAATGTCCAACAAGAGGTGAATGGATAAAGAACAAGTGGTCCATGTACACAATAGAATATTAGCCATGGAAAACAATGAACCATTGCTCTCTGAGGCGCCACAAATGAGTCTGGAGATAATCATGAAACATGAGGTAAGTCGGAAAGCAAAAGACCTATATTCTATGATATCACTTATAGGCGTTATCTAATAACTGACACAAAGGAACATATTTCCACAGAGAAAGACACTCACAGACTTAGAAAACAAACTATGCTCATCTAAAAGGAAAGGTGGGGGGAATGGATAAATTAAGATTAGTGTTACTATATGTATACAAACACATATTATATACATATCTCAAAAATACCGACCATATAGCAAGGGAGGTCTGCGGAACCCTCAGTAACATTTTACATGGGAAGAGGATCTGTACTTGAATAGACATATAGAATGTACAAATGAACCAGATTGTGTACACCTAGGACAAACAATATTCTAAGCTTTACCCCAATTAAAAAAAAAAATTAAAACCAAGAAGAAATAATGAGACATAAACTAAAGGGTGTTTCTCCATGCATATTCCAATGTAATTTACAACCTAGGAACACGACTTCCAGAAAGACTCTGCTGCCCTAGTACCCAGATTTGGGAATAGAGAAATGCTGCCTGTTTCAGGCCACTTCCCACAACAGGAGCTTTAAAACTATTGCGAAAGTTCACTAAATATTCATCAAACTTGCAGTTCACTAAATGACACCTGCTTTCTAAAAAAGTCTGAGGTGGAAAATCGACCAAAAAATTCAAAAGCGAGCAACCTTCCAAGAAGACAATATCAAGAGTAATATTGTACTCCCAATTGTTTCCTTTTTTTAACAGAAAGGAAAACGGCGGAGAAAAACGATGAGTTTTACGAATTTTCAAAGACATGCAAACACAAATTTTAAAACCCTATCAGCTCACAGCAGCCAGTAGGGCCATTAGCATAAATGCTGCAAACAATAAATGCTGAAGCGATTGTGGAGAAATGTGTACACTCGATTCTAAGGGGGACCTGGTAAGTGCCACTAATGAAAACACAAAGAAGGTGCTTTGAAAAGGGAAACACGGTGCTACCAGTCAGTCAATCACACCCACTTTTGGGCCTATCACCTGAGAAAATGAGAATCAAAAAGTCACAGGCTGGCAATCCTGCACTCCAACAATATTTACCATAGCCAAGACTTGGAAGCAATGAAAATGTCCATCAACCGAGGAATGCACAAAGTAGAAGTGGTCCACGTACACAGTGGAAAATTACTCCAATAAAAAATAAAAATTAAATTTAAAAATCCAACAAAAGTAAGGAGACATCAGCTTGTGTGGGTTTGTCCGGGCACACTCCACTCTAATTTATAACCGAGAAACACCACAGGCCGCAAGGGCTTTTCCCTAGTTACCAGGGTGGGGAATATAGAAAGGCTGCCGCCCTCTGGCAGTTACCTGCAAAAGCAGCTTTAAAGCCTGTGCTAATGGTCATTTCATAGGAACAAGTACTGCAGAACTGTAAATGAAACCTGCCCTCAAAATGTCTGGAGGGAGGTAATGGCCAAAACATTTCAAAATGTGACACATACTTTAAGAGAACACTTTGAAGAACTAAGGGGTAATCACAGCTTGAAAAATAAAAAGGACATGCCTTCAAGCTCAATTTCAACGGATTATGAGGCACGTGCAAATTCAACCACAAAGAGGTATCAGCTCACAATTGTCAGAATAACCATCAGCAAGCAAACTACAAACAATAAATGCGGAAGGTGTTGTGGAGAAATGCATACCCTCAACTTCAAGTGGGACGTAAGTTGGAAAGGGCCACGAATGAGAACAGAATGGAGGTGCCTTAAAAAGGTAAACATTGAGTTACCATATGATCCAGCAGGCCCACTCCTCCACCTATAATCTAAGAAGAGAGAATTGGAAGACACAGGCAGGCAAATCTGCATGGCACAGTATTACAATAGCCAAGATATGGAAGTAACCAAAAAGTCCACCAACAGATGGGTGGACAAAGAAGAACTCCTCCATGTACAGATGCAATATTCGCTAGTGAAAAAAATGAAACAATGCCATTTGCAGCACCATAGATGAGTCTAGACCTAATCATGCCACCTGTAGTAAGTGAGAAAGCAAAAGACACATATCCTATCATATCACTTTTAGGAGTTACTTAAAAATTGATACCAATGAAGATATTTCCACAGAGAAAGGCAATCACAGATTCATTAAAAAACTTATGGTTCACCAAATAGAAAGGGATGAGGATTGGATACATTACCGTCTTGGGGTTAACAGAGATATACAAACCATGCGAAATATATAATCACCAAAGACGTACGGAAGACCAGGAGAAGACTACTCAACATTGTGTCATAACCTACATGGGAAAAGGATGCGAGGAAGAATAGATACATGTATATGTGTGAAAGAACCACATCTTGCACACCTAGAACAAACAAACCATTGTAATCAAATTTGCTGGGATAAAAAATAAAAAGTAAATTACAAATATGAACAAGAAGTAATGAGACATAAACTTAAAGGGCTTTTCCCTGGCACATTCCATTTTAATTTACAACCTAGAACACCACTTCCATTAAGGCTCTGTTTCCCTAGGAACCAAATTTGGTAAAGGGGAAATGCTGCCACCTTGTTTCCGTTTCCTGCAAGAAAAGCTTTAAACTCACAGCTAATGGTCACTTAACATTCCCAAGGACTCAGGGCTGTAAAGGACACCTGCCCTAAAAAATTGTGCTGAAGGAGGGAATGGACAAAACAATTCAAAACAGGCAAATGTTTCAAGAAGAGAGTATGAAGAGTTAAGTTTTACTCACGCTCTTTTAAAAAAAGGAAAATGGATAAAAGCTCAACCTCAGGGAGGGTTAGACCCATGCAATCTAATCTCCAAAAAGTTTCAACTTAAACCAGTTGACTTACCATCAGCAGAAAGTCTACAAACAATAAATGCTGAAGGGGTTTTAGAGAACTGTGTACACTCTACCTGCTGGTGAGACGTTAAGGGGTAACAGCCAATAATGAGAACAGAAAGGAGCTGTGTTTAAAAGTAAAACTGCAGGTACCATTCAATACAGCGGGCGCACCATTGGATCTCTCACCTGAGAAGACAAGAATCGAGAAGACACAGGCCGCAAAAGCTGCAGTGCAGCCTTATTCACAATAGCCAAGACAGTGGAGCAATCAAAATGTCCAACAACAGGTGAATGGATAAAGAAGAAGTGGTCCATGTACACAATGGAATAATAGCCATGGAAAACAATGAGCCACTGCTCTCTGAGGCACTACAAATGAGTCTGGAGATAATCACGAAACATGAGGTAAGTCGGAAAGCAAAAGACCTATATTCTATGATATCACTTATAGGCGTTATCTAATAACTGACACAAAGGAACATATTTCCACAGAGAAAGACACTCACAGACTTAGAAAACAAACTATGCTCATCTAAAAGGAAAGGTGGGGGGAATGGATAAATTAAGATTAGTGTTACTATATGTATACAAACACATATTATATACATATCTCAAAAAGACCAACCATATAGCAAGGGAGGTCTGCGGAACCCTCAGTAACGTTTTACATGGGAAGAGGATCTGTACTTGAATAGACATATAGAATGTACAAACGAACCAGATTGTGTACACCTAGGACAAACAATATTCTAAGCTTTACCCCAATTAAAAAAAAAAAATTAAAACCAAGAAGAAATAATGAGACATAAACTTATGGGGCTTTCTCCATGCACATTCCAATGTAATTTACAAACTAGGAACACGACTTCCAGAAAGGCTCTGCTGCCCTAGTACCCAGATATGGGAATGGAGATATGCTGCCTGCTTGAGGCCACTTCCCACAACAGCAGCTTTAAACCCATTGCTAAAGGTCACTAAATATTCACCAAACTTGCAGTTCGGTAAAAGACACCTGCTTTCTAAACAAATTCTGGGGTGGAAAATCGACCAAAAATTTCAAAACAGGGCAACCTTCCAAGAACACAATTTCAAGAGTTATATTGTACTCCCAATTGTTTCCTTTTTTTTAACATAAAAGAAAACGGTGGAGAAAAATGATGAGTTTTACGAATTTTCAAAGACATGCAAACCCGAATTACAAAAACCTATCAGCTCACAACAGCCAGAAGAGCCATTAGCATAAATATTGCAAACAGTAAATGCTGAAGCGATTGTGGAGAAATGCGTACCCTCGATTCTAAGGGGGACGTGGTAAGAGCCACTAATGAAAACACAAAGAAGGTGCTTTGAAAAGGGAAACACGGTGCTGCCAGTCAATCAATCACACCCACTGCTGGGCCTATCACCTGAGAAAATGAGAATCAAAAAGTCACAGGCTGGCAATCCTGCACTCCAACAATATTTACCATAGCCAACACTTGGAAGCAATGAAAATGTCCATCAACCGAGGAATGCACAAAGTAGAAGTGGTCCACGTACACAGTGGAAAATTACTCCAATAAAAAATAAAAATTAAATGTAAAAATCCAACAAAAGTAAGGAGACATCAGCTTGTGTGGGTTTGTCCGGGCACACTCCACTCTAATTTATAACCGAGAAACACCACAGGCCGCAAGGGCTTTTCCCTAGTTACCAGGGTGGGGGACATAGAAAGTCTGCCGCCCTCTGGCAGTTAGCTGCAAAAGCAGCTTTAAAGCCTGTGCTAATGGTCATTTCATAGGAACAAGTACGGCAGAACTGTAAATGAAACCTGCCCTCAAAATGTCTGGAGGGAGGTAATGGCCAAAACATTTCAAAATGTGACACATACTTTAAGAGAACACTTTGAAGAACTAAGGGGTAATCACAGCTTGAAAAATAAAAAGGACATGTCTGCAAGCTCAATTTCAGTGGATTATGAGGCACGTGCGAATTCAGCCACAAAGAGGTATCAGATCACACTTGTCAGAATAACCATCAGCAAGAAAACTACAAACAATAAATGCTGAAGGTGTTGTAGAGAAATGCATACCCTCAAATTCAAGGGGGACGTAACATGGAAAGGGCCACGAACTAGAACAGAATGGAGGTGCCTTAAAAAGGTAAACATTGAGCTACCGTATGATCCAGCAGGCCCACTCCTCCACCTAAAATCTAAGAAGAGAGAATTGGAAAGACACAGGCAGGCAAATCTGCATTGCACAGTATTACAATAGCCAAGATATGGAAGTAACCAAAAAGTCTACCAACAGATGGGTGGACAAAGAAGAACTCCTCCATGTACAGATGGAATATTCGCTAGTGAAAAAAATGAAACAATGCCATTTGCAGCACCATAGATGAGTCTAGATGTAATCACGCCACCTGTAGTAAGTGAGAAAGCAAAAGACACATATCCTATCGTATTACTTTAAGGAGTTACTTAAAAATTGATACCAATGAAGATATTTCCACAGAGAAAGGCAATCACAGATTCATTAAAAAACTTATGGTTCACCAAATAGAAAGGGATGAGGATTGGATACATTACCATATTGTGCTTAAGAGAGATATACAAACCATGTGAAATATATAACCAGCAAAGACGTACAGAAAACCAGGAGAAGACTACTCAACATTGTGTCATAAGCTACATGGGAAAAGGATGCGAGGAAGAATAGATAAACGTATATGTGTGAAAGAACCACATCTTGCACACCTAGAACAAACAAACCATTGTAATCAAATTTGCTGGGATAAAAAATAAAAAGTAAATTACAAATATGAACAAGAAGTAATGAGACATAAACTTAAAGGGCTTTTTCCTGGCACATTCCATTCAGATTTACAACCTAGAACACCACTTCCATTAAGCCTCTGTTTCCCTAGTAACCAAATTTGGTAAAGGAGAAATGCTGCCACCTTGTGGCCGTTTCCTGCAAAAGCAGCTTTAAAGTCACAGCTAATGGTCACTTAACATTCCCAAGGACTCAGGGCTGTAAAGGTCACCTGCCCTAAAAAATTGTGCTGAAGTAAGGAGTGGACCAAAAAATTTAAAACAGGCAAATGTTTCAAGAAGAGAGTATGAAGAGTTAAGTTTTATTCACGCTCTTTTTAAAAAAAAGGAAAATGGATAAAAGCTCAACCTCAGGGAGTGTTAGACCCATGCAATCTAATCTACAAAAAGTTTCAACTTACACCAGTCGACTGACCATCAGCAAAAAGTCTACAAACAATAAATGCTGAAGGGGTTTTAGGGAACTGTGTACCCTCTACCGTCTGGTGAGACGTAAATGGGTAAGAGCCAATAATGAGAAAAGAAAGGAGCTGTGTTTAAAAGTAAAAAGGGAGGTACCATTCAATCCAGCAAGCGCACCAATGGACCTCTCACCTGAGAAGACAAGAATCGAGAAGACACAGGCCGCAAAAGCTGCAGTGCAGCCTTATTCACAATAGCCAAGACAGTGAAGCATCAAAATGTCCAACAAGAGGTGAATGGATAAAGAACAAGTGGTCCATGTACACAATAGAATATTAGCCATGGAAAACAATGAACCATTGCTCTCTGAGGCGCCACAAATGAGTCTGGAGATAATCATGAAACATGAGGTAAGTCGGAAAGCAAAAGACCTATATTCTATGATATCACTTATAGGCGTTATCTAATAACTGACACAAAGGAACATATTTCCACAGAGAAAGACACTCACAGACTTAGAAAACAAACTATGCTCATCTAAAAGGAAAGGTGGGGGGAATGGATAAATTAAGATTAGTGTTACTATATGTATACAAACACATATTATATACATATCTCAAAAATACCGACCATATAGCAAGGGAGGTCTGCGGAACCCTCAGTAACATTTTACATGGGAAGAGGATCTGTACTTGAATAGACATATAGAATGTACAAATGAACCAGATTGTGTACACCTAGGACAAACAATATTCTAAGCTTTACCCCAATTAAAAAAAAAAATTAAAACCAAGAAGAAATAATGAGACATAAACTAAAGGGTGTTTCTCCATGCATATTCCAATGTAATTTACAACCTAGGAACACGACTTCCAGAAAGACTCTGCTGCCCTAGTACCCAGATTTGGGAATAGAGAAATGCTGCCTGTTTCAGGCCACTTCCCACAACAGGAGCTTTAAAACTATTGCGAAAGTTCACTAAATATTCATCAAACTTGCAGTTCACTAAATGACACCTGCTTTCTAAAAAAGTCTGAGGTGGAAAATCGACCAAAAAATTCAAAAGCGAGCAACCTTCCAAGAAGACAATATCAAGAGTAATATTGTACTCCCAATTGTTTCCTTTTTTTAACAGAAAGGAAAACGGCGGAGAAAAACGATGAGTTTTACGAATTTTCAAAGACATGCAAACACAAATTTTAAAACCCTATCAGCTCACAGCAGCCAGTAGGGCCATTAGCATAAATGCTGCAAACAATAAATGCTGAAGCGATTGTGGAGAAATGTGTACACTCGATTCTAAGGGGGACCTGGTAAGTGCCACTAATGAAAACACAAAGAAGGTGCTTTGAAAAGGGAAACACGGTGCTACCAGTCAGTCAATCACACCCACTTTTGGGCCTATCACCTGAGAAAATGAGAATCAAAAAGTCACAGGCTGGCAATCCTGCACTCCAACAATATTTACCATAGCCAAGACTTGGAAGCAATGAAAATGTCCATCAACCGAGGAATGCACAAAGTAGAAGTGGTCCACGTACACAGTGGAAAATTACTCCAATAAAAAATAAAAATTAAATTTAAAAATCCAACAAAAGTAAGGAGACATCAGCTTGTGTGGGTTTGTCCGGGCACACTCCACTCTAATTTATAACCGAGAAACACCACAGGCCGCAAGGGCTTTTCCCTAGTTACCAGGGTGGGGAATATAGAAAGGCTGCCGCCCTCTGGCAGTTACCTGCAAAAGCAGCTTTAAAGCCTGTGCTAATGGTCATTTCATAGGAACAAGTACTGCAGAACTGTAAATGAAACCTGCCCTCAAAATGTCTGGAGGGAGGTAATGGCCAAAACATTTCAAAATGTGACACATACTTTAAGAGAACACTTTGAAGAACTAAGGGGTAATCACAGCTTGAAAAATAAAAAGGACATGCCTTCAAGCTCAGTTTCAACGGATTATGAGGCACGTGCAAATTCAACCACAAAGAGGTATCAGCTCACAATTGTCAGAATAACCATCAGCAAGCAAACTACAAACAATAAATGCGGAAGGTGTTGTGGAGAAATGCATACCCTCAACTTCAAGTGGGACGTAAGTTGGAAAGGGCCACGAATGAGAACAGAATGGAGGTGCCTTAAAAAGGTAAACATTGAGTTACCATATGATCCAGCAGGCCCACTCCTCCACCTATAATCTAAGAAGAGAGAATTGGAAGACACAGGCAGGCAAATCTGCATGGCACAGTATTACAATAGCCAAGATATGGAAGTAACCAAAAAGTCCACCAACAGATGGGTGGACAAAGAAGAACTCCTCCATGTACAGATGCAATATTCGCTAGTGAAAAAAATGAAACAATGCCATTTGCAGCACCATAGATGAGTCTAGACCTAATCACGCCACCTGTAGTAAGTGAGAAAGCAAAAGACACATATCCTATCATATCACTTTTAGGAGTTACTTAAAAATTGATACCAATGAAGATATTTCCACAGAGAAAGGCAATCACAGATTCATTAAAAAACTTATGGTTCACCAAATAGAAAGGGATGAGGATTGGATACATTACCGTCTTGGGGTTAACAGAGATATACAAACCATGCGAAATATATAATCACCAAAGACGTACGGAAGACCAGGAGAAGACTACTCAACATTGTGTCATAACCTACATGGGAAAAGGATGCGAGGAAGAATAGATACATGTATATGTGTGAAAGAACCACATCTTGCACACCTAGAACAAACAAACCATTGTAATCAAATTTGCTGGGATAAAAAATAAAAAGTAAATTACAAATATGAACAAGAAGTAATGAGACATAAACTTAAAGGGCTTTTCCCTGGCACATTCCATTTTAATTTACAACCTAGAACACCACTTCCATTAAGGCTCTGTTTCCCTAGGAACCAAATTTGGTAAAGGGGAAATGCTGCCACCTTGTTTCCGTTTCCTGCAAGAAAAGCTTTAAACTCACAGCTAATGGTCACTTAACATTCCCAAGGACTCAGGGCTGTAAAGGACACCTGCCCTAAAAAATTGTGCTGAAGGAGGGAATGGACAAAACAATTCAAAACAGGCAAATGTTTCAAGAAGAGAGTATGAAGAGTTAAGTTTTACTCACGCTCTTTTAAAAAAAGGAAAATGGATAAAAGCTCAACCTCAGGGAGGGTTAGACCCATGCAATCTAATCTCCAAAAAGTTTCAACTTAAACCAGTTGACTTACCATCAGCAGAAAGTCTACAAACAATAAATGCTGAAGGGGTTTTAGAGAACTGTGTACACTCTACCTGCTGGTGAGACGTTAAGGGGTAACAGCCAATAATGAGAACAGAAAGGAGCTGTGTTTAAAAGTAAAACTGCAGGTACCATTCAATACAGCAGGCGCACCATTGGATCTCTCACCTGAGAAGACAAGAATCGAGAAGACACAGGCCGCAAAAGCTGCAGTGCAGCCTTATTCACAATAGCCAAGACAGTGGAGCAATCAAAATGTCCAACAACAGGTGAATGGATAAAGAAGAAGTGGTCCATGTACACAATGGAATAATAGCCATGGAAAACAATGAGCCACTGCTCTCTGAGGCACTACAAATGAGTCTGGAGATAATCACGAAACATGAGGTAAGTCGGAAAGCAAAAGACCTATATTCTATGATATCACTTATAGGCGTTATCTAATAACTAACACAAAGGAACATATTTCCACAGAGAAAGACACTCACAGACTTAGAAAACAAACTATGCTCATCTAAAAGGAAAGGTGGGGGGAATGGATAAATTAAGATTAGTGTTACTATATGTATACAAACACATATTATATACATATCTCAAAAAGACCAACCATATAGCAAAGGAGGTCTGCGGAACCCTCAGTAACGTTTTACATGGGAAGAGGATCTGTACTTGAATAGACATATAGAATGTACAAACGAACCAGATTGTGTACACCTAGGACAAACAATATTCTAAGCTTTACCCCAATTAAAAAAAAAATTAAAACCAAGAAGAAATAATGAGACATAAACTTATGGGGCTTTCTCCATGCACATTCCAATGTAATTTACAAACTAGGAACACGACTTCCAGAAAGGCTCTGCTGCCCTAGTACCCAGATATGGGAATGGAGATATGCTGCCTGCTTGAGGCCACTTCCCACAACAGCAGCTTTAAACCCATTGCTAAAGGTCACTAAATATTCACCAAACTTGCAGTTCGGTAAAAGACACCTGCTTTCTAAACAAATTCTGGGGTGGAAAATCGACCAAAAATTTCAAAACAGGGCAACCTTCCAAGAACACAATTTCAAGAGTTCTATTGTACTCCCAATTGTTTCCTTTTTTTTAACAGAAAAGAAAACGGTGGAGAAAAATGATGAGTTTTACGAATTTTCAAAGACATGCAAACCCGAATTACAAAAACCTATCAGCTCACAACAGCCAGAAGAGCCATTAGCATAAATATTGCAAACAGTAAATGCTGAAGCGATTGTGGAGAAATGCGTACCCTGGATTCTAAGGGGGACGAGGTAAGAGCCACTAATGAAAACACAAAGAAGGTGCTTTGAAAAGGGAAACACTGTGCTACCAGTCAATCAATCACACCCACTGCTGGGCCTATCACCTGAGAAAATGAGAATCAAAAAGTCACAGGCTGGCAATCCTGCACTCCAACAATATTTACCATAGCCAACACTTGGAAGCAATGAAAATGTCCATCAACCGAGGAATGCACAAAGTAGAAGTGGTCCACGTACACAGTGGAAAATTACTCCAATAAAAAATAAAAATTAAATGTAAAAATCCAACAAAAGTAAGGAGACATCAGCTTGTGTGGGTTTGTCCGGGCACACTCCACTCTAATTTATAACCGAGAAACACCACAGGCCGCAAGGGCTTTTCCCTAGTTACCAGGGTGGGGGACATAGAAAGTCTGCCGCCCTCTGGCAGTTAGCTGCAAAAGCAGCTTTAAAGCCTGTGCTAATGGTCATTTCATAGGAACAAGTACGGCAGAACTGTAAATGAAACCTGCCCTCAAAATGTCTGGAGGGAGGTAATGGCCAAAACATTTCAAAATGTGACACATACTTTAAGAGAACACTTTGAAGAACTAAGGGGTAATCACAGCTTGAAAAATAAAAAGGACATGTCTGCAAGCTCAATTTCAGTGGATTATGAGGCACGTGCGAATTCAGCCACAAAGAGGTATCAGATCACACTTGTCAGAATAACCATCAGCAAGAAAACTACAAACAATAAATGCTGAAGGTGTTGTAGAGAAATGCATACCCTCAAATTCAAGGGGGACGTAACATGGAAAGGGCCACGAACTAGAACAGAATGGAGGTGCCTTAAAAAGGTAAACATTGAGCTACCGTATGATCCAGCAGGCCCACTCCTCCACCTAAAATCTAAGAAGAGAGAATTGGAAAGACACAGGCAGGCAAATCTGCATGGCACAGTATTACAATAGCCAAGATATGGAAGTAACCAAAAAGTCTACCAACAGATGGGTGGACAAAGAAGAACTCCTCCATGTACAGATGGAATATTCGCTAGTGAAAAAAATGAAACAATGCCATTTGCAGCACCATAGATGAGTCTAGATGTAATCACGCCACCTGTAGTAAGTGAGAAAGCAAAAGACACATATCCTATCGTATTACTTTAAGGAGTTACTTAAAAATTGATACCAATGAAGATATTTCCACAGAGAAAGGCAATCACAGATTCATTAAAAAACTTATGGTTCACCAAATAGAAAGGGATGAGGATTGGATACATTACCATATTGTGCTTAAGAGAGATATACAAACCATGTGAAATATATAACCAGCAAAGACGTACAGAAAACCAGGAGAAGACTACTCAACATTGTGTCATAAGCTACATGGGAAAAGGATGCGAGGAAGAATAGATAAACGTATATGTGTGAAAGAACCACATCTTGCACACCTAGAACAAACAAACCATTGTAATCAAATTTGCTGGGATAAAAAATAAAAAGTAAATTACAAATATGAACAAGAAGTAATGAGACATAAAATTAAAGGGCTTTTTCCTGGCACATTCCATTCAGATTTACAACCTAGAACACCACTTCCATTAAGCCTCTGTTTCCCTAGTAACCAAATTTGGTAAAGGAGAAATGCTGCCACCTTGTGGCCGTTTCCTGCAAAAGCAGCTTTAAAGTCAGCTAATGGTCACTTAACATTCCCAAGGACTCAGGGCTGTAAAGGTCACCTGCCCTAAAAAATTGTGCTGAAGTAAGGAGTGGACCAAAAAATTTAAAACAGGCAAATGTTTCAAGAAGAGAGTATGAAGAGTTAAGTTTTATTCACGCTCTTTTTAAAAAAAAGGAAAATGGATAAAAGCTCAACCTCAGGGAGTGTTAGACCCATGCAATCTAATCTACAAAAAGTTTCAACTTACACCAGTCGACTGACCATCAGCAAAAAGTCTACAAACAATAAATGCTGAAGGGGTTTTAGGGAACTGTGTACCCTCTACCGTCTGGTGAGACGTAAATGGGTAAGAGCCAATAATGAGAAAAGAAAGGAGCTGTGTTTAAAAGTAAAAAGGGAGGTACCATTCAATCCAGCAAGCGCACCAATGGACCTCTCACCTGAGAAGACAAGAATCGAGAAGACACAGGCCGCAAAAGCTGCAGTGCAGCCTTATTCACAATAGCCAAGACAGTGAAGCATCAAAATGTCCAACAAGAGGTGAATGGATAAAGAACAAGTGGTCCATGTACACAATAGAATATTAGCCATGGAAAACAATGAACCATTGCTCTCTGAGGCGCCACAAATGAGTCTGGAGATAATCATGAAACATGAGGTAAGTCGGAAAGCAAAAGACCTATATTCTATGATATCACTTATAGGCGTTATCTAATAACTGACACAAAGGAACATATTTCCACAGAGAAAGACACTCACAGACTTAGAAAACAAACTATGCTCATCTAAAAGGAAAGGTGGGGGGAATGGATAAATTAAGATTAGTGTTACTATATGTATACAAACACATATTATATACATATCTCAAAAATACCGACCATATAGCAAGGGAGGTCTGCGGAACCCTCAGTAACATTTTACATGGGAAGAGGATCTGTACTTGAATAGACATATAGAATGTACAAATGAACCAGATTGTGTACACCTAGGACAAACAATATTCTAAGCTTTACCCCAATTAAAAAAAAAAATTAAAACCAAGAAGAAATAATGAGACATAAACTAAAGGGTGTTTCTCCATGCATATTCCAATGTAATTTACAACCTAGGAACACGACTTCCAGAAAGACTCTGCTGCCCTAGTACCCAGATTTGGGAATAGAGAAATGCTGCCTGTTTCAGGCCACTTCCCACAACAGGAGCTTTAAAACTATTGCGAAAGTTCACTAAATATTCATCAAACTTGCAGTTCACTAAATGACACCTGCTTTCTAAAAAAGTCTGAGGTGGAAAATCGACCAAAAAATTCAAAAGCGAGCAACCTTCCAAGAAGACAATATCAAGAGTAATATTGTACTCCCAATTGTTTCCTTTTTTTAACAGAAAGGAAAACGGCGGAGAAAAACGATGAGTTTTACGAATTTTCAAAGACATGCAAACACAAATTTTAAAACCCTATCAGCTCACAGCAGCCAGTAGGGCCATTAGCATAAATGCTGCAAACAATAAATGCTGAAGCGATTGTGGAGAAATGTGTACACTCGATTCTAAGGGGGACCTGGTAAGTGCCACTAATGAAAACACAAAGAAGGTGCTTTGAAAAGGGAAACACGGTGCTACCAGTCAGTCAATCACACCCACTTTTGGGCCTATCACCTGAGAAAATGAGAATCAAAAAGTCACAGGCTGGCAATCCTGCACTCCAACAATATTTACCATAGCCAAGACTTGGAAGCAATGAAAATGTCCATCAACCGAGGAATGCACAAAGTAGAAGTGGTCCACGTACACAGTGGAAAATTACTCCAATAAAAAATAAAAATTAAATTTAAAAATCCAACAAAAGTAAGGAGACATCAGCTTGTGTGGGTTTGTCCGGGCACACTCCACTCTAATTTATAACCGAGAAACACCACAGGCCGCAAGGGCTTTTCCCTAGTTACCAGGGTGGGGAATATAGAAAGGCTGCCGCCCTCTGGCAGTTACCTGCAAAAGCAGCTTTAAAGCCTGTGCTAATGGTCATTTCATAGGAACAAGTACTGCAGAACTGTAAATGAAACCTGCCCTCAAAATGTCTGGAGGGAGGTAATGGCCAAAACATTTCAAAATGTGACACATACTTTAAGAGAACACTTTGAAGAACTAAGGGGTAATCACAGCTTGAAAAATAAAAAGGACATGCCTTCAAGCTCAATTTCAACGGATTATGAGGCACGTGCAAATTCAACCACAAAGAGGTATCAGCTCACAATTGTCAGAATAACCATCAGCAAGCAAACTACAAACAATAAATGCGGAAGGTGTTGTGGAGAAATGCATACCCTCAACTTCAAGTGGGACGTAAGTTGGAAAGGGCCACGAATGAGAACAGAATGGAGGTGCCTTAAAAAGGTAAACATTGAGTTACCATATGATCCAGCAGGCCCACTCCTCCACCTATAATCTAAGAAGAGAGAATTGGAAGACACAGGCAGGCAAATCTGCATGGCACAGTATTACAATAGCCAAGATATGGAAGTAACCAAAAAGTCCACCAACAGATGGGTGGACAAAGAAGAACTCCTCCATGTACAGATGCAATATTCGCTAGTGAAAAAAATGAAACAATGCCATTTGCAGCACCATAGATGAGTCTAGACCTAATCATGCCACCTGTAGTAAGTGAGAAAGCAAAAGACACATATCCTATCATATCACTTTTAGGAGTTACTTAAAAATTGATACCAATGAAGATATTTCCACAGAGAAAGGCAATCACAGATTCATTAAAAAACTTATGGTTCACCAAATAGAAAGGGATGAGGATTGGATACATTACCGTCTTGGGGTTAACAGAGATATACAAACCATGCGAAATATATAATCACCAAAGACGTACGGAAGACCAGGAGAAGACTACTCAACATTGTGTCATAACCTACATGGGAAAAGGATGCGAGGAAGAATAGATACATGTATATGTGTGAAAGAACCACATCTTGCACACCTAGAACAAACAAACCATTGTAATCAAATTTGCTGGGATAAAAAATAAAAAGTAAATTACAAATATGAACAAGAAGTAATGAGACATAAACTTAAAGGGCTTTTCCCTGGCACATTCCATTTTAATTTACAACCTAGAACACCACTTCCATTAAGGCTCTGTTTCCCTAGGAACCAAATTTGGTAAAGGGGAAATGCTGCCACCTTGTTTCCGTTTCCTGCAAGAAAAGCTTTAAACTCACAGCTAATGGTCACTTAACATTCCCAAGGACTCAGGGCTGTAAAGGACACCTGCCCTAAAAAATTGTGCTGAAGGAGGGAATGGACAAAACAATTCAAAACAGGCAAATGTTTCAAGAAGAGAGTATGAAGAGTTAAGTTTTACTCACGCTCTTTTAAAAAAAGGAAAATGGATAAAAGCTCAACCTCAGGGAGGGTTAGACCCATGCAATCTAATCTCCAAAAAGTTTCAACTTAAACCAGTTGACTTACCATCAGCAGAAAGTCTACAAACAATAAATGCTGAAGGGGTTTTAGAGAACTGTGTACACTCTACCTGCTGGTGAGACGTTAAGGGGTAACAGCCAATAATGAGAACAGAAAGGAGCTGTGTTTAAAAGTAAAACTGCAGGTACCATTCAATACAGCGGGCGCACCATTGGATCTCTCACCTGAGAAGACAAGAATCGAGAAGACACAGGCCGCAAAAGCTGCAGTGCAGCCTTATTCACAATAGCCAAGACAGTGGAGCAATCAAAATGTCCAACAACAGGTGAATGGATAAAGAAGAAGTGGTCCATGTACACAATGGAATAATAGCCATGGAAAACAATGAGCCACTGCTCTCTGAGGCACTACAAATGAGTCTGGAGATAATCACGAAACATGAGGTAAGTCGGAAAGCAAAAGACCTATATTCTATGATATCACTTATAGGCGTTATCTAATAACTGACACAAAGGAACATATTTCCACAGAGAAAGACACTCACAGACTTAGAAAACAAACTATGCTCATCTAAAAGGAAAGGTGGGGGGAATGGATAAATTAAGATTAGTGTTACTATATGTATACAAACACATATTATATACATATCTCAAAAAGACCAACCATATAGCAAGGGAGGTCTGCGGAACCCTCAGTAACGTTTTACATGGGAAGAGGATCTGTACTTGAATAGACATATAGAATGTACAAACGAACCAGATTGTGTACACCTAGGACAAACAATATTCTAAGCTTTACCCCAATTAAAAAAAAAAAATTAAAACCAAGAAGAAATAATGAGACATAAACTTATGGGGCTTTCTCCATGCACATTCCAATGTAATTTACAAACTAGGAACACGACTTCCAGAAAGGCTCTGCTGCCCTAGTACCCAGATATGGGAATGGAGATATGCTGCCTGCTTGAGGCCACTTCCCACAACAGCAGCTTTAAACCCATTGCTAAAGGTCACTAAATATTCACCAAACTTGCAGTTCGGTAAAAGACACCTGCTTTCTAAACAAATTCTGGGGTGGAAAATCGACCAAAAATTTCAAAACAGGGCAACCTTCCAAGAACACAATTTCAAGAGTTATATTGTACTCCCAATTGTTTCCTTTTTTTTAACAGAAAAGAAAACGGTGGAGAAAAATGATGAGTTTTACGAATTTTCAAAGACATGCAAACCCGAATTACAAAAACCTATCAGCTCACAACAGCCAGAAGAGCCATTAGCATAAATATTGCAAACAGTAAATGCTGAAGCGATTGTGGAGAAATGCGTACCCTCGATTCTAAGGGGGACGTGGTAAGAGCCACTAATGAAAACACAAAGAAGGTGCTTTGAAAAGGGAAACACGGTGCTGCCAGTCAATCAATCACACCCACTGCTGGGCCTATCACCTGAGAAAATGAGAATCAAAAAGTCACAGGCTGGCAATCCTGCACTCCAACAATATTTACCATAGCCAACACTTGGAAGCAATGAAAATGTCCATCAACCGAGGAATGCACAAAGTAGAAGTGGTCCACGTACACAGTGGAAAATTACTCCAATAAAAAATAAAAAT
Organism: Balaenoptera borealis; assembly: GCF_965194805.1. Taxonomy (NCBI): domain Eukaryota; kingdom Metazoa; phylum Chordata; class Mammalia; order Artiodactyla; family Balaenopteridae; genus Balaenoptera; species Balaenoptera borealis. The sequence continues at coordinate 26,659 of NW_028123395.1, read as the reverse complement.
TAAATGTAAAAATCCAACAAAAGTAAGGAGACATCAGCTTGTGTGGGTTTGTCCGGGCACACTCCACTCTAATTTATAACCGAGAAACACCACAGGCCGCAAGGGCTTTTCCCTAGTTACCAGGGTGGGGGACATAGAAAGTCTGCCGCCCTCTGGCAGTTAGCTGCAAAAGCAGCTTTAAAGCCTGTGCTAATGGTCATTTCATAGGAACAAGTACGGCAGAACTGTAAATGAAACCTGCCCTCAAAATGTCTGGAGGGAGGTAATGGCCAAAACATTTCAAAATGTGACACATACTTTAAGAGAACACTTTGAAGAACTAAGGGGTAATCACAGCTTGAAAAATAAAAAGGACATGTCTGCAAGCTCAATTTCAGTGGATTATGAGGCACGTGCGAATTCAGCCACAAAGAGGTATCAGATCACACTTGTCAGAATAACCATCAGCAAGAAAACTACAAACAATAAATGCTGAAGGTGTTGTAGAGAAATGCATACCCTCAAATTCAAGGGGGACGTAACATGGAAAGGGCCACGAACTAGAACAGAATGGAGGTGCCTTAAAAAGGTAAACATTGAGCTACCGTATGATCCAGCAGGCCCACTCCTCCACCTAAAATCTAAGAAGAGAGAATTGGAAAGACACAGGCAGGCAAATCTGCATTGCACAGTATTACAATAGCCAAGATATGGAAGTAACCAAAAAGTCTACCAACAGATGGGTGGACAAAGAAGAACTCCTCCATGTACAGATGGAATATTCGCTAGTGAAAAAAATGAAACAATGCCATTTGCAGCACCATAGATGAGTCTAGATGTAATCACGCCACCTGTAGTAAGTGAGAAAGCAAAAGACACATATCCTATCGTATTACTTTAAGGAGTTACTTAAAAATTGATACCAATGAAGATATTTCCACAGAGAAAGGCAATCACAGATTCATTAAAAAACTTATGGTTCACCAAATAGAAAGGGATGAGGATTGGATACATTACCATATTGTGCTTAAGAGAGATATACAAACCATGTGAAATATATAACCAGCAAAGACGTACAGAAAACCAGGAGAAGACTACTCAACATTGTGTCATAAGCTACATGGGAAAAGGATGCGAGGAAGAATAGATAAACGTATATGTGTGAAAGAACCACATCTTGCACACCTAGAACAAACAAACCATTGTAATCAAATTTGCTGGGATAAAAAATAAAAAGTAAATTACAAATATGAACAAGAAGTAATGAGACATAAACTTAAAGGGCTTTTTCCTGGCACATTCCATTCAGATTTACAACCTAGAACACCACTTCCATTAAGCCTCTGTTTCCCTAGTAACCAAATTTGGTAAAGGAGAAATGCTGCCACCTTGTGGCCGTTTCCTGCAAAAGCAGCTTTAAAGTCACAGCTAATGGTCACTTAACATTCCCAAGGACTCAGGGCTGTAAAGGTCACCTGCCCTAAAAAATTGTGCTGAAGTAAGGAGTGGACCAAAAAATTTAAAACAGGCAAATGTTTCAAGAAGAGAGTATGAAGAGTTAAGTTTTATTCACGCTCTTTTTAAAAAAAAGGAAAATGGATAAAAGCTCAACCTCAGGGAGTGTTAGACCCATGCAATCTAATCTACAAAAAGTTTCAACTTACACCAGTCGACTGACCATCAGCAAAAAGTCTACAAACAATAAATGCTGAAGGGGTTTTAGGGAACTGTGTACCCTCTACCGTCTGGTGAGACGTAAATGGGTAAGAGCCAATAATGAGAAAAGAAAGGAGCTGTGTTTAAAAGTAAAAAGGGAGGTACCATTCAATCCAGCAAGCGCACCAATGGACCTCTCACCTGAGAAGACAAGAATCGAGAAGACACAGGCCGCAAAAGCTGCAGTGCAGCCTTATTCACAATAGCCAAGACAGTGAAGCATCAAAATGTCCAACAAGAGGTGAATGGATAAAGAACAAGTGGTCCATGTACACAATAGAATATTAGCCATGGAAAACAATGAACCATTGCTCTCTGAGGCGCCACAAATGAGTCTGGAGATAATCATGAAACATGAGGTAAGTCGGAAAGCAAAAGACCTATATTCTATGATATCACTTATAGGCGTTATCTAATAACTGACACAAAGGAACATATTTCCACAGAGAAAGACACTCACAGACTTAGAAAACAAACTATGCTCATCTAAAAGGAAAGGTGGGGGGAATGGATAAATTAAGATTAGTGTTACTATATGTATACAAACACATATTATATACATATCTCAAAAATACCGACCATATAGCAAGGGAGGTCTGCGGAACCCTCAGTAACATTTTACATGGGAAGAGGATCTGTACTTGAATAGACATATAGAATGTACAAATGAACCAGATTGTGTACACCTAGGACAAACAATATTCTAAGCTTTACCCCAATTAAAAAAAAAAATTAAAACCAAGAAGAAATAATGAGACATAAACTAAAGGGTGTTTCTCCATGCATATTCCAATGTAATTTACAACCTAGGAACACGACTTCCAGAAAGACTCTGCTGCCCTAGTACCCAGATTTGGGAATAGAGAAATGCTGCCTGTTTCAGGCCACTTCCCACAACAGGAGCTTTAAAACTATTGCGAAAGTTCACTAAATATTCATCAAACTTGCAGTTCACTAAATGACACCTGCTTTCTAAAAAAGTCTGAGGTGGAAAATCGACCAAAAAATTCAAAAGCGAGCAACCTTCCAAGAAGACAATATCAAGAGTAATATTGTACTCCCAATTGTTTCCTTTTTTTAACAGAAAGGAAAACGGCGGAGAAAAACGATGAGTTTTACGAATTTTCAAAGACATGCAAACACAAATTTTAAAACCCTATCAGCTCACAGCAGCCAGTAGGGCCATTAGCATAAATGCTGCAAACAATAAATGCTGAAGCGATTGTGGAGAAATGTGTACACTCGATTCTAAGGGGGACCTGGTAAGTGCCACTAATGAAAACACAAAGAAGGTGCTTTGAAAAGGGAAACACGGTGCTACCAGTCAGTCAATCACACCCACTTTTGGGCCTATCACCTGAGAAAATGAGAATCAAAAAGTCACAGGCTGGCAATCCTGCACTCCAACAATATTTACCATAGCCAAGACTTGGAAGCAATGAAAATGTCCATCAACCGAGGAATGCACAAAGTAGAAGTGGTCCACGTACACAGTGGAAAATTACTCCAATAAAAAATAAAAATTAAATTTAAAAATCCAACAAAAGTAAGGAGACATCAGCTTGTGTGGGTTTGTCCGGGCACACTCCACTCTAATTTATAAACGAGAAACACCACAGGCCGCAAGGGCTTTTCCCTAGTTACCAGGGTGGGGAATATAGAAAGGCTGCCGCCCTCTGGCAGTTACCTGCAAAAGCAGCTTTAAAGCCTGTGCTAATGGTCATTTCATAGGAACAAGTACTGCAGAACTGTAAATGAAACCTGCCCTCAAAATGTCTGGAGGGAGGTAATGGCCAAAACATTTCAAAATGTGACACATACTTTAAGAGAACACTTTGAAGAACTAAGGGGTAATCACAGCTTGAAAAATAAAAAGGACATGCCTTCAAGCTCAATTTCAACGGATTATGAGGCACGTGCAAATTCAACCACAAAGAGGTATCAGCTCACAATTGTCAGAATAACCATCAGCAAGCAAACTACAAACAATAAATGCGGAAGGTGTTGTGGAGAAATGCATACCCTCAACTTCAAGTGGGACGTAAGTTGGAAAGGGCCACGAATGAGAACAGAATGGAGGTGCCTTAAAAAGGTAAACATTGAGTTACCATATGATCCAGCAGGCCCACTCCTCCACCTATAATCTAAGAAGAGAGAATTGGAAGACACAGGCAGGCAAATCTGCATGGCACAGTATTACAATAGCCAAGATATGGAAGTAACCAAAAAGTCCACCAACAGATGGGTGGACAAAGAAGAACTCCTCCATGTACAGATGCAATATTCGCTAGTGAAAAAAATGAAACAATGCCATTTGCAGCACCATAGATGAGTCTAGACCTAATCACGCCACCTGTAGTAAGTGAGAAAGCAAAAGACACATATCCTATCATATCACTTTTAGGAGTTACTTAAAAATTGATACCAATGAAGATATTTCCACAGAGAAAGGCAATCACAGATTCATTAAAAAACTTATGGTTCACCAAATAGAAAGGGATGAGGATTGGATACATTACCGTCTTGGGGTTAACAGAGATATACAAACCATGCGAAATATATAATCACCAAAGACGTACGGAAGACCAGGAGAAGACTACTCAACATTGTGTCATAACCTACATGGGAAAAGGATGCGAGGAAGAATAGATACATGTATATGTGTGAAAGAACCACATCTTGCACACCTAGAACAAACAAACCATTGTAATCAAATTTGCTGGGATAAAAAATAAAAAGTAAATTACAAATATGAACAAGAAGTAATGAGACATAAACTTAAAGGGCTTTTCCCTGGCACATTCCATTTTAATTTACAACCTAGAACACCACTTCCATTAAGGCTCTGTTTCCCTAGGAACCAAATTTGGTAAAGGGGAAATGCTGCCACCTTGTTTCCGTTTCCTGCAAGAAAAGCTTTAAACTCACAGCTAATGGTCACTTAACATTCCCAAGGACTCAGGGCTGTAAAGGACACCTGCCCTAAAAAATTGTGCTGAAGGAGGGAATGGACAAAACAATTCAAAACAGGCAAATGTTTCAAGAAGAGAGTATGAAGAGTTAAGTTTTACTCACGCTCTTTTAAAAAAAGGAAAATGGATAAAAGCTCAACCTCAGGGAGGGTTAGACCCATGCAATCTAATCTCCAAAAAGTTTCAACTTAAACCAGTTGACTTACCATCAGCAGAAAGTCTACAAACAATAAATGCTGAAGGGGTTTTAGAGAACTGTGTACACTCTACCTGCTGGTGAGACGTTAAGGGGTAACAGCCAATAATGAGAACAGAAAGGAGCTGTGTTTAAAAGTAAAACTGCAGGTACCATTCAATACAGCAGGCGCACCATTGGATCTCTCACCTGAGAAGACAAGAATCGAGAAGACACAGGCCGCAAAAGCTGCAGTGCAGCCTTATTCACAATAGCCAAGACAGTGGAGCAATCAAAATGTCCAACAACAGGTGAATGGATAAAGAAGAAGTGGTCCATGTACACAATGGAATAATAGCCATGGAAAACAATGAGCCACTGCTCTCTGAGGCACTACAAATGAGTCTGGAGATAATCACGAAACATGAGGTAAGTCGGAAAGCAAAAGACCTATATTCTATGATATCACTTATAGGCGTTATCTAATAACTAACACAAAGGAACATATTTCCACAGAGAAAGACACTCACAGACTTAGAAAACAAACTATGCTCATCTAAAAGGAAAGGTGGGGGGAATGGATAAATTAAGATTAGTGTTACTATATGTATACAAACACATATTATATACATATCTCAAAAAGACCAACCATATAGCAAAGGAGGTCTGCGGAACCCTCAGTAACGTTTTACATGGGAAGAGGATCTGTACTTGAATAGACATATAGAATGTACAAACGAACCAGATTGTGTACACCTAGGACAAACAATATTCTAAGCTTTACCCCAATTAAAAAAAAAATTAAAACCAAGAAGAAATAATGAGACATAAACTTATGGGGCTTTCTCCATGCACATTCCAATGTAATTTACAAACTAGGAACACGACTTCCAGAAAGGCTCTGCTGCCCTAGTACCCAGATATGGGAATGGAGATATGCTGCCTGCTTGAGGCCACTTCCCACAACAGCAGCTTTAAACCCATTGCTAAAGGTCACTAAATATTCACCAAACTTGCAGTTCGGTAAAAGACACCTGCTTTCTAAACAAATTCTGGGGTGGAAAATCGACCAAAAATTTCAAAACAGGGCAACCTTCCAAGAACACAATTTCAAGAGTTCTATTGTACTTCCAATTGTTTCCTTTTTTTTAACAGAAAAGAAAACGGTGGAGAAAAATGATGAGTTTTACGAATTTTCAAAGACATGCAAACCCGAATTACAAAAACCTATCAGCTCACAACAGCCAGAAGAGCCATTAGCATAAATATTGCAAACAGTAAATGCTGAAGCGATTGTGGAGAAATGCGTACCCTGGATTCTAAGGGGGACGAGGTAAGAGCCACTAATGAAAACACAAAGAAGGTGCTTTGAAAAGGGAAACACTGTGCTACCAGTCAATCAATCACACCCACTGCTGGGCCTATCACCTGAGAAAATGAGAATCAAAAAGTCACAGGCTGGCAATCCTGCACTCCAACAATATTTACCATAGCCAACACTTGGAAGCAATGAAAATGTCCATCAACCGAGGAATGCACAAAGTAGAAGTGGTCCACGTACACAGTGGAAAATTACTCCAATAAAAAATAAAAATTAAATGTAAAAATCCAACAAAAGTAAGGAGACATCAGCTTGTGTGGGTTTGTCCGGGCACACTCCACTCTAATTTATAACCGAGAAACACCACAGGCCGCAAGGGCTTTTCCCTAGTTACCAGGGTGGGGGACATAGAAAGTCTGCCGCCCTCTGGCAGTTAGCTGCAAAAGCAGCTTTAAAGCCTGTGCTAATGGTCATTTCATAGGAACAAGTACGGCAGAACTGTAAATGAAACCTGCCCTCAAAATGTCTGGAGGGAGGTAATGGCCAAAACATTTCAAAATGTGACACATACTTTAAGAGAACACTTTGAAGAACTAAGGGGTAATCACAGCTTGAAAAATAAAAAGGACATGTCTGCAAGCTCAATTTCAGTGGATTATGAGGCACGTGCGAATTCAGCCACAAAGAGGTATCAGATCACACTTGTCAGAATAACCATCAGCAAGAAAACTACAAACAATAAATGCTGAAGGTGTTGTAGAGAAATGCATACCCTCAAATTCAAGGGGGACGTAACATGGAAAGGGCCACGAACTAGAACAGAATGGAGGTGCCTTAAAAAGGTAAACATTGAGCTACCGTATGATCCAGCAGGCCCACTCCTCCACCTAAAATCTAAGAAGAGAGAATTGGAAAGACACAGGCAGGCAAATCTGCATGGCACAGTATTACAATAGCCAAGATATGGAAGTAACCAAAAAGTCTACCAACAGATGGGTGGACAAAGAAGAACTCCTCCATGTACAGATGGAATATTCGCTAGTGAAAAAAATGAAACAATGCCATTTGCAGCACCATAGATGAGTCTAGATGTAATCACGCCACCTGTAGTAAGTGAGAAAGCAAAAGACACATATCCTATCGTATTACTTTAAGGAGTTACTTAAAAATTGATACCAATGAAGATATTTCCACAGAGAAAGGCAATCACAGATTCATTAAAAAACTTATGGTTCACCAAATAGAAAGGGATGAGGATTGGATACATTACCATATTGTGCTTAAGAGAGATATACAAACCATGTGAAATATATAACCAGCAAAGACGTACAGAAAACCAGGAGAAGACTACTCAACATTGTGTCATAAGCTACATGGGAAAAGGATGCGAGGAAGAATAGATAAACGTATATGTGTGAAAGAACCACATCTTGCACACCTAGAACAAACAAACCATTGTAATCAAATTTGCTGGGATAAAAAATAAAAAGTAAATTACAAATATGAACAAGAAGTAATGAGACATAAACTTAAAGGGCTTTTTCCTGGCACATTCCATTCAGATTTACAACCTAGAACACCACTTCCATTAAGCCTCTGTTTCCCTAGTAACCAAATTTGGTAAAGGAGAAATGCTGCCACCTTGTGGCCGTTTCCTGCAAAAGCAGCTTTAAAGTCACAGCTAATGGTCACTTAACATTCCCAAGGACTCAGGGCTGTAAAGGTCACCTGCCCTAAAAAATTGTGCTGAAGTAAGGAGTGGACCAAAAAATTTAAAACAGGCAAATGTTTCAAGAAGAGAGTATGAAGAGTTAAGTTTTATTCACGCTCTTTTTAAAAAAAAGGAAAATGGATAAAAGCTCAACCTCAGGGAGTGTTAGACCCATGCAATCTAATCTACAAAAAGTTTCAACTTACACCAGTCGACTGACCATCAGCAAAAAGTCTACAAACAATAAATGCTGAAGGGGTTTTAGGGAACTGTGTACCCTCTACCGTCTGGTGAGACGTAAATGGGTAAGAGCCAATAATGAGAAAAGAAAGGAGCTGTGTTTAAAAGTAAAAAGGGAGGTACCATTCAATCCAGCAAGCGCACCAATGGACCTCTCACCTGAGAAGACAAGAATCGAGAAGACACAGGCCGCAAAAGCTGCAGTGCAGCCTTATTCACAATAGCCAAGACAGTGAAGCATCAAAATGTCCAACAAGAGGTGAATGGATAAAGAACAAGTGGTCCATGTACACAATAGAATATTAGCCATGGAAAACAATGAACCATTGCTCTCTGAGGCGCCACAAATGAGTCTGGAGATAATCATGAAACATGAGGTAAGTCGGAAAGCAAAAGACCTATATTCTATGATATCACTTATAGGCGTTATCTAATAACTGACACAAAGGAACATATTTCCACAGAGAAAGACACTCACAGACTTAGAAAACAAACTATGCTCATCTAAAAGGAAAGGTGGGGGGAATGGATAAATTAAGATTAGTGTTACTATATGTATACAAACACATATTATATACATATCTCAAAAATACCGACCATATAGCAAGGGAGGTCTGCGGAACCCTCAGTAACATTTTACATGGGAAGAGGATCTGTACTTGAATAGACATATAGAATGTACAAATGAACCAGATTGTGTACACCTAGGACAAACAATATTCTAAGCTTTACCCCAATTAAAAAAAAAAATTAAAACCAAGAAGAAATAATGAGACATAAACTAAAGGGTGTTTCTCCATGCATATTCCAATGTAATTTACAACCTAGGAACACGACTTCCAGAAAGACTCTGCTGCCCTAGTACCCAGATTTGGGAATAGAGAAATGCTGCCTGTTTCAGGCCACTTCCCACAACAGGAGCTTTAAAACTATTGCGAAAGTTCACTAAATATTCATCAAACTTGCAGTTCACTAAATGACACCTGCTTTCTAAAAAAGTCTGAGGTGGAAAATCGACCAAAAAATTCAAAAGCGAGCAACCTTCCAAGAAGACAATATCAAGAGTAATATTGTACTCCCAATTGTTTCCTTTTTTTAACAGAAAGGAAAACGGCGGAGAAAAACGATGAGTTTTACGAATTTTCAAAGACATGCAAACACAAATTTTAAAACCCTATCAGCTCACAGCAGCCAGTAGGGCCATTAGCATAAATGCTGCAAACAATAAATGCTGAAGCGATTGTGGAGAAATGTGTACACTCGATTCTAAGGGGGACCTGGTAAGTGCCACTAATGAAAACACAAAGAAGGTGCTTTGAAAAGGGAAACACGGTGCTACCAGTCAGTCAATCACACCCACTTTTGGGCCTATCACCTGAGAAAATGAGAATCAAAAAGTCACAGGCTGGCAATCCTGCACTCCAACAATATTTACCATAGCCAAGACTTGGAAGCAATGAAAATGTCCATCAACCGAGGAATGCACAAAGTAGAAGTGGTCCACGTACACAGTGGAAAATTACTCCAATAAAAAATAAAAATTAAATTTAAAAATCCAACAAAAGTAAGGAGACATCAGCTTGTGTGGGTTTGTCCGGGCACACTCCACTCTAATTTATAACCGAGAAACACCACAGGCCGCAAGGGCTTTTCCCTAGTTACCAGGGTGGGGAATATAGAAAGGCTGCCGCCCTCTGGCAGTTACCTGCAAAAGCAGCTTTAAAGCCTGTGCTAATGGTCATTTCATAGGAACAAGTACTGCAGAACTGTAAATGAAACCTGCCCTCAAAATGTCTGGAGGGAGGTAATGGCCAAAACATTTCAAAATGTGACACATACTTTAAGAGAACACTTTGAAGAACTAAGGGGTAATCACAGCTTGAAAAATAAAAAGGACATGCCTTCAAGCTCAATTTCAACGGATTATGAGGCACGTGCAAATTCAACCACAAAGAGGTATCAGCTCACAATTGTCAGAATAACCATCAGCAAGCAAACTACAAACAATAAATGCGGAAGGTGTTGTGGAGAAATGCATACCCTCAACTTCAAGTGGGACGTAAGTTGGAAAGGGCCACGAATGAGAACAGAATGGAGGTGCCTTAAAAAGGTAAACATTGAGTTACCATATGATCCAGCAGGCCCACTCCTCCACCTATAATCTAAGAAGAGAGAATTGGAAGACACAGGCAGGCAAATCTGCATGGCACAGTATTACAATAGCCAAGATATGGAAGTAACCAAAAAGTCCACCAACAGATGGGTGGACAAAGAAGAACTCCTCCATGTACAGATGCAATATTCGCTAGTGAAAAAAATGAAACAATGCCATTTGCAGCACCATAGATGAGTCTAGACCTAATCACGCCACCTGTAGTAAGTGAGAAAGCAAAAGACACATATCCTATCATATCACTTTTAGGAGTTACTTAAAAATTGATACCAATGAAGATATTTCCACAGAGAAAGGCAATCACAGATTCATTAAAAAACTTATGGTTCACCAAATAGAAAGGGATGAGGATTGGATACATTACCGTCTTGGGGTTAACAGAGATATACAAACCATGCGAAATATATAATCACCAAAGACGTACGGAAGACCAGGAGAAGACTACTCAACATTGTGTCATAACCTACATGGGAAAAGGATGCGAGGAAGAATAGATACATGTATATGTGTGAAAGAACCACATCTTGCACACCTAGAACAAACAAACCATTGTAATCAAATTTGCTGGGATAAAAAATAAAAAGTAAATTACAAATATGAACAAGAAGTAATGAGACATAAACTTAAAGGGCTTTTCCCTGGCACATTCCATTTTAATTTACAACCTAGAACACCACTTCCATTAAGGCTCTGTTTCCCTAGGAACCAAATTTGGTAAAGGGGAAATGCTGCCACCTTGTTTCCGTTTCCTGCAAGAAAAGCTTTAAACTCACAGCTAATGGTCACTTAACATTCCCAAGGACTCAGGGCTGTAAAGGACACCTGCCCTAAAAAATTGTGCTGAAGGAGGGAATGGACAAAAAAATTCAAAACAGGCAAATGTTTCAAGAAGAGAGTATGAAGAGTTAAGTTTTACTCACGCTCTTTTAAAAAAAGGAAAATGGATAAAAGCTCAACCTCAGGGAGGGTTAGACCCATGCAATCTAATCTCCAAAAAGTTTCAACTTAAACCAGTTGACTTACCATCAGCAGAAAGTCTACAAACAATAAATGCTGAAGGGGTTTTAGAGAACTGTGTACACTCTACCTGCTGGTGAGACGTTAAGGGGTAACAGCCAATAATGAGAACAGAAAGGAGCTGTGTTTAAAAGTAAAACTGCAGGTACCATTCAATACAGCGGGCGCACCATTGGATCTCTCACCTGAGAAGACAAGAATCGAGAAGACACAGGCCGCAAAAGCTGCAGTGCAGCCTTATTCACAATAGCCAAGACAGTGGAGCAATCAAAATGTCCAACAACAGGTGAATGGATAAAGAAGAAGTGGTCCATGTACACAATGGAATAATAGCCATGGAAAACAATGAGCCACTGCTCTCTGAGGCACTACAAATGAGTCTGGAGATAATCACGAAACATGAGGTAAGTCGGAAAGCAAAAGACCTATATTCTATGATATCACTTATAGGCGTTATCTAATAACTGACACAAAGGAACATATTTCCACAGAGAAAGACACTCACAGACTTAGAAAACAAACTATGCTCATCTAAAAGGAAAGGTGGGGGGAATGGATAAATTAAGATTAGTGTTACTATATGTATACAAACACATATTATATACATATCTCAAAAAGACCAACCATATAGCAAGGGAGGTCTGCGGAACCCTCAGTAACGTTTTACATGGGAAGAGGATCTGTACTTGAATAGACATATAGAATGTACAAACGAACCAGATTGTGTACACCTAGGACAAACAATATTCTAAGCTTTACCCCAATTAAAAAAAAAATTAAAACCAAGAAGAAATAATGAGACATAAACTTATGGGGCTTTCTCCATGCACATTCCAATGTAATTTACAAACTAGGAACACGACTTCCAGAAAGGCTCTGCTGCCCTAGTACCCAGATATGGGAATGGAGATATGCTGCCTGCTTGAGGCCACTTCCCACAACAGCAGCTTTAAACCCATTGCTAAAGGTCACTAAATATTCACCAAACTTGCAGTTCGGTAAAAGACACCTGCTTTCTAAACAAATTCTGGGGTGGAAAATCGACCAAAAATTTCAAAACAGGGCAACCTTCCAAGAACACAATTTCAAGAGTTATATTGTACTCCCAATTGTTTCCTTTTTTTTAACAGAAAAGAAAACGGTGGAGAAAAATGATGAGTTTTACGAATTTTCAAAGACATGCAAACCCGAATTACAAAAACCTATCAGCTCACAACAGCCAGAAGAGCCATTAGCATAAATATTGCAAACAGTAAATGCTGAAGCGATTGTGGAGAAATGCGTACCCTCGATTCTAAGGGGGACGTGGTAAGAGCCACTAATGAAAACACAAAGAAGGTGCTTTGAAAAGGGAAACACGGTGCTGCCAGTCAATCAATCACACCCACTGCTGGGCCTATCACCTGAGAAAATGAGAATCAAAAAGTCACAGGCTGGCAATCCTGCACTCCAACAATATTTACCATAGCCAACACTTGGAAGCAATGAAAATGTCCATCAACCGAGGAATGCACAAAGTAGAAGTGGTCCACGTACACAGTGGAAAATTACTCCAATAAAAAATAAAAATTAAATGTAAAAATCCAACAAAAGTAAGGAGACATCAGCTTGTGTGGGTTTGTCCGGGCACACTCCACTCTAATTTATAACCGAGAAACACCACAGGCCGCAAGGGCTTTTCCCTAGTTACCAGGGTGGGGGACATAGAAAGTCTGCCGCCCTCTGGCAGTTAGCTGCAAAAGCAGCTTTAAAGCCTGTGCTAATGGTCATTTCATAGGAACAAGTACGGCAGAACTGTAAATGAAACCTGCCCTCAAAATGTCTGGAGGGAGGTAATGGCCAAAACATTTCAAAATGTGACACATACTTTAAGAGAACACTTTGAAGAACTAAGGGGTAATCACAGCTTGAAAAATAAAAAGGACATGTCTGCAAGCTCAATTTCAGTGGATTATGAGGCACGTGCGAATTCAGCCACAAAGAGGTATCAGATCACACTTGTCAGAATAACCATCAGCAAGAAAACTACAAACAATAAATGCTGAAGGTGTTGTAGAGAAATGCATACCCTCAAATTCAAGGGGGACGTAACATGGAAAGGGCCACGAACTAGAACAGAATGGAGGTGCCTTAAAAAGGTAAACATTGAGCTACCGTATGATCCAGCAGGCCCACTCCTCCACCTAAAATCTAAGAAGAGAGAATTGGAAAGACACAGGCAGGCAAATCTGCATTGCACAGTATTACAATAGCCAAGATATGGAAGTAACCAAAAAGTCTACCAACAGATGGGTGGACAAAGAAGAACTCCTCCATGTACAGATGGAATATTCGCTAGTGAAAAAAATGAAACAATGCCATTTGCAGCACCATAGATGAGTCTAGATGTAATCACGCCACCTGTAGTAAGTGAGAAAGCAAAAGACACATATCCTATCGTATTACTTTAAGGAGTTACTTAAAAATTGATACCAATGAAGATATTTCCACAGAGAAAGGCAATCACAGATTCATTAAAAAACTTATGGTTCACCAAATAGAAAGGGATGAGGATTGGATACATTACCATATTGTGCTTAAGAGAGATATACAAACCATGTGAAATATATAACCAGCAAAGACGTACAGAAAACCAGGAGAAGACTACTCAACATTGTGTCATAAGCTACATGGGAAAAGGATGCGAGGAAGAATAGATAAACGTATATGTGTGAAAGAACCACATCTTGCACACCTAGAACAAACAAACCATTGTAATCAAATTTGCTGGGATAAAAAATAAAAAGTAAATTACAAATATGAACAAGAAGTAATGAGACATAAACTTAAAGGGCTTTTTCCTGGCACATTCCATTCAGATTTACAACCTAGAACACCACTTGCATTAAGCCTCTGTTTCCCTAGTAATCAAATTTGGTAAAGGAGAAATGCTGCCACCTTGTGGCCGTTTCCTGCAAAAGCAGCTTTAAAGTCACAGCTAATGGTCACTTAACATTCCCAAGGACTCAGGGCTGTAAAGGTCACCTGCCCTAAAAAATTGTGCTGAAGTAAGGAGTGGACCAAAAAATTTAAAACAGGCAAATGTTTCAAGAAGAGAGTATGAAGAGTTAAGTTTTATTCACGCTCTTTTTAAAAAAAAAGGAAAATGGATAAAAGCTCAACCTCAGGGAGGGTTAGACCCATGCAATCTAATCTACAAAAAGTTTCAACTTACACCAGTCGACTGACCATCAGCAAAAAGTCTACAAACAATAAATGCTGAAGGGGTTTTAGAGAACTGTGTACCCTCTACCGTCTGGTGAGACGTAAATGGGTAAGAGCCAATAATGAGAAAAGAAAGGAGCTGTGTTTAAAAGTAAAAAGGGAGGTACCATTCAATCCAGCAAGCGCACCAATGGACCTCTCACCTGAGAAGACAAGAATCGAGAAGACACAGGCCGCAAAAGCTGCAGTGCAGCCTTATTCACAATAGCCAAGACAGTGAAGCATCAAAATGTCCAACAAGAGGTGAATGGATAAAGAACAAGTGGTCCATGTACACAATAGAATATTAGCCATGGAAAACAATGAACCATTGCTCTCTGAGGCGCCACAAATGAGTCTGGAGATAATCATGAAACATGAGGTAAGTCGGAAAGCAAAAGACCTATATTCTATGATATCACTTATAGGCGTTATCTAATAACTGACACAAAGGAACATATTTCCACAGAGAAAGACACTCACAGACTTAGAAAACAAACTATGCTCATCTAAAAGGAAAGGTGGGGGGAATGGATAAATTAAGATTAGTGTTACTATATGTATACAAACACATATTATATACATATCTCAAAAATACCGACCATATAGCAAGGGAGGTCTGCGGAACCCTCAGTAACATTTTACATGGGAAGAGGATCTGTACTTGAATAGACATATATAATGTACAAATGAACCAGATTGTGTACACCTAGGACAAACAATATTCTAAGCTTTACCCCAATTAAAAAAAAAAATTAAAACCAAGAAGAAATAATGAGACATAAACTAAAGGGTGTTTCTCCATGCATATTCCAATGTAATTTACAACCTAGGAACACGACTTCCAGAAAGGCTCTGCTGCCCTAGTACCCAGATATGGGAATGGAGATATGCTGCCTGCTTGAGGCCACTTCCCACAACAGCAGCTTTAAACCCATTGCTAAAGGTCACTAAATATTCACCAAACTTGCAGTTCGTTAAAAACACCTGCTTTCTAAACAAATTCTGGGGTGGAAAATCGACCAAAAATTTCAAAAGAGGGCAACCTTCCAAGAACACAATTTCAAGAGTTATATTGTACTCCCAATTGTTTCCTTTTTTTTAACAGAAAAGAAAACGGTGGAGAAAAATGATGAGTTTTACGAATTTTCAAAGACATGCAAACCCAAATTACAAAAACCTATCAGCTCACAGCAGCCAGAAGGGCCATTAGCATAAATGTTGCAAACAATAAATGCTGAAGCAATTGTGGAGAAATGCGTACCCTCGGTACTAAGGGGGACGTTGTAAAAGCCACTAATAAAAACACATTGGAGGTGCTTTGAAAAAGTAAACACTGAGTGACCAGTCCATCAATCACACCCACTGCTGGGCCTATCACCAGAGAAAATGAGAATCAAAAAGTCACAGGCTGGCAATCCTGCACTCCAGCAATATTTACCATAGGCAACACTTGGAAACAATGAAAATGTCCATCAACAGAGGAATGCACCAAGAAATGGTCCATGTACAGAATAGAATATTAACTCCAATAAAAAATAAAAATTAAATTTAAAACTCCAAGAAAAGTAATGAGTCATCAGCTTTTGTGTGTTTATCTGGGCACATTCTACTCTAATTTACAACCGAGGAACACCACTGGCCGTAAAGTCTGTTTCCCTAGTATCAGTGTGGGGAATGTAGAAAGGTAGCAGCCCTGTGGCCGTTACCTGCAAAAGCAGTTTAAAGCCTGTGCTAATGGTCACTTCATATGAACAAGTACTGTAGGGCTGAAAATGAAACCTGCCCTCAAAATGTCTTGAGGGAGGTAATGGCCAAAACATTTCAAAATTTGACACAAACTTTAAGAAAGCACTTTGAAGAACTAAGCTGTAATTACAGCTTGAAAAATAAAAATGACTTGCCTTAAAGCTCACTTGCAATGGAATATGAGACACATGCAAATTCAACCGTAAAGAGGTGTCAGCTCACACCCGTCAGAATAACCATCAGCAAAAACTACAAATAATAAATGCTGAAGGTGCTGTGGAGAAATGTATACCCTCAACTTTAAGTGGGACGTAACCTGGAAAGAGCCACTAATGATAACAGAATGGAGGTACCTTTAAAAGGTAAACACTGAGCTACCATATGACCTAGCAGACCTATTCCTGGACTATAACCGACGAAGACAGAATTGGAAGGACACAGGCAGGCAAATCTGCAATGCATACTATTACAATAGCCAATATATGCAAGTAACAAAAAAGTCCACTGACAAATGGGTGGACAAAGAAGAACTGCTACATGTACAGATGGAATACGAGCTAGTGACAAAATGAAACAATGCCATTTGCAGCACCATAGATGAGTCTAGAGGTAATCACACAACTTGTAGTAAGTGAGAAAGTGAAAGACACATATCCTGTCATATCAGATATAGGTGTTACCTAAAAATTGATAGAAACGAAGATATTTCCACAGAGAAAGGCAATCACAGATTCATTAAAGAAACTTATGGTTCACCAGATGGAAAGGTGTGAGGATTGGATACATTACCATATTGAGGTTAACAGAGACATACAAACACATGTGAAATATATAATCACCAAAGACCTACAGAATACCAAGAGAAGACTACTCTACATTGTGTCATAACCTACATGAGAAAAGGATCCGAAGAAGAATAGATATATGTATATGTGTGAAAGAACCACATCTTGCACACCTAGAACAAACAAAACATTGTAATCAAGTTTGCTGTGACAAAAAATAAAAATTAATTTAAAAATATGAACAAGAAGTAATGAGACATAAACTTAAAGGGCTTTTTCCTGGCACATTCCATTCTAATTTGCAACCTAGACCACCACTTCCAGTAAGGCTCTGTTGCCATAGTAACCAGATTTGGTAAAGGAGAAATGCTGCCGCCTTGTGGCCGTTTCCCGCAAGAGCGGCTTTAAACCCACAGCTAATGGTCACTTAAAATTCACAAGGACTCAGGGCTGTAAAGGACACCTGCCGTCAAAAATTGTGCTGAGGTAGGGAACGGAAAAAAAAATTTAATACAGGCAAATTTTTCAATAAAATACTATGAAGAGGTAAGTATTACTCACTGTCTTTAAAAAAAAGGAGAATGGATTAAGGCTCAACCTCAGGAATTATTAGACTCATGCAATCTAATCAACAAAAGGGTTTCCAATCACACCAGTCGACTGACCATCAGCAAAAAGTCTACAAACCATAAATGCTGATGCGGTTGTAGAGAATTGTGTATCCTCTAGCTGCTGGTGAGATGCAAAGTGGTTAACAGCCAGTAATGAGAACAGAAAAGAGCTGCGTTTAAAAGTAAAAATTTAGGTACCATTCAATCCAGCAGGCGCACCATTGGACCTCTCACCTGAGAAGACAAGTATCGAGAACACACAGGTTGCAAAAGCTGCAGTGCAGCATTATTCACAATAGCCAAGGCAGTGAAGCGATAAAAATGTCCATCAACAAGTGAATGGATGTAGAATAAGTGGTCCAGGTACACAGTGGAGTATTAGCCATGGAAAACAAGGAAACCCTGCTCTTTGAGGCACCACAAATGAGCCTGGAGATAATCACAAATCATGAGGTAAGTCGGAAAGCAAAAGACTTATATCCTATGATATCACTAATAGGCGTTATCTAATAACTGACACAAATGAACACAATTCACAGAGAAATACACTCACAAACTTAGAAAACCAACTTTGCTCATCTAAAGGGAAAGGTGGCGGGAATGGATAAATGAAGATTCGTGTTACTATATGATATGGATATGATCCAAATACATATTATATACATATTACAAAAAGACCGACCATATAACAAGGGAGGTCTACAGAACACTCCATAATAATTTACATGGGAAGAGGATCTCTACATAAATAGTTATAAATAATGTGTAAATGAACCACAGTGTGTACACCTTGGACAAACAACATTCTAACCATTACCCTGATTTAAAAAATTAAAACAACGAAAAAGAATTAATCAGACATAAACTTATGGGGCGTTTTCCAGCCCATTCCATTCAAATTTACAACCTAGGAAAACGACTTCCAGAACGGCTTTGCTGTCCTAGTAACCAGTTTTGATAATGGAGAAATGCTGCTGCCTTGTGGCCGTTTCGAACAACAGCAGCTTAAACCTAGTGCTAATGGTCCCTAAATATTCACACTCATTGCAGGCCTGTAAATGACACCTACATTTCAAAACAATCCTGGGGTTGAAAATTGACCAAAAAATTCAAAAGAGGGCAACGTTCCAGGAAGACACTTTCAAGACGGATATTGTACTCACAATTTTTTTTCTTTTTTCTTTTAACAGAAAAGAAAAAGGCGTGGAAAAATGATGAATTTTAGACTATTTAATGACATGCATACCCATATTACAAATACCCATCAGCTCACAGCAGTCAGAATGGCCATTAGCAAAAATGCTGCAAAAAATAAATGCTGAAGGGATTGTGGAGAAATGCGTACCCTCGGTTGTAAGGGGGGGCATGTTAAGAGTCACTAATGAAAACACAATGTAGGTGCTTTGAAAAGGGAAACATTGAGCTACCAGTCAATCAATCAAAACCACTGCTGGACCTATCACCTGAGAAAATGAGAATCAAAAAGTCACAGGCAGGGGCTTCCCTGGTGGCGCAGTGGTTGAGAGTCTGCCTGCCAATGCAGGGGACACAGGTTAGAGCCCTGGTCAGGGAAGATCCCATATGCCACGGAGCAACTGGGCCCGTGAGCCACAATTGCTGAGCCTGTGTGTCTGGAGCCTGTGCTCCACAACAAGAGAGGCCGCGATGGTGAGAGGCCCACGCACGGCAATGAAGAGTGACCCCCGCTTGCCGCAACTGAAGAGGGCCCTCTCACAGAAACGAAGACCCAACACAGCCATAAATAATAAATAAATTAATTAATTAATTAAAAAAAAAGTCACAGGCTGGCAATCCTTCACTCCAGCAATATTTACCATAGCCAACACTTGGAAGCAATGAAAATGTCCATCAACCGAGGAATGCACCAAGAAGAAGTGGTCCATGTACACAATGGACTATTACTCCAATACTAAATATAAATTAAATTTAAAAAGAAACAAACAAAAGTAAGGATACATCAGCATTTGTGGGTTTATCCGGGCACATTGCACTCTAATTTATAACCGAGGAACACCACAGGCCGAAAGGTCTGTTTCCCTAGTTACCAGAGTGGGGAACGTAGAAAGGCTGCCGCCCTCTGGCCGTTACCTGCAAAAGCAGCTTTAAAGCCTGTGCTAATGGTCACTTCATATGAACAAGTAATGCAGGGCTGTAAATGAAAACTGCCCTCAAAATGTCTCGAGGGAGGTAATGGCCAAAAATTTTCAAAATGTGACACATACTTTAAGAAAACACCTTGAAGAACTAAGCTGTAATCACTGTTTGATAAATAGAAAGGACATGCTTTAAAGCTCAATTTCAACAGATTATGGGATACATGCAAATTCAACCACAAAGGGGTATCAGCTCATATCTGTCAGAATAACCCTCAGCAAGAAAACTACAAACAATAAATACTGAAGGTGTTTTGGAGAAATGCATACCCTCAACTTTAAGTTGGACGTAACCTGGAAAGAGCCACTAATGAGAACTGAATGCTGGTGCCTTTAAAACGTACACACTGAGTTACCATATGATACAGCAAGCCCACTCCTTGGACTATAACATAAGAAGATAGAACTGGAAAGACACAGGCAAGCAAATGTGTATTGCAGCAGTATTACAATAGCCAAGACATGGAGACAACCAAAAGGTCCATCAAGAGGTGCGTGGCCAAAGAAGAACTGGTACACGTACAGATGGAATATTAGCCAGGGAAAAAAATAAAACAATGCTATTTGCAGCACCATGTATGATTCTTGAGGTAATCAGGCAAATTGTACTAAGTCAGAAAGCAAAAGACACATATCCTATAATATCACTTATAGATCTTAGCTAAAAATTGATACCAATGAAGATATTTCCACAGAGAAATGCAATCACAGATTCACTAAACTAACTTATGGTTCACCAAATGGAAAGGTGTGAGGATTGGATACCTTAGGATATTGGGGTTAACATAGATATAGAAACAAATGTGAAATGTGTAATCACCAAAGACCTACGTAATACCAAAAGTAGATTACTCAACATTGTATCATAACCTACATGGGAAAATGATCCAAAGAAGAATAGATATATGTATATGTTTAAAAGAACCACATCTTGCACACCTAGAAGAAACAAAACATTTTAATCAAATTTGCTCTGATAAAAAATAAAAATTAAATTAAAAAAAGACCAAGAAGTAATGAGAAATAAACTTAAGGGGCTTTTTGCTGGCACATTGCATTCTAATTTACAACCAGAACATGACTTCCATTAAGGCTCTGTCATCACTAATAAAGCAGCTTTATAATCAATGTTGAAGGTAGCTTAAAAGAAGTCTCACTAATTATTGATAGTAACAAGAAAACAAAGAAAAGTAAAAATCTCACTGCAAAAAGTATACATAGAGTAAGTCAAGGTAGATCAAACACTTATTAAACTTCTGTAAAGAATAAAAGACAACAGTAGTATGTTCTTTTAAAAAGAGAGGGCCCAAATAAATCTGAAATGAAAGAGTTGATGTTACAACAGACCCCACAGAAATACAAAGTATCCTAAGATACACACAGGGTAACTCAGGGCTCAGATTGGACAGAGCCCACTCTCCAGTCCCCTGTACATGACTTACAGGAGCCTCAGGAACTGAGGAGGGGGTCCCTGAGGAGAGGCTCAAGATAGAATATGGTAGGCATTAACATGGCTCCATTCATCTTAAACATGCCTGAACTACATTCACACGAGATGATTTTGTCCTGTATGTACATCGGCACCTCTAGTCGGAACTGCAGATCTTTGGCTTCACCACCTCAACTGACAACAATAGCTTCACCTGCTGTGGACCGTCTCCTATAGGATTTCTAGAACCACAAAGCATCGAAGCTTCACAGGACCCAGAGTCTGTG
This sequence comes from Balaenoptera borealis, assembly GCF_965194805.1. Lineage (NCBI taxonomy): Eukaryota > Metazoa > Chordata > Mammalia > Artiodactyla > Balaenopteridae > Balaenoptera > Balaenoptera borealis. Next base: position 5,077 of record NW_028123395.1, on the reverse strand, counting down.
CGACTCCACGCAGAGTCTCAGAGTCTCAACTCCACTCAGATACTCCACTCTTGGAGGGCACACACAAAGTAGTGAGCACATCAGAACCCAGGGGAAGGAGCAGTGACCTCGTAGGAGAATGACCAGAACTACCTGATAGTTTTAGAGGGTCTCCTGCAGAGGCAGGTGGTAGCTGTGGCTGTGGCTCACCGTGAGGACAACGACACTGGCAGCAGAAGTTCTGGGAAATACTCCTTGGTGTGAGCCCTCCCAGAGTCCGCCATTAACCCCACCAAGAGCAAGGTAGGCTCCAGTGCTGGGTCACCTCAGGCAAAACTACCAACAGGGAGGGAACCCAGCCCCATGCATCAGCAGATAAGTGGATTAAACTTTTTATTAAAGTTTTATTTAATCTGCAGACAAGCAGATTAAAGCTTTGCCCACCAAAGCAACACCCAGCTCTACCCACCACCAGTCCCTCCCATCAGGAAGCTTGCACAAGCCTCTAAGATAGACTCATCCACTGGAGAGCAGACAGCAGAAGCAAGAAGAACTATAATTCTGCAGCCTGTGGAAGGAAAACCACATTCACAGAAAGATAGACAAAATGAAAAGGCAGAGGACTTTATACCAGATTAAGGAACAAGATAAAACCCTTGGAAAAAAAACGAAATGAGGTGGAGATAGGGAACCTTCCAGAAAAAGAATTCAGAATAATGATAGTGAACATGATCCAAGACCTTGGCAAAAGAATGGAGGCAAAGATCGAGAAGATGCAAGAAATGCTTAACAAAGACCTAGAAGAATTAAGGAGCAAACACCTAGAAGAATTAAAGAACAAACAAACAGAGGTGAACAATATAATAACTGAAATGAAAAATACACCAGAAGGAATCAGTAGCAGAATAACTGTGGCAGAAGAACGGATAAGTGGCCTGGAAGACAGAAAGGTGGAAATCACTGCCATGGAACAGAATAAAGAAAAAGAATGAAAATAAATGAAGACACCCTAAGAGTCCTCTGGGACAACATTTAACGCAACAACATTCACATCATAGGGGTCCCAGAAGGAGAAGAGAGAGAGAAAGGACCCGAGAATACATTTGAAGAGATTATAGTCGAAAACTTCGCTAGCATGGGAAAAGAAATAGCCACCCAAGTCCAGGAAGTGCAGAGAGTCCCAGGAAGGATAAATCAAAGGAGAAAAATGCCAAGACACATAGTAACCAAATTGACAAAAATTGAAGACAAAGAAAAATTATTGAAAGCAACAAGGGAAAAATGACAAATAACATACAAGGGAACTCCCATAAGGATAACATCTGATTTCTCAGCAGAAAATCTACAAGCCAGAAGGGAGTGGCATAAATTTAAAGTGATGAAAGGGAAGAACCTACAACCAAGAGTACTCCACCCAGCAAGGATCTCATTCAGATTTGACAGAGAAATCATAAGCCCTACAGACAAGCAAAAGCTAAGAGAATTCAGCACCATGAAACCAGCTCTACACCAAATGCTAAAGGAACTTCTCTAAGTGGGAAACACAAGAGAAGAAAAGGACCCACCAAGACAAACCCATAACAATTAAGAAAATAGTAATAGGAACATACATATCAATAATTACCTTAAACGTGAATGGACTAAATGTTCCAACCAAAAGACACAGGCTCCCTGAATGCATACAAAAACAAGGCCCGTATATATGCTGTCTACAAGAGACCCATTTCAGACCTAGGGACACATACAGACTGAAAGTGAGGCGATGGAAAAATATATTCTATGCAAATGAAAATCAAAAGAAAGCTGGAGTAGCAATACTCATATCAGATAAAATAGACTTTAAAATAAAGAATGTTACAAGAGACAAGGAAAGACACTACATAATGGTCAAGGGATCAATCCAAGAAGAAGATATAACAATTATAGATATATATGTGCCCAACATAGGAGCACCTCAATACATAAGGCAACTGCTAACAGCTATAAAAGAGGAAATCAACAGTAACACCATAATAGCAGGGGACTTTAACAGCTCACTTACACCAGTGGAGATCATCCAGACAGAAAATTAATAAGGAAACACAAGCTTTAAATGACAAAATAGACCAGATATAGTTAATTGATATTTATAGGACATTCCATCCAAAAACAGCAGATTACACGTTCTTCTCATCTGCACACGGAACATTCTCCAAGATAGATCACATCTTGGGTCACAAATAAAGCCTCAGTAAATTTAAGAAAACTGAAATCATATCAAGCAGCTGTTCCAACCACAATGCTATGAGATTAGAAATCAATAACAGCGACAAAACCATAAAAAACAAAAACACATGGAGGCTAAACAATACGTTACTAAATAACCAAGAGATCACTGAAGAAATAAAAGAGGAAATCAAAAACTACCTAGAGACAAATGACAAGAAACACACGATGATCCAAAACCTATGGGATGCAGCAAAAGCAGTTCTAAGAGGGAAGTTTATAGCAATACAAGCCTACCTCAGGAAACAAGAAAAATCTCAACTAAACAATCTAACCTTACACCTAGAGGAACTAGAGAAAGAAGAACAAAACCCAAAGTTAGTAGAGTGAAAGAAATCATAAAGATCAAAGCAGAAATAAATGAAATAGAAGCAAAGAAAACGAAAGCAAAGATCAATAAAACTAAAAGCCGGTTCTTTGAGAAGATAAACAAAAATGATAAACCTTTAGCCAGACTCAAGAAAAAGAGGGAGAGGAATCAAATCAACAAAATTAGAAGTGAAAAAGGAGAAGTTACAACAGACACCACAGGAATACAAAGCATCCTAAGAGACTACTACAAGCAACTCTATGCCAATAAAATGGACAACCTGGAAGAAATGGACAAATTCTTAGAAAGGGATAACCTTCCAAGACTGAACCAGGAAGAAATAGAAAATATGAACAAACCTTTCACAAGCAATGAAATTGAAACTGTTATTAAAAATCTTCCAACAAACAAAAGTCCAGAACCAGATGGCATCACAGGTGAATTCTGTCAAACATTTAGAGAAGAGCTAACACCCAACCTTCTCAAATTCTTCAAAACAATTGCAGGGGAAGGAACACTCCCAAACTCATTCTATGAGACCACCGTCACCCTGATACCAAAACCAGACAAAGATACTACAAGGAAAGAAAATTATAGACCAATATCACTGATGAATATAGATGTAAAAATCCTCAACAAAATACTAGCAAACAGAATCGAACAACACATTAAAAGGATCAAGCACCATGATCAAGTGGGGTTTATCCCAGGGATGCAAGGATTCTTCAATATACACAAATCAATGTGATACACCATATTAACAAATTGTAGAATAAAACCATATGATCATCTCAATAGATGCAGGAAAAGATTTTGAGAAAATTCAACACCCATTTATGATAAAAACTCTGCAGAGTGTGGGCATAGAGGGAAACTACCTCAATATAATAAAGGCCATATATGACAAACCCACAGCAAACATCATTCTCAACGGTGAAAAACTGAAAACGTTTCCTCTAAGATCAGGAACAAGACGAGGATGTCCACTCTCACCACTACTATTCAACATAGTTTTGGAAGTCCTAGCCATGGCAATCAGAGAAGAAAAAGAAATAAAAGAAATACAAAAAGGAAAAGAAGAAGTAAAATTGTCACTGTTTGCAAATGACATCATATCATAGATAGAGAATCCTAAAGATGCCACCAGAAAACCACTGGAGCTAATCAATGAATTTGGTAAAGTTGCAGGATACAAAATTAATGCACAGAAATTGCTTGCATTCCTATACACTAACAATGAAAGAACAGAAAGAGAAATTAAGGAAACAATCCCATTACCACTGCAACAAAAATAAAATACCTAGGAATAAACCTACCTAAGGAAGTAAAAGACCTGTACTCAGAAAACTATAAGACACTGATAAAAGAAATCAAAGATGATATAAACAGATGGAGACATATACCATGTTCTTGGATTAGAAGAATCAATATTGTGAAAATGACTATACTACCCAAAGCAATCTACAGATTCAATGCAATCCCTATCAAAATACCTTTGGCATTTTCTACAGAACTAGAAAAAAAATCTTAAAATTTGTAGGGAGACACAAAAGACCCCGGATAGCCAAAGCAGTCTTGAGGGGAAAAAAAACGAGCTGGAGGAATCAGACTTCCAGACTTCAGACTATATTGCAAAGCTACAGTAATCAAGATAATATGGTAGTGGCACAAAAACGGAAATATAAATCAATAGAACAGGATAGAAAGCACAGAGATAAACCCACGTACCTACGGTCCACTAATCTATGACAAAGGAGGCAAGGGTATACAATGGAGAAAAGACAGTCTCTTCAATAAGTGGTGCTGGGAAAAATGGACAGCTACATGTAAAAGAATGAAATTAGAACACTCCCTAACACCATACACAAAAAATAAACTCAAAATGGATTAGAGACCGAAATGTAAGACTGGACACTATAAAACTCTTAGAGGAAAACATAGGAAGAATACTCTTTGACATAAATCACAACAAGATCTTTTTTGATCCACCTACTAGAGTAATGGAATAAAAAACAAAAATAAACAAATGGGAGCAAATGAAACCTAAAAGCGTTTGCAAAGCAAAGGAAACTACAAACAAGACGAAAAGACAACCTCAGAATGGGAGAAAATATTTGCAAACGAATCAATGGACAAAGGATTAATCTCCAATATATCTAAACAGCACATGCAGCTCAACAGTAAAAAAACAAACAACCCAATCCAAAAATGGGCAGATGACGTAAACAGACATTTGTCCCGAGAAGACATACAGATGGCCAAGAAGCACATGAAAAGCTGCTCAACATCACTAATTATTAGAGAAATATAAACCAAAACTACAATGAGGTATCACCTCACACAAGTTAGAATGGGCATCATCAGAAAATCTACAAACAACAAATGCTGGAGAGGGTGTGGAGAAAAGGGAACCCCCTTACACTATTTGTGGGAATGTAAATTGATACAGTCACTATGGAGAACAGTATGGAGGTTCCTTAAAAAACTAAAAATAGAATTACCATATGACCCAGCAATCCTACT